>NC_084733.1:61323265-61533265 GCF_033978785.1 Entelurus aequoreus | reverse complement strand
AGACTTCTCTCTCCCCAGCCACTTCGTCTAGCTCCTCCCAGGGGATCCTGAGGCGTTCCCAGGACAGCTGGGAGAAATAGTCTTCTAAACGTGTCCTGGGTCTTCCCCGTGGCCTCCTACCGGTCGGACGTGCCCCAAACACCTCCCTAGGGAGGCGTTCGGAAGGCATCCTGACCAGATCCCCGAACCACCTCATCTGGCTCCTCTCGATGTGGAGGAGCAGCAGTTTTACATTGAGCTCCTCCCTGATGACAGAGCTTCTCACCCTATCTCAAAGGGAGAGCCCCGCCACCCGGCGGAGGAAGCTCATTTTGGCCGCTTGTACCCATGATCTTGTCCTTTCGGTCATTACCCAAAGCTCATGACCATAGGTATGGATGGGAATGTAGATCGACCAGTAAATTGAGAGCTTTGCTTTCCGGCTCAGCTCCTTCTTCACCACAACGGATCGATACAGCGTCCGCATTACTGAAGACGCCGCACCGATCCGCCTGTCGATCTCACAATCCACTCTTCCCTCACTCGTGAACAAGACTCCAAGGTACTTGAACTCTTGGGGTAAGATCTCCTCCCCAACCCGGAGATGGCACTCCACCCTTTTCCGGGCAAGAACCATGGACTCGGACTTGGAGGTGCTGATTCCCATCCCAGTCGCTTCACACTCAGCTGCAAACCGATCCAGTGAGAGCTGAAGATCTTGGCCAGATGAAGCCATCAGGACCACATCATCTGAAAATAGCAGATACCTAATCCTGCAGCCACCAAACCAGATACCCACAACGCCCTGACTGCGCCTGGAAATTTTGTCCATAAAAGTTATGAACAGAATCGTTGACAAAGGGCAGCCTTGGCGGAGTCCAACCCTCACTGGAAATGGGTCTGACTTACTGCCGGCAATGCGGACCAAGCTCTGACACTGATTATACAGGGAGCGGACCGCCACAATCAGACAGTCCGATACCCCATACTCTCTGAGCACTCCCCACAGGACTTTCTGGGGTACACAGTCGAATGCCTTCTCCAAGTCCACAAAGCACATATAGACTGGTTGGGCAAACTCCCATGCACCCTCAAGGACCCTGCCGAGAGTATAGAGCTGGTCCACAGTTCCACGACCAGGACGAAAACCACACTGTTCCTCCTGAATCCGAGGTATGAATATACGGCTTAGCCTCCTCTCCAGTACACCTGAATAGACCTTACCGGGAAGTCTGAGGAGTGTGATCCCACGATAGTTGGAACACACCCTCCGGTTCCCCTTCTTAAAGAGAGGAACCACCACCCCCGTCTGCCAATCCAGAGGTACCGCCCCCGATGTCCACGCGATGTTGCAGAGTCTTGTCAACCAAGAAAGCCCCACAGCATCCAGAGCCTTAAGGAACAGCGGGTGGATCTCATCCACCCCCGGGGCCTTGCCACCGAGGAGTTTTTTAACTACCTCGGCAACCTCAGCCCCAGAAATAGGAGAGCCCACCACAGATTCCCCAGGGTCTGCTTCCTCATAGGAACACGAGCTGGTAGGATTGAGGAGGTCTTCGAAGTATTCCCTCCACCGATCCACAACATCCGCAGTCGAGGTCAGCAGAACACCATCCCCACCAAACACGGTGTTGACATTGCACTGCTTCCCCTTCCTAAGGCGGCAGTCCAGAATCGCTTCGAAGCCATCCGGAAGTCGTTTTCCATGGCTTCCCCGAACTCCTCCCATGTCCGAGTTTTTGCCTCCGCGACCGCTGAAGCCGCACACCGCTTGCTTGGCCTGTCGGTACCTGTCTGCTGCCTCCGGAGTCCTAAGAGCCAAAAGAGCCCGATAGGACTCTTTCTTCAGCTTGACGGCATCCCTCACCAGACACCAGCGGGTTCTAGGATTACCGCCACGACAGGCACCAACCACCTTGCGGCCACAGGTCCAAACGGCCGCCTCGACAATAGAGGTACGGAACATCGTCCACTCTGACTCAATGTCCAGCGCCTCCCTCGTGACATGTTCAAAGTTCTTCCGGAGGTGGGAATTGAAACTCTCTCTGACAAGAGACCCTGCCAGGCGTTCCCAGCAAACCCTCACAATGCGTTTGGAATTGCCAGGTCTGTCCGGCATCCTCCCCCACCATCGAAGCCAACTCACCACCAGGTGGTGATCGGTAGAAAGCTCTGCCCCTCTCTTCACCCGAGTGTCCAAAACATGAGACCGCTTTTAGATATTTAGGGAAAGTAAATAAAAAATTACTTTTATCTTTAATTATGATCATGATTTCTGGTTATGTTAGGCCAGCAGAGAATGCCTTGTTGGCCCTCACAGCACACCACTGCAAACTTAACCAGAGGACATTGGAATGGTAAAGCAAGTCCTGGTGGTCGACGTCAGTCTCTTCAAGAAATTTAATAAACTGACGATGGTGAAGTGACCTCGCACGGATAAAGTTAATAAGCTTTATAACTACGTGGTCAAGCTGCAATACAGATTTGCACAGTGCCTCCTGGTGGATTTTGCATTGTAAAAAAAGGACCTCACGTTGGGGGGGGGTTGTCTTCTTTCACCCTCTCCTGGATTCTTTTTCGTAACCCGATGTTTTTTCCTGTGAGATTTGGCGACCCATCTGTGGTAACGTTAGCTAGCTTACTCCAAGGCAGTTTGTGCTTCATGACGACATCCATCACGCTGTTAAATAAGTCCTCTCTTTGTGTTTTTCCTTTTAGGGATTCCATGGCCAAAAACTCCTCCGCTATCTCAAAATTGTTATTAATCCCTCTAATGAAAATCAAAAGCTGAGCGGCGTCCCGAATGTCATTACTTTCATCCAGTGCCAAGAAATATCATGTAAATGTGTCATGATTCGTGGTCCGGATCATGTTTAGTTAGTTATGTTCTGTTAGTTTTGGACTTCTTTTGTTCCTGGTTGCACTTCTTTGTTTGTTTTGTCACTATGGTTACTTATGAATATGTCACACCGTTTCCAAGTAAGTTTCCTTGTCCATGCCATAGCTTCTGTTTATTCTTAGCTTCACGTGTTTGTAGGCACCCCTGCCTTTTTTGTTCTGTTCCTGTGTTTTTGGTAGTTGGGTGATTTATGGTAATAAATCAAATCCTGCCTTTACGCCTTCGGCCGGAGCCGTCCTTTTTGCATTGAGAGAACGAACCGCAGCAAGCTGCACCCTCCACGTGACAGAATGAAGCCAGCTGTCAGTTCTTTCGCATTTGACAGCCAGGAGATGGAGACGCGCCGCCGAAGACGCAAGCCAGCCAGAAAGGCTTTGTTTCTCCGCCAAGATGCGTCGTGCCCCCAAACTCCTCCTCCGGAACACAGCACGCCACATGCAGCCCAGTCTTCCTCGCCGCCATTGTTTGGTAATCCCGTATCTCATTTTGCCAAACAGTTTTTAGATTGGGCTGCAAACCAAATTAACTCTGACAACATCTTAACTCCATCCATTTTGAATGACGTCACTCCGCCCACTTCCGAGGACGTCACTGAAACGTCTTCAAGGGAAGACCCTGATCAGGTTTTTTTTTTTTTCCGTCTGTCTCCCTTTGTCAGCCGCCTCCTAAAGACTTTTTTCCAAAAGTAAAATACCATCAGGACATTTTTTCTAAAAATAGATTTTGTCAACCTCAGTCACTTCCACCCCCAGTGACTCTGACTCCGCCCTTAAGGACTCTAGCCCCGCCCACGACACTGAATTTTTTCCTCCTATCCTCCCACACAATCTCAGGTGGGGGGGGAGGGACAATTTGGACAATATAGAGAGGAGGATTCTGCCCCCCTCCTGACCTCCCTCCACCCACCCCAAAAGACTGTTCCAGACCGCGAGGAGCGCGTCTGGTATCCGCTTTTTGAGGGGGGGGCTGGGGCCGGGAGCTGTGCTGGTGGGGTGGCTCAGCTGCGCCCAGGTCGAAACCTCCAGCCCGGCCGCCACCACCAGTCTTTCGACCTGGTAGGCAGCAACCTCCAGCCCAGACACCACCATCTTCAGCATCTGAACTTCCTGCTCCTCGGCTAGCTCCTGTTCCTGCTCCTCGGCTAGCATCTGCTCCTGTTCCTGCTCCTCGGCTAGCATCTGGTCCAGTTCCTGCTCCTCGGCTAGCTCCTGTTCCTGCTCCTCGGCTAGCTCCTGTTCCTGCACCTCGGCTAGCTCCTGTTCCTGCACCTCGGCGGACACCAGTTCCTGCACCACGGCGGACACCAGTTCCTGCACCGCGGCAGGTTCCTGTACCTGCACCACGGCAGGTCCCTGTACCTGCACCACGGCAGGTCCCTGTACCTGCACCACGGCAGGTTCCTGTACCTGCATCACGGCAGGTTCCTGTACCTGCACCACGGCAGGTTCCTGTACCTGCACCATGGCAGGTTCCTGTACCTGCACCACGGCAGGTTCCTGTACCTGCACCACGGCAAGTTCCTGTGCCTGCACCACGCCAAGCTTCGCCGCCTGTCGCAGCACCACACCAAGCTTCGCCACCTGTCGCAGCACCACGCCAAGATTCACCACCTGTCGCTGCGTTCACGCCTGACTCGCCGTCTGCTTCTGCGTCCACGCCTGACTCGTCTGCTGCTGCATCCACGCCTGACTCGTCTGCTGCTGCGTCCACGCTTGACTCGTCTGCTGCTGCGTCCACGCCTGACTCGTCCGCTGCTGCGTCCACGCCTGACTCGTCCGCTGCTTCCAAGCCTACCTCGTCCGCTGCTTCCAAGCCTGCCACGACGACGACGCCGACGTGCCCACCTCCCCGTCGACCACGGATGTGGCCGCTCCCTGGTCGTCCGCCTCGCCAAGTGTGCCCACCTCCCCGTCGGCCATGGATGTGGCCTCTCCCGGGTCGCCCGCCTCGCCTGCTGCAGCGGCATTCCACTCGCCGCCGCCACTTGACTTGTCCTGGGTAGATTCGGGGACACTCGGTCTGGCGACCCACTGCCATGTTCCCCTCCCGCCCTCCCATGACTCTCGATTCTGCCTTGTTTTTTTTGTTTTGGTGTTTTTGGACATCTGGAATCTGTCTTTAAGGGGGGGATCTCTGTCATGATCCGTGGTCCGGATCATGTTTAGTTTAGTTATGTTCTGTTAGTTTTGGACTTCTTTTGTTCCTGGTTGCACTTCCTTGTTTGTTACTTATGATTATGTCACACCGTTTCCAAGTAAGTTTCCTTGTCCATGCCATAGCTTCTGTTTATTCTTAGCTTCACGTGTTTGTAGGCACGCCTGCCTTTTTTGTTCTGTGCCTGCGTTTTTGGTAGTTGGGTGATTTATGGTAATAAATCAAATCCTACCTTTACGCCTTCGTCCGCAGCCGTCCTTTTTGCATTGAGAGAACGAACCGCAGCAAGCTGCACCCTCCACGTGACAAAATGACTCTGTTTTGTTTTTGAACTTGCTTAGTTAAGTCTTATTAATTAGCTCCACACGGCGAGTCACTGTTTCTATTTGTTTGTATTCGTTTATTTGAAGGACAATGTGCAGTTACATTAAGAAGATGGCTGCACAAGATTTAGCACCATGCTAATTTCCATCTGTAGTCCTTTTATGGTGCATATAACATCTGTCACGCATTCAGTGCACAGTTTCCACACGTATCGGAGAATAAAGTAATACTCTTAATCTTTAGTGTAATGGCATATTTATTACAAGTAACGGCTGCTCAGTTTGTTTCCATCCTCCCGTCTGGAGTAGAAAATGGCACGTCTCACAATGAGAGCGTAATGACGTCACATCCTGTGTACGTACCGTAAACATTATATAGAACACACAGCACAACACAATAGGTACCGTAATGCAATGAATAAGGGCGCCATCAAAACACAACATTTAACACCCCCACTCGCCATTAACTCAATTGGTTACCTTGAGAAAGAAATTACAATGCAAGAAAAGAAAATAGGGATCACATGTCCCTTCCCAAATAAACAGAAAAACACACTGCACTTCTAAGTGCCAAACATGTCCTGTTTGAACCTTTTTAGCTTCATCTTGGTGGCTGGCTTTGTCAGAACATCGGCAATCATATTTTTAGTAGGACAGTACTCCAAAATCACTCTGCCACTTTTTATAGTTTCCCTTATGAAATGGTATTTGATATCTGTATGTTTACACCGTTGCCTGTTCACTGGGTTTTTGGCTAGTGCAATAGTGCCTTGATTATCTTCAAATACCTTTGTTTGTGCATAAGGGTATTTGTCAATGCCTCTGAGTAGCTGTCCTAGGTAGATACATTCTTGAATGGCTGATGCCAAAGACATGTACTCTGCCTCACATGTAGATAAAGCAACAGTAGCTTGTTTTCTTGTTTTCCATGAGATTAGAGAGCTACCTTCGCTTAGACTAGCACAATAACCTGATGTGCTTCTCCTGTCAGGCACATCTGACGCTCAGTCAGCGTCACTGTACACTCTCAATCCCAGTTTTTCAGTTTAATTTCCTTTGAAACATAACTTGTTTTCTGCTGTACCTTTGAGGTATCTAAACACATGTTTTACTGTGTTCCAGGGTTCGACTGTTGGCTCAGCAAAGTGTTGGGATAACTTACTGACCACAAAACTTATATCTGGACGTGTGCATGTGGACAAGTAAATTAGGCTTCCAACAGCCTCCCTGAACCTTCTTTGATCTGTCATTTTGTCTGCATCACCTGTGTACTTTAGTTTTGGTTCACATGGAGTCTCTCTGGACTTGCAATTTTGCATTTCAAATCTCTCTAAGATTTTGTGAACATATCTCTCTTGAGACATTGTGACTTTACCATTTGTTTGGTCAAAATGTATTCCCAGAAAATGTTTAAATTTTTCTAGATCCTTCATTTGGAATCTTTCAGTGAGCATCATTTTCACACTGTTGAGTACACCATTGTTTTTAGATGCTATGATGAGATTGTCTACCCATACAAGTAAAATCACTTTCTCATAATGCTTCTCTCGTGAGTACACACAATGATCAGCAGAATTTTGTACATAACCATTCTCAGTTAGACATGTGTGCAACATTGCATTCCAATTTCTACCGGACTGTTTCAAGCCGTAGAGAGACTTGTGCAATTTACACACTAGCTTTTCACCTGTGACTGATTCTTTCTCATAGCCTTCTGGCTGTTCGATATAAATTTCACAATCGATTGGGGCGAGAAGATAAGCAGTCTTTACATCAAGCTGGTGCAGCACTAGCTCCTCTTGTGCCGCCTTTTGCATGATCACCCTTACACTTGTCATGTCTGCTGTGGGTGAAAATGTCTCTTCGTAGTCAGTTCCCTTTTTCTGATTGTAGCCTTTCGCTACGAATCTTGCTTTGTATTTATCTGTTCCGTCAATGTTACTCTTGAGGGCTTAGACCCATTTTCCCCCCACTGCCTGTTTGCCCGGTGGCAAATGGGTGAGGCTAAAGGTGTCGTTTTCCTCCAGTGACTTCACCTCATCATCCGTAGAATTTTTCCACTGCCTTGATTTGTTTGACATTATCGCTTCCTTGTAGGTTTGAGGAATGTCACATACTGCTCTGTAGCAAGAGTCCACGCATGTTACAAATTTGTCCATTGTGTCCTCAGTCTCAAACTCCTGTAAGAGAACCGGCCTCCTCCTGGTTCGCGATGGGTTCCTTCTGTTTACAGTGTCAGTGACTCTACCCGGCTGTGTGCGTTCAATCTGTTCAGGTAAAGTCTCAGAAACACCCTGTAAACCTTGATCTGGTACATTTTCAACCTTGTCATCATCAACACAAATTTCTCTTTCATTAACCCTGGGGTGTACATCACCATACCCCATGTATGACTCACATGTTTGTGTTTCTTTTTCTGTTGCAGTTTTGGTTGTGAATTTTACCAATCTGTGTTTCTGAACTTTCTCTTGTTCTGGGTAGTACACTAGGTAGGCTGGGCTGTTTTTATCGTAACCCACAAAAACACCCTGCTCACACCTAGAGTCTAGCTTGCCCTTGGCTTGTTGCTGGTAAGCATAGCACACTGATCCAAATTTTTGCATTTTGGAAATGTTTGGTTCTTTCCCTGCGAACAACTCGTATGGCGTTTTCTGTGTACGCCTAGAGTAGCATCTGTTCCGTACATAGGCCGCCGTCTGTACAGCGTAGTTCCACAGCTTATTTGGTAAGTTACTTTCTAGCAGTAAGCATCTGCTCATCTCATGAAGGGTTCTCCACCCGGCTGTGCCATTTTGGTGTGGTGAATAGGGTGCAGACGTTTCATGTCTAATCCTATTCCTTATTAACAGTGCCTTGAACTCTTTGCTTGTATACTCAGAACCATTATCTGATCTGATGCACCAAACCTCACCGTATGGTGCTACGTCAGCTAAGAACCGTTCTGTTGCGAGCACTGCATTACTCTTAGACCTTAGAAAGTACACCATCACGGTACCAGAATAGTCATCAGTAAATATTTGTGCATATTTGTGACCATCGATGCTAGGCGTTTGTATGGGACCGGCTAGGTCAGTGTGGACTAGCTCCAAGGGTTTCTTAGCCCTCCTGTCAGGCTCCTTGTTTTGGCCCAAAATTTAATGCCAGGTTTGTACATCATGACACACTTTACATTGATCAATATCAGTTTGAACAGTAGGCAAGTAATACAGATTACCACTTTCGTGTATGTCAAACCTGCTACCGTACCTTGTGACCATGCGATTGTCCCCTTTCTCGAAGGTGATCGTCGCTCCTCCATTTGTGGCACGCGCCACGGAAAATATGTCATGTGGATATGTGGGTATGTACAGAGCAACCCTCAGTTGTGCTCTGTGCTGTCGTCCAGCGCTGTCCTGTAGACAGATGGTCACTGTTCCTCTTCTCTGTGCTATTCCACTGCATTTGGTTCCGTCTGCTAGCTCCACTGAATGAGAGTCAGGTTGAAACGTGTCATCGAAGCTTTTAAACTTTTCTATGTCATTCACAATATGTGATGTTGCCCCTCCGTCGACCATAATGCCTTTTATCTTCACGTTGCCTGGTGGTCTCTCATTCCTTGCGTCGTTTGCCTTGAAGAAATGGTCCTCTTGGTCGCTGTCTCATTCCTCCGCGACCTTTCTCGCGCCACCTCATTCCCCCTTTTTCTTGCACAACGACTCTTCGTGTGTATTACTCTTGCAGTATCCACACCATACTTTTCTGGAACACTTTCTTGCTTTGTGCTCCTTTATTCCACATCTGTAGCGCGTCACATTGGCATCTTCATCTTTTCTATTGCCAGCTTGTGCCCTTGGTGGACCTCTGCCCTGTTTTACATGGGTCTTCATCTCATTGTCTGTAGATTCTGTCTTCTTCATTTTCTCGCTCTCTTCATAAACCCTTAGTCTCCTTTTAAAGTCTGCAAATGTAACTGTATCTTCATTTTGTGTTACATGGACTGTTAGGGGCTTAAAGGATTCTGGTAGCCCATTTATCACCATGGCTACATTTAGTCCGTCACTCATGGTTTCACCAGCGTCTTTTAGGGCCATGATAATGTTCTCTGCTCTTATAATATAGTCTGTAACATTCTCACCTTCTCCCATGTGTAGCTTGGTGAGTGATGTGTACAGATTGATGATCCTCGGCTTACTTTTTCCGGAGTAGTGTTCTCTCAGTATTTTCAGGGCTTGTCTGCCATCATCTGCAGCCTCGTGTCTTATTAAGGATAAGCTTTTGTCATCAATGAGTCTGATCAGTTAAGCATAACAGTCAGTATTCTTCCTCCTGTGTTCAGCTTGTGCTTCTTCATTGCCAGATGGCGCATTCAGGATCGCCTCTTTTAATTTTAGAATGTGTAGATGACCTAAAAATCTTGTTTCCCAAAGGTCATATTTTTTATCTGATCCATCAAAAAGAAGTTGCGGGGCTGGTGTCGCCATTCTGTTAGCCATCTCGCATATTGCGTCGCGAAAAACTTCTTCCGAGCTTTACTCACTTTATCTCCAAGTTGTCCACAGAAGCTCCGTGTTAATTTGAAGTGAAGTGAAGTGAATTACATTTATATAGCGCTTTTTCTCAAGTGACTCAATGCGCTTTACATTGTGAAACCCAATATCTAAGTTACATTTAAACCAGTGTGGGTGGCGCTGGGAGCAGGTGGGTAAAGTGTCTTGCCCAAGGACACAACGGCAGTGACTAGGATGGCGGAAGCGGGGATCGAACCTGCAACCCTCAAGTTGCTGGCACGGCCGCTCTACCAACCGAGCTATACCGTCCCAATTTGTCACGTTAAACTTCCTCCAACTCTGCCTGGGCCCATAACCTGTCACGCATTCAGTGCACAGTGTCCACACATATCGGAGAATAAAGTAATACTCTTAATCTTTAGTCTAATGGTATATTTATTACAAGTAGCGGCTGCTCAGTTTGTTTCCATCCTCCCGTCTTGAGTAGAAAATGGCGCGTCTCACAATGAGAACGTAATGACGTCACATCCTGTGTACGTACCGTAAACATTATATAGAACACACAGAACAACACAATAGGTACCGTAATGCAATGAATAAGGGCACAATCAAAACACAACATTTAACAACATCCACAATAAAATTACACAGCATTGAAAATACACAACAATAAATACAATTACATAATGATAAACAATTTAAAATACAAGTACAATACATAGACGGTATGTGAATTACAAATCAGTGGGCGGACAAGTTACAGTATTTTTTTAGCAGCTTCATGTTCGAAATAAACTCAAACTCTAACTCATTTAAAGTGCAGCAGTTTTTATCAAAGTCGACATACTGCAGTAGCCATCAGATGATACCCATAAAGGTATCATTCAGTAGCCATGTACCCCATTGATATTGCATACATAAAAAGGTTTGCGATGTTACAAGATTGGAATGGTACTCTGGTGGCCATCAGACTGCTCCCGCCAGGGTATCATCTGATGGTCAACTACCTGCCTGGTATTGCTAATGTGAGCAGGACTGGTGGTCTAAAAGCCAGTCTTTGACTGCTTGTGAGAAGCTGTGAAAACTAGAGTTGTTCTTTAGATTGTCTGGGACACCATTCCATTCTTTGATGGTTTGATATGAAAAGGCAGATTGGAAGAAGGCAGACTTTATTTTTGGAACATTACTGTCACCCATGGATATAGACATTAACACTCTGCTTGTTAATTGCGAGCATAGCTGTACGTGTATTTTAAGGGTGGAGGAGCTGCATCATTTAAGATCTTATGTACCAGGAGGATATTGGAGAACCTGATCAGGTTTTCAAAGCTAAGTATACCGTATGTGTCAAGTATGTTACAATGGTGGTATCGCCTAGGCTTTTTATCGAGGATTTACAGTACTTGATTATGTAATGATCTGAGAGAATTTAAAACAGTCTGTTTGGCTTGAGACCATGATGACATACAGTACAAGATATGTGATATGATCATTGCATTGAAAAACTATTTCACTGCTTCCAATGATAAAAAGCTCCTGAAGTGCTGGAAGTTGGCAATGTTATATTTTAGAATATGACATACCTTT
Organism: Entelurus aequoreus; assembly: GCF_033978785.1. NCBI lineage: Eukaryota > Metazoa > Chordata > Actinopteri > Syngnathiformes > Syngnathidae > Entelurus > Entelurus aequoreus. Next base: position 61,521,836 of record NC_084733.1, on the reverse strand, counting down.
TTAACATGATTTTTAAAATTTAGTGTGGGATCCAGTATCACGCTTTAGTATTTAACTTCCTCAGCATTACTGATCATGTAACTATTCACATAGATGTTTGGGAGAACACTTTCGTTTGGTTTGTTTGAAAAATACATTGTGACAGTTTTATCTGTGTTGAGCGTAAGGCAGGACTCGTTCAGCCACTTTATTGCTTTGGTCATTGTCTCGGATAACTTAGCTGCAACCACATTTGCATCGGAGCCGTGAGTAAAGAGGACTGTGTCGTCAGCATACAATAAGATCTCCACATCCTCACAGATGGAAGGTAGGTCATTAATAAACAAACTGAAGAGCAGTGGCCCCAGAATGGACCCTTGAGGTAACCCTGTAGTACAGGAACTGAGCGAAGAAGTTTTGTCGTTTATTCTTACGTACTGGGAGTGATCTGCGAGGTAAGATTGAAACCACCTGATAGTGTTTGTGGAGAGATTGAAATTCTGTAATTTTGTTAGAAGCACTGAGTGATTAACTGTGTCAAACGCCTTACGTAGATCCAGGAAAACAGCCCCAATCACCCCTCCCCTGTCCAGGTTGGACTCGATCACCTCGAGGAAGTAACAGCATGCTGTGTCGGTGGAATGTTTGGATCTGAAGCCAAACTGCATGGGATGTAACATATTTTTATTATCAAAGTTATCAAAGTTCGGCAACAATATTTTCAATAATCTTAGAAACAACAGGAAGTATACTGATTGGTCTGTAGTTCTTAAAGTCCTTTTTGTTTCCCGATTTGAAAATGAGTGTTATAATTGCAGTTTTGAAGGAAGATGGGAATACACATTCTTTTAACGACTGGTTATTATGTAAGTTATTGGTCTTGCAAAAACCTCTTTGTATTTCTTTAGTAAAAGTGAACCAAGTCCCCATGATTCTTTAGCTTTTGAGTTTGAGAGTGAGGAGATTATTGTATTGACCTTGCATTCACTCACACATTCCACATTCATCAGAGTGAGTTGTAGTCCTCCTGTGAGACTACAGGCCATAGTCCCAGCAGAGTCAGCAGAAGATGTTAATGCAGTGTTCGAGGGTTTACTTAGTTCCAAGATGGAGGTTACAAATGAATTGTTAAACGAGTTAGCAACCATTAGGCTATCCTTTACAGTAGCTTGTGTACCAGGTATGAGTGTTCCGTTGTTGTCTGAGTTTATGTCAAGTTCAATGACAAAGATCTATGGATGTTGTCAGTCATCAAGGTCGTGGTATTCCTCAGGACATTTTACATGTTTATGTGTTATTATGATTTAGACTCCTATAACTACAAAGATCTTTGGACGTTGTCAGTCATCAAGGTCGTGGTATTCCTCAGAACATTTTACATGTTTATGTTTTATTATGATTTAGACTCCTATAACTACAAAGATCTATGGCCGTTGTCAGTCATCAAGGTCGTGGTATTCCTCAGAACGTTGTACATGTTTATGTTTTATTATGATCTAGACTCCTACAACTACAAATATCTATGGACGTTGCCAGTCATCAAGGTCATGGTATTCTCAGGGCATTCAATCTAACTGGACTGTTCAGGTAATCTACTTGGATGAGTGACGACAAACTGAACGGTCGATCGGATGCCCTAAAAATTATATCATTATGTCCAATGTGTCTTTATTGTGTGGGAGGCGGATTGCATCCACGGCTGGCCAATCACAGAGCACATAGAGCCAACACTCATTTACACGCACATTCCAGGCAACACGTGTTTATTTCGAGAGCACGGTTTTTTCACAGAAATGACAAGAAGGCAAACATTAAATGAAATCACCCAAAATTATCACATTTTAAAGGCCTACTGAAACCCACTACTACCGATCACGCAGTCTGATAGTTTATATATCAATGATGAAATCTTAACAATGCAACACATGCCAATTAGGCCGAGTTAACTTATAAAGTGCAATTTTAAATTTCCCGCTAAACTTCCGATTGAAACGTCTATGGATGATGACGTATGCGTGTGACGTCACTAGTTAAACGGAAGTATTGGTACCCCATTGAATCCAATACAAAAAAGCTCTGTTTTCATCTCAAAATTCCACAGTATTCTGGACATCTGTGTTTGTGAATCTTTTGCAATTTGTTTAATGAACAATGAAGACTGCAAAGAAGAAAGTTGTAGGTGGGATCGGTGTATTAGCGGCTGGCTGTAGCAACACAACCAGGAGGACTTTGACTTGGATAGCAGACGCGCTAGCAGACGCTAGCCGCCGACCGCACGGATGATCGGGTGAAGTCCTTCGTCCTTCCGTCGATTGCTGGAACGCAGGTGAGCACGGGTGTTGATGAGCAGATGAGGGCTGGCTGGCGTAGGTGGAGCGCTAATTTTTTTTATCATAGCTCTGTGAGGTCCCATTGCTAAGTTAGCTTCAATGGCGTCGTTAGCAACAGCATTGTTAAGCTTCGCCAAGCTGAAAAGCATTAACCATGTATTTACAGGTCCAGGGTTTAATAGTATTGTTGATTTTCTGTCTATCCTTCCAGTCAGGGGTTTATTTTTTTTGTTTCTATCTGCATTTGAGCCCGATGCTATCACGTTAGCTCCGTAGCTAAAGTGTTTCGCCGATGTATTGTCGTGGAGATAAAAGTCACTGTGAATGTCCATTTCGCGTTCTCGACTCTCATTTTCAAGAGGATATTGTATCCGAGGTGGTTTAAAATTCAAATCCGTGATCCACAATAGAAAAAGGAGAAAGTGTGGAATCCAATGAGCCCTTGTACTTAAGTTACGGTCAGAGCGAAAAAAGATACGTCCTGCACTGCACGCTAGTCCTTTACTCTCACGTTCCTCATCCACAAATCTTTCATCCTCGCTCAAATAAATCAAATCAAATCAAATCAAATCAAATCAAATCAAATCAAATCAAATCAACTTTATTTATAAAGCACATTTAAAATTTACCACAGGGGTAGCCAAAGTGCTGTACAATGGGCAGGTTAAAAATAATACGAGAACCGAGCAAACACAACACAACACAAACAAAACACGATAAAAAATAAATAAATAAAATATAAAAACATAAAAACATAAAAACAGGTTCACAGCAGGTGTATTATGGGGCGCCATTGCAGGATGGGTATCACTCAGTGTTAAAAGCCATGGAATAAAAGTATGTTTTTAAGAGAGATTTATGGGGTAATCGTCGCTTTCTCGGTCTGAATCTCTCTCGCTGCATTGTAAACAATAGGAAAATGTGAGCAGCCCTTCCTTCTGTTACGCCACGCTACTTCCGGTATAGGCAAGGCTTTTTTTTTATCAGGGACCAAAAGTTGCGAACTTTATCGTCGTTGTTCTCTACTAAATCCTTTCAGCAAAAATATGGCAATATCGCGAAATGATCAAGTATGACACATAGAATGGATCTGCTATCCCCGTTTGAATAAAAACAATTAATTTCAGTAGGCCTTTAAATAAAAATGTGAGTGCAGTCAAAATACTTTCAGTTGAATGTGAACATTGCCAACGTGGGGCCTGTCTCACTTCTTCTGGAAACCTGTGCCAAGTTTCCCCTACCTTCACCTTCTCCAAGTCTCTCCAGACTTGTGCCAATCCTTTGTGCTACGTTTGTGCTGCAAACGTGTGCGTTTTCTGCTGCAAAGCATTTTTGGTCTATTATCGTTTTTAAGTTATTCCTGTTTTATGTTATTAATGTGTCACTACTGTGTAATTAACGTGTTATTAGCCATTAATTTGTGTGGCGTCGCATGGGTTTCGCTTCCTGTTGGGTGGGGTCCGTGTCCGTCTGTTTGGGTCGCGCTGTGGGGTTTGTGTGGATGGCAGCGAAGCCTTCTTGTGCCGTGTGGGTGCTGTGGCCCGGTGGTCAGTGGCGTGTCCAGACTTTCTTTTCAGGGGTGGCACTTAGTTCTGCTGTGGTGGCACCCATGTAACAGTCGGCCTACTCCAGGAGCAGCTGTAACTACTGTAGTAGTTTACCACGGTCATCAGCAGCAAGTATGGAGTCCATCTTCTTGTAATGCTGGCATGAATTACTAAGTATTGAGCTATTACAGTACGTCAGACAACTTGCAACAGTTTGCACAAAATACAAATAATTTCCTCTTTATTAAGTAAAATTGTAACATTCATAAACCTTTATTTAAGTTTAAACAGATTAGGTCCTCATTCAAATGTACTACATTGCAGAATAAACAGAATCATTGAAATATTACACAGTGTGCCTTTAAGAGTGTTTGCACAACAAATCAAGTACCTGGACTGAGTAGAACGAGAACCACGGTGGAAAAACACAATATGGTGGGACTGAGATAACGTTCAAAACAGATGAATGTTCATGTGTTGGCAGGCAAACACGCTTGTGTAAGAAATATAATGTAACTAAAATGATTCACGTTTAGTGAAGGACCACGGACGTCTGGAACCTGGCTGCTCATAAATCAGAAGAGAATGCCCGCCACCCGGTATCAGATATGAGTTTGAAATTATTTAAGTCTTCAACGTATCCAAAAATTGAAAGAGTTGGCCATTTCTATGCTGTTAATCGTAAAAGATTGTTTTAGATCCAATGTTGATGTGCTTAAACCTCTTTCTTCTTTAGAAATTACATTCAATATTAATGTTATTTGTTCATGCACATACAAATATTAATGAAGTGTTTGGATGTATTAATTAAATCAATGTATTCTTGGTTGCCAAAAAGGGATTTAAAAACCATTGCTGCTGGGTTTGTTGTGTCATGGTGGGACTATAGAGTTGAACGGTACACTGCTACCAATAAGGTATCGTAGTACTAATGAATTAAGAATGTACTACTGCCTTTGGAAAATTAAGGTACTTTTTTTTCATCCACATACGCTGACGTGCGACGGTGACGCTGCTTTGCAATACACATCCGTGTGTCAAAACGCACACATTGAGCGCATACAAGCAGAAACAGTGTGGAGAGGAAGAATGACAAAAAATGGGATTTCTACTGGTTAATAAAGAGGGTGTGTGAAGCGCAATATGGAAGTATTTGGGCTTCAAAACTATCGATTAAGGTGATGTTTAAACAGGGGAGCACGGCGCTGCAGGTGCTACTTTAAAACGTCAAATGTGTCAATACAGCCTTAGTAACTTTGCTTCAAACTTACGTAAAAACAACAAACACCCATATCTGCACAGGGAGTTTAAAGAGTGGCAGATAATACAGTTAACAGTTCCCCCTGTGTACATATAGATACGTGGATGCGCACACAGCTGTTTTGCTTGTTGAAAAGGATTAGCCCAGTTCAAACCACCCACGTAATGTAAACTAATGCAAGTGAATTGTCTGAATTTTGTAACAAATCCCCACTATTTAATTTGTGTTTTATTTTTAATGACTTTGCTCCATGTCTTATAAGTGTACTTTGAGTCATAGTTTTGTTTTCAGTATATACTAATGATTAGATTTGTCTTAAAGCACAGATCATACACTTTGTTATTGGAATCCATAATATTGAATTTTAATTATTTGGTGAATTTTCAAAATGTACAACAATTCTTCTCAACAAAAGAGGAGAAATATAACCTTACAGAAAAATCTAATTTAAAACATATGTATGCACGTACAACACGTAAAACCTTTAGCATATCAGTATGTGGAATTAAATGATGGAAAGGATTAATTAAAGAAGTGAAACAATGTACTGTATTCTGTGGTCCAATTGGTGTCCAGCTACAACAGCACAACGTAATCACCGCAAACAGCACGTGAGCTCAGAAATAGTGAAATGTAACATTTATTCTACACATTTTTACAACATTGGAAAACATTAGTAATATTTCTCAGAGGGTAAAATAACTCCTGGAAATGACTGGCTTAGAATGGCCAAAGGTATAGATGTGTGTGTCCAAGTTAAAGGAAACGGCAGGCTGTCTTCTTTTAATGGATTTATGACAATCGTTGCAAGCTGGGTAACATTTGCTGTGGTCTGGAACAACATGGCACACAAACAATTATCAGAAATGCAGACAATATTACATACAGATAATGTGACATGAGACATGCAAATATACATTAAATACACAGAGGACATAAGTAAAGGAAATTAATTTACCTACAAACGAGGCATAATGATGCAATATGTACATACAGCTAGCCTAAATAGCATGTTAGCATGGATTAGCTTGCAGTCATATGCCTGATTAGCACTCCATGCAAGTCAGTAACATCAACAAAACTCACCTTTGTGCATTCACGCACAGCATAAAACGTTTGGTGGACAAAATGAGACAAAGAAGGAGTGGCATAAAACACGTCTTTCTGTGGCAGCATCGGAGAAAGTTGTACATGTAAACAAACTGTTGCGTCACAGTCCACACAACTACGGTGAGTTCAAGGACCGCCAAAATTAGTAGGACAGAACGGCGCTCACCAAATACTCTCATCAGTGAAGTATAAATACAAACATATTAAACAGTGGGATTTCTAACACTTAGGAAGGTTTGTGTTTGTCCTCCTGCAGAAACCATATTAGAACAACAAATATATTTTTTACCCCGATCTTTCTCCACTTCAAACATTTTTGAAAAAGGTCCAGGGAGCCACTAGGGCGGCATAGCTCGGTTGGTAGAGTGGCCGTGCCAGCAACTCGAGGGTTTCAGGTTCGATTCTGCCATCCTAGTCACTGTCGTTGTGTCCTTGGGCAAAACACTTTACCCACCTGCTCCCAGTGCCACCCACACTGGTTTAAATGTAACTTAGATATTGGGTTTCACTATGTAAAAGCACTTTGAGTCACTAGAGAAAAGTGCTATATAAATATATCTTCATCTTCACTAGGGCGGTGCTAAAGAGTCTAACCAATCAGACGTCTCCCTGTATCAGTGCGGGTGATTTTGCCGCAACTTTTAGAAAATGCTGCAGCAAAATCAGGCATTTTAGGCCACAACAGTAACAAAACAAAATCCCCCAAAATTTAGGAGGGACTATATATATATTTTTTTTTACTTTTTTTTTTTTTTACAAAAGTTCCCTTTCATTTGATTGCTATTGTTGTGTAGCAACAAACAAGAGAAACAAAGACATATTTTGGTTCAGCAAGTGTAGAATTTAATTTAAAAAGGCTTTCTGTCATGATCCGTGGTCCGGATCATGTTTTGCTTAGTTATGTTCTGTTAGTTTTGGACTCCATAGTTCCTGTTTGCGCTTCCTTGTTTGTTTTGTCACCATGGCGACTCATTAGTTTCACCTGCATCATTTGTTCGGATCACACCTGTCGCTAATCATGAGATCACTATTTAAGTCTGCCTTTGTTGATTACTCGTTCTGGCTTCATTGTTTGAGTCACACCTATGCCAAGTAAGTTCCCAAAAATTTTGTTGAATACACCCTTTCTATCTCCATATCATCATATGCCAAGTAAGTTTTGTTTATTCCATGCCATAGCCTATGCTAAGTCCTAGCTTCACGTGTTTTAGGCACGCTTGCCTTTTTTTTGTTCTTTGCCTGTGTTTTGGTAGTTGGGTGATTTATGTTTAATAAATCAAATCCTACATTCACGCCTTGCACAGCTGAGCCACCCCACTAGCACAGCTCCGGGCCCTAGCCCCTCCCCCTCAAGGAGCGGATACCAGACGCGCTCCTTGCGGCCTGGAAACTTTAGGGGTGGGTGGACTCCACCACCCGGCCACCACCACCAGTTTTTCGGAATGTCCAGCCACAACCTCCAGCGAGGCCACCACCGCCAAAGCCAAGGCTAGCGACCCTTTCTGCTCCACGGCTAGCACCTGCACCTGCTCAAAGGCTAGCACCTGCTTCAAGGCTAGCACCCCTTCCTGCTTCAAGGCTAGCACCCCTTCTGGCTCCAAGGCTAGCACCTGTCGCAGCTCCACGCCAAGCTCCATGCCTAGCTCCTGTCGCAGCTCCACGGCTAGTTCCTGTCGCAGCTCCCCGGCTAGTTCCTGTCGCAGCTCCACGGCTAGTTCCTGTCGCAGCTCCACGGCTAACTCCTGTCTCAGATCCACAGCTAGTTCCTGTCGCAGCTCCACGGCTAGTTCCTGTCGCAGCTCCACGACTAGTTCCTGTCGCAGCTCCACGGCTAGTTCCTGTCGCAGCTCCATGCCAAGTGCCAGTCGCAGCTCCACACCAAGTGCCTGTCGCTGCTCCACGCCAAGTGCCAGTTGCTGCTCCACACCAAGTGCCAGTTGCTGCTCCACGCCAAGTGCCAGTCGCTTCTTCACGCCAAGTGCCAGTCGCTGCTCCACGCCAAGTGCCACGCCAAGTGCCACGCCAAGGGATGTGGCCGTTCCCTGGTCGTCCGCCACGCCAAGTGCACCCACCACCTCGTCGGCCAAGGATTTGGCCGTTCCCTGGTCACCCGCCTCGCCAAGTGCAGCGTCGCCGCCACCTGACTCTCCCTCGCTGGTTGCGGGGACACTTGGTCTGGCGACCCACCGCCAAGTCCCCCTCCCGGCCTCCCGGGACTCTTGATCTTGTTTTTTTTTTTGTTTTGGACATCTGGAATCTGTCCCTAAGGGGGGACTCTGTCATGATCCGTGGTCCGGATCATGTTTTGTTTAGTTATGTTCTGTTAGTTTTGGACTCCATAGTTCCTGTTTGCGCTTCCTTGTTTGTTTTGTCACCATGGCGACTCATTAGATTCACCTGCCTCATTTGTTCGGATCACACCTGTCACTAATCATGAGATCACTATTTAAGTCTGCCTTTGTTGATTACTCGTTCTGGCTTCATTGTTTGCGTCACACCTATATAGTTTATTATTCTTCGGTCAATCGTCAACAAAATAAACAAACAGTTGTACATTCATAAATTGAAAATGAAAATGTTGCAGACCGAAAGGGTTCAGGCTGAAGTTGAACACTTATTGCGCCTAACCCTTTAAACAATGTCAAGTACAAAATGAACTTCCGAAAATTATTAAATGTCCTTTGTACATCATATTATAAATACACATTATACACAACATAAACACAGTTCAATTATATACACAGTAAAGGCATGTGAAATATCCTTGTACCAATTTATATACTATATACAAACAATTATACTTCCATTATTATTTATATCCTACATTTACTATTTGAATTAACATTGATCATAGTGTTAACTACTGTGTTGATTCAAGAGTGATATATTTTTTCAAGACATTAGTCTTAAAATATTTTTTAAATGTGTGAATGGAACTGGAACATTTTAAGGAATCATCCAAGCTGTTCCACAGTTGAACCCCCTGACAGAAACACATCTTCTTTTTAAGATTGTTCTTATCTTAGCTTTCTGGAAGACAGCTGAACCTCTGAGGTCATAGGGATTCTCTCTGGGTTTAAACCTCTCCTGTAGACACCCAGGCAGCATGTGGTTATGAGCTTTGTACGTCACAATAGCAGTGTTGAGGTCAACAAGATCGTGCAGTTTTAATGTTTTTAATTTAATAAACAGAGCGTTGGTATGGTCATGATAATCTGCATAATTTACAATTCTAATCGCTTTCTTTTGAAGTAAGAATATAGAGTTAATGTTTGTTTTGTAATTGTTACCCCAGATTTCAACACAATAATTAAGATAAGGGAGTACGAAAGAATTATATAACATGTTAAGAGCCTTTTGATTTACGGAGTTTTTGATTTTATGTAACATAGCAATATTTTATGCCATCTTTGTCTTAAGTATATTTATGTGCAGTTTCCAATTTAATTTATCATCTATATAGATTCCCAAATATTTTGTTGAATACACCCTTTCTATCTCCATATCATCATATGCCAAGTAAGTTGTGTTTATTCCATGCCATAGCCTATGCTAAGTCCTAACTTCACGTGTTTTAGGCACGCTTGCCTTTTTTTTGTTCTTTGCCTGTGTTTTGGTAGTTGGGTGATTTATGTTTAATAAATCAAATCCTACCTTCACGCCTTGTCCGGAGTCGTCAGTTTGCATTGGGAGAACGAACCGTAGTGAGCTGCGAACCCCCGCGTGACACTTTCACTGACAAAAAAAAGAATACAATTGCTTGTTGCATCTAATAATGTTGAATTTAGAACATATTTTACATGCATTCATTTTTTTGTTCTGTCAGAATTGAAATACAGTTATCAAAATATAAGAAATAGTTCTCAGACACACAATATATTCAGGTTTTCGCAGGCCACATACAATGATGTGGCGGTACAGATGGGGCCCCTGGACCCTGGGTTTGACACCTGTTAATTCGGGAATTTAGGCAAACATGGAGCCTATTTTATGACATTTTAAGTGTTGGTTCTTACTTTGGGTTGAAACCTCTTGGGTAGTTTATGAGGATCATTTGCAAGAATGACTACATTGGTGTCATTTTCTGTTCCAGAAGAGTACTGCTTCTGGACGTCTTTCTCGTGGAGATGAACTCATCAAAGGCAGTCAAGCTCACCTTTGTCCTGCTTTTGGCCGAGTCCTTGTTGCATGACATCGGGTGGTCCCCGCAGTCTGCCATTACATTGTTCAAGGTAACATCACACATTTAATTTCATTCATAAACAAAACAATAACCCTTGCTGAGTGAAAGCATGCACGTTATTGATGGACGCACAGGTCACAGAATGAATTGTCAAGCCTTTGGGTTTGTCTGAAAGCTCATTGCAGTAAATATGACAGTGATCGATTAAAATTGACTCAAAGTTTTTGAAGACATCCTAAAAGCCTTTTTTGCCTGCTGGGTCTAAGTCTTTTCAGTCGTGTTCATTACACTGCACACAGCCTAAAATCCGGATTATGCTCACTCATCCCCTTCCAAACTCACCTGCCTAGCTTGATGAGCACCTACAAAATATAATAACCTTGTCTCACGGACATGTGGATTTCCTGTGGCTATTCGACTTCAGCCCACCTTCGAACGCCTTCTCATCTGATTTGTAGTAGACAAATATATGCTTAACACTTGGATTACTTCCAGCTGCCATGATACTCCCTTTCTCCTAAATTAACATGAGCTCCCAAAAAAGTGAAGTGAATTAATGAAGTGAATTATATTTATATAGCGCTTTTCTCTAGTGACTCAAAGCGCTTTACATAGTGAAACCCAATATCTAAGTTACATTTAAACCAGTGTGGGTGGCACTGGGACCAGGTGGGTAAAGTGTCTTGGCCAAGGACACAACGGCAGTGACTAGGATGGCGGAAGCGGGGATCGAACCTTGAACCCTCAAGTTGCTGGCACGGCCACTCTACCAACCGAGCTATACCGCCCTATAGGAAGCTATTGAGCTAAAAGGTCAACAAGAGTTGTAGTTGTTCACTGAGTACTCTCTGGAAAACACTGCCTCTATTGTTTGGACAGAGAATTATACAGGCTGATGAAGAGCTATACATCGAATAGAGTAAATTATTTTTTTAAAGGGGAACTGCACTTTTTTGGAATCAAGCTTTTGCTAGTGTTTATTTACAAGTTAGAATGCATACAAAAATAAAAACATATGTGAAGGGACAAGCGGTAGAAAACGGATGGTTGGATGGGTGTTCTTGCCTTACGAATGATGGACAAAATTCCCAAAAAAGTGCGGTTCCCATTTAAGAATGGGGGGGGCGGGGGGGGGGGGGGTGTCACTGTGTTAACATAATAGTATAAAGCAGGCTTTATTAGTTCTTAACAGAGGTGGGTAGTAACGCGCTACATTTACTCCGTTACATCTACTTGAGTAACTTTTGGGATAAATTGTACTTCTAAGAGTAGTTTTAATGCAACATACTTTTACTTTTACTTGAGTACATTTATAGAGAAGAAACGCTACTTTTACTCCGCTCCATTTATCTACATTCAGCTCGCTACTCGCTACTAATTTTTATCGATCTGTTAATGCACGCTTTGTTTGTTTTGGTTTGTCAGACAGACCTTCAAAGTAGGTTCTAGCGCATGCCTGCGTTTCACCAATTAGATGCAGTCACTGGTGACGTTTGACTCCGTTTCACCAATCAAATGCAGTCACTGGTGACGTTGGACCAATCAAACAGAGCCAGGCGGTCACATGACCGTCACACATGGACCCCGACTTAAACAAGTTGAAAAACTTATTCGGGTGTTACCATTTAGTGGTCAATTGTACGGAATATGTACTGTACTGTGCAATCTACTAATGAAAGTTTCAATCAATCAATCAAAAGTGTGAAGGAAAAAAGACACTTTTTTATTTCAACCGTACCTCTCTCAAAAGCCTAAAGACTGACCGCACAGTTCCTGTCTTCACAATAAAAGTGCTGCTCCATCGCGCCTGCGCTACCAAAATAAGAGTCTCCGAAAGCCAGCGCAAACAAGCTAGCAAGCTACGGAGTTTGCCGCCAATGTATTTCTTGTAAAGTGTATAAAAACGAATATGGAAGCTGGACAAAAAAGATGCCAAAAACCAACCACTTTCATGTGGTATTAGACAGAAAGGAGGAACTTTTTTTCTCCTCCATTTGAAAACGTGGACGTTATCAGCACTACTGTCTGATTCCAATCAATGCAAGTCATCAGAATCAGGAAATACACCAACTTATATTCTTGTCTTCATGAAAGAGAGGAATCTATATGTTAAACATGCATGTATATTCATTAAAACACCTTTAACATGTGAAAAAAAACGGCAAAATAAATAAATATAAATTATATACTGTATATATAAATGTATATATATATATATATATATATATATATATATATATATATATATATATATATATATATATATATATATATATATATATATATATATATATATATATATGTATATATATATGATATGTGTGTGTATGTTTATGTATATATGAGGTAGATCACCTCGACTTGGTCATTTATTAAGTAATTGATTAACGTTGAAAAACTTATTGGGGTGTTACCATTTAGTGGTCAATTGTACGGAATATGTACTGTACTGTGCAATCTACTAATACAAGTTTCAATCAACCAATCAATGAATGCCTACTGAGCCTATGGTGCTGTTAAGTTATTGTGGCTCAATTTGCCTTAATTTTTTTTATTTTAATGTATTAATATTTAATATGTATTATTGTTTTAGTTGCATAAGAGATATTCCTGGCTCTGAATTTGCTCATTGCTATTTTTATGTTTTTGTGCATTATCTGTTGCCGTCATCATTAAACGGACAGGTTACTCATCAGTTACTCAGTACTTGAGTAGTTTTTTCACAACATACTTTTTACTTTTACTCAAGTAAATATTAGGGTGACTACTCGTTACTTTTACTTGAGTTATAAATCTCTAAAGTAACAGTACTCTTACTTGAGTACAATTTCTGGCTACTCTACCCACCTCTGGTTCTTAATTTAGGAAGTATTAACTATTTTGCAAGTTATGTCCGACAGGTGTCACGATTTTGGTAAAGCTGCAAGCAAAGAATGTGATTCAACCTTTGGAACCTTTCATCAACGTATTTACCCTTTTTTTATGTTTCAGTGGTGCACAGGATATGATTGCATCAAACAATTCCTTCATTAAAATCTAATATTTAAGGATTGTATTTTGAAAAAAAATGCTTCCATAATAACTAAGTGTGAATGCATGTTGTTTCCCAGGCGCTGACACGCAAACAACTTGACAGTCATGGCCGAGAGAAAAGAAGTGGTGAGAAATATTTTTATGGCAACATACCTAAAATGAGACGTGTGAAGTCTAGTCCATTGCCAATTTTATTACATTGCTTATTATATTGTTGCCTTATTTATTTCTAATTAATGTGTATATGAAGAGCAACAATAACGCTCCAATTTCCCCTCCTGGGGATTGATAAAGCATTTCTGATTCTGATCATGTTAGTATCGTTTCCACTGTTTCGAGTATCAACACAATCGATGTATGGATTGGTCTGCCGGCGCCCATAAAGTGTAGAGTAGAACAAGTCTGTACATTTTTGATGATGTTTACACGATAGCATGACATTTCTGTCTGTACATGGTGATGTGTTTACGTCTGCTCCCTTGACACATGCGGAGGAGCGATCGCACAAATCAAATGAATCGTTTTCTTGTTGACTTCATGGATTCGTTTGGATTCCTTCTATTATTTTCTATTATGATTAACTGTGGAGGAGCAATTGCAATACAGCGCAATGCCTCTCAAGTCCCAATTGATAATGTAGAGAAGCGATTGAATTTAGCCTGTTTTTTTTTTTTGCGTTACGTTACTTGCGTAACTGACGCCATCTTGCTCCCCCCCTGCATTCAATCTCGCAAACCCTGAATGTGACATTCTTTTTAACATTTATTGCCAATCTTTTGCCAACAACAGGTTACATTTTGACACATATTCCTTCTCTTGCACACAACAATTCCTCATTCTCTGTCAATCATCTCTCAGGCACGCTGTGTTCATGAACATGGGAACTCTGAATCAATCAATCAATCAATCAATGTTTATTTATATAGCCCTAAATCACAAGTGTCTCAAAGGGCTGTACAAGCCACAACGACATCCTCGGTACAGAGCCCACATACGGGCAAGGAAAAACTCACCCCAGTGGGACGTCGGTGAATGACTATGAGAAACCTTGGAGAGGACCGCATATGTGGGTAACCCCCCCCCTCTAGGGGAGACCGAAAGCAACGGATGTCGAGTGGGTCTGACATAACATTGTGAAAGTCCAGTCCACAGTGGATCCAACACATCAGCGGGAGTCCAGTCCACAGCGGGGCCAACAGGAAACCATCCCGAGCGGAGACGGGTCAGCAGCGCAGAGATGTCCCCAACCGATGCACAGGCTAGTGGTCCACCCGGGGTCCCGGCTCTGGACAGCCAGCACTTCATCCATGGCCACCGGACCTATGCAACTCCCCCTCGCAAGGGACAGGGGAGAAGAGGAGAGAAGAAAAGAAACGGCAGATCAACTGGTCTAAAAAAGGGGGGGTCTATTTAAAGGCTAGATTATACAAATGAGTTTTAAGATGGGACTTAAATGCTTCTACTGAGGTAGCATCTCTAACTGTTACCGGGAGGGCATTCCAGAGTACTGGAGCCCGAATAGAAAACGCTCTATAGCCCGCAGACTTTTTTTTGGCTCTGGGAATCACTAATAAGCCGGAGTTCTTTGAACGCAGATTTCTTGTCGGGACATATGGTACAATACAATCGGCGAGATAGGCTGGAGCTAAACCGTGTAATATTTTATACGTAAGTAGTAAAACCTTAAAGTCGCATCTTAAGTGCACAGGAAGCCAGTGCAAGTGAGCCAGTATAGGCGTAATATGATCAAACTTTCTTGTTTTTGTCAAAAGCCTTGCAGCCGCATTTTGTACCAACTGTAATCTTTTAATGCTAGACATAGGGAGGCCCGAAAATAATACGTTACAGTAATCGAGACGAGACGTAACGAACGCATGAATAATGATCTCAGCGTCGCAGTGTTTCAATCTGCACTTTGTAAGAATATATAACAAATTGGACCAAGCTATATTTCTAACAAAGACAAATCATTATTTCTTCTAGATTTTCCAGAACAAAAATTTTAAAAGAAATTCAAAAGACTTTGAAATAAGATTTAAATTTGATTCTACAGATTTTCTAGATTTGCCAGATTAATTTTTTTGAATTTTAATCATAATAAATTTGAAAAAATATTTCACAAATATTCTTCGTCGAAAAAACAGAAGCTAAAATGAAGAATTAAATTAAAATTTATGTATTATTCTTTACAAAAAAAAAAAAAAAATTTACTTGAACATTGATTTAAATTGTCAGGAAAGAAGAGGAAGGAATTTAAAAGGTAAAAAAGTATATGTGTTTAAAAATCCTAAAATCATTTTTAAAGTTGTATTTTTTTCTCTAAAATTGTCTTTCTGAAAGTTATAAGAAGCAAAGTAAAAAAATTAATGAAATTATTTAAACAAGTGAAGACCAAGTCTTTAAAATATTTTCTTGGATTTTCAAATTCTATTTGAGTTTTGTCTCTCTTAGAATTAAAATGTCGGGCAAAGCGAGACCAGCTTGCTAGTAAATAAATAAAATTAAAAAAAATAGAGGCAGCTCACTGGTAAGTGCTGCTATTTGATCTATTTTTAGAACAGGCCAGCGGGCTACTCAACTGGTCCTTATGGGCTACCTGGTGCCCGCGGGCACCACATTGGTTACCCCTGCCATAAACATTAACACCAGCAGGTCGTCACAATAGTTATTTAACAGTTTTGTAATTTACAATCACTTAGCGTTCTCTTGTCACATGTCCCAAACGGCCCAATAGCCTTGCAAATTTTCTCGTCCTTTGCCAAGACTTTTTCAGTAGTTGCAAAGTCCATCTTCACGAACAAATTTTACTCTGGTTTATGAGTAAAACATCCATTAAAATCAGACCCTTCCTCACCATGGTAGGGGCAGGGGCAATGTGGAAAAGTAGGCCCAACTATGTCAGACAGGTCTGGCATTCAGCGGTATTAGGGCCGCAACCCCGGCTAACAGGGGTCTGGTGAAAACACAGAGACGTCAAACCTCAGGAACGAATGTGTTCTGGTCATCTTGCCTGTGTCTGTGGTAAATCTGTGGCAAGCAAGGTCGGAGTCATCGCAAATGGAGAAAGGATAACAACGTTGCTTTTGCACATGTGCAACTGCCATTCCTTAGCGTGGGATGGGCGAAACCCTTCCCTGATGTCATATGCAACCGGTGGGCCTTGCTGCTCTCGGTGTCAGGGGTTGACCTGCACTCCCGCAGATCTTACGGATTGCTACAGTCTACAAGGGGGACTTCAAACAGATAATCCTCGCTAGTCCTGTGCAGAGGTCCAGATCGCTTAACAACAACAACAATGACAGCAGCGGTTGCTCCTTCAGGAGACACTGCCCTAGTCTGGTGTCGCAACTGGACACTGCCCTCAATGACGCCTTACGGACTGTCTCTTATGGACGAGTCACTCCAACTAACCAACTACCTGTCCTAACCGACATTGCCCCAGCAAAGGTCAGACGAGAAAGAGCTGGGCTGGCCCTTGCTCTGAAGGCACACTTAAGCTAATCCCAGCTCCTTCACAAGACCATCACGGAGAGACCGCAGCGCAAGTGTATCAAGTTCCAGCGTCCCTGTGCAATACAGGCCCAGAAGTTGCTCAGTGCAACACCAGCTGACATTAGCAAGGTTTCCAAGGCACAGGCACAGGAATAGTGGATAGCAGCAAAAGCATCTCAGCTTCACAAATACATCAAGGATCCCATAGATGTCCCTGGCCGGCACATGCCCCGTAAGCAGTGGACAACCCTCAACCGCCTGAGGACAGGTGTGGGACATTTCGGTGAAACAATGCAACATTGAGGCCTCTCAAACGGTGCCCACTGTGAATTTGGAGACCTCCTAGAGACTGTGATCACATTGTGACCAGCTGCCAGATGAACCTGGATGACGAGACGCTGAACTGGCTTGCTGCAACGGTGCGTAGGATCTGATGACATACACAAGAGGAATAAGTGTTTCGAGGGGAATTACACGTCATGCCTCAGCCCCCATGGAAGAGCTATTAACAAACCAAGACGCCGTCAGAGGGGATGCAAGCTCTGTGACGTGAGAATATACAAGCCTTTATAGTTGACTACACTGTTTTTTGTGTGCGCGCGCATGAGTGTGTGTGTTTGCATGTGCATGTGTGCGTTTTTATCAAGGCCTACAGCCCACCACCAAAAAGCAGTAAGCCTCGGGACAACATGGCTGACTCTTGACATGTATATTATATTTTGCAGCATTGTGAAGGTTTGTATCAATTCTTCTGTCTGTTCCATTCTCCAGTGGTTAAGCCTTCTTCACAACAAATCTAAATTGTTCTGCAGCAATTTGTTCTATAGTGGACATTGTCCTCACAGTGGACCTTTCACTGAACGGCACTGAGCCAGAGTTCATTGATCGACTCAGAGATGCTGTGAAAAATGTCATTTCACCGTCTATTGGTTGTCTTTTTACACATGACTTTTGCGACACTTGTGCTGTGTACGACTTGTGTGTCTGTACAGCGATGTGGACGTGTAAAAAGAGTTTTCTGACACCCCCAACTTTTCTTATACTCACCACTAGTCGGCGCCTTGCAGCCACTCACACTCGTGTTGGTGTTGAAGTCAAGAACAGTGGATCATCACTTGCTGTAAATAAAAGTTCATGTTTTAGTAGTAACTTAGTGGTCAGAAGTATCTTTTTATTCAAAAAAGTGATCATGTAATGACTTAAAGGCTGAAATGATCATGTCTAAGATTAATCACATTCGGGTTAACATCCGGCACAGTTAATGCCAGAGAAGCCCAGACTTCCCTCTTTCCAACTACCCTCTTCCCGGGAGATTCCGAGGCGTTCCCAAGCCAGTCGCTCCACTGTGTCCTGGGTCTTCCCTATGATCGCCAACCGGTCGGACACGCCCTAAACACCTTCCCAGGGAAGCGTTCGGGAGGCATCTTGACCAGATGCCCGAACCACCTCATCTGGCTCCTCTCAATGTGGAGGAGCAGCGGATTTACTCTGAGCTCCTCCCGAATGATAGTTTCTCACCCTATCTCTAAGGGAGAGCCTCCCCACCTAATGGATGGAACTCATTTTGGCTGCTTGTACCCGTGATCTTGTCCTTTTGGTCATAACCCAAAGCTTATGACCATAGGTGAGGATAGGAATGTAGATCGACCTGTAAATTGATAGCTTTGCCTTTCGGCATAGCTCCTTTTTCACCACGACAGATTGATGCAGGGTCCGCAACAATGCAGACACTCACCGATCCGCCTGTCGAACTCACGATCCCCTCTTTCCTCACTCGTGAAACAAGACTTTGAGTGACTTGAACTCCTCCACTCGGGGCAGGATCTTCTCCCCAACCCCAGCGATGGCACTCCACCACTTTCCAGGCGAGAACCATGGACTGGACATGGAAGTGCTGATTTTCATCCAATTCAATCTAATCCACTTTATTTATATAGCACATTACAAAAAACAGGGAGCCGTCCGAATAGTAAGAGGGATATCGTTCCGAAGTTTTGGAGCCGCAACAGAAAATGCACAATCCCCTCAGGTGTTTAATTGTGTCTTTGGGACGACAAGAAGAAATAGATTTTCATCCCAGTCGCTTCACACTGAGCTGCGAACTGATCCAGTGAGAGCTGAAGATCCTGGCCAGAGGAAGCCACCAGGACCACATCAAAAAGCAGAGATCTAATCCTGCAGCCACCAAACTGGATGCCCTTCCACACCCTGACTGCACCTACAAATTCTGTGCGTAAAAGTTATGAATATAATCTAAGACAAAGAGCAGCCCTGGCGGAGTCCAACCCTCACTAGAAACGGGTCCGACTTCCTGCCGGCAATGCGAACCAAG
This sequence comes from Entelurus aequoreus, assembly GCF_033978785.1. Lineage (NCBI taxonomy): Eukaryota > Metazoa > Chordata > Actinopteri > Syngnathiformes > Syngnathidae > Entelurus > Entelurus aequoreus. Next base: position 61,502,569 of record NC_084733.1, on the reverse strand, counting down.
CTCTGACACTGATAATACAGGGACTGGATGGCCACAATCAGACGGTCCGATACCCCATAGTCTTTGACCACTCTCCAGAGGACTTTCTAAGGGACACGGTCGAATGCCTTCTCCAAGTCCACAAGACACATGTAGACCGGTTGGGCAAACTCCCATGCACCCTCAAGGATCCTGCTGAGAGTATAGAGCTGGTCCACAGTTCAAGGACCAGGACGAAAACCACAGTGCTCCTTCTGAATACAAGGTTTGACTATACGGCATAGCCTCCTTTCCACTAAACCCGAATAGACCTTACCGGGAAGGCTGAGAAGTGTGATCCGACTAAAGTTGGAACACACCCTCTGGTTCCCCTTTTTAAATAGAGGAATCACCACCCTAGTCTGCCAATCCACAGGCAGACTGGTATGGTAATTACAATTTTATAAACATATAGTTTTATTTTAGTAACAAGTAGCGGTAGATGCTACTATTTATCGTCAAAGCTGTTACTTCATTTTATACTCATATATTAGACATATACAGTACATGTATTTTTTTGTACAAAAGAGGTACTTTTCCTGGTAATTATCACTCTGATAATGGTGTGACTGAGTTACTAACTGTCACTAATAACTTTGATTATGTCACGACCAGAACAGGACTCTGAACACAGATGCAGGATTTTAAGACAATATATTTATTTGAACAAGGGACGGGTTCCAAAACAGGAGAAACAAACAGGCTATAAAAAACACAACTGACCTGAGCTCTAAACTAACAAAAATATCAATAACTCAAAAACGCTCCATCTACGGAGGGAAAAAGGGGTTATGAACAAAAAACTACTAAGTATAACAAAAGTCGCTCAAACGGAGGTGATGCTAGGAAGCTATTCTTACCTGAGAAAACTTACAAATCAAAATACTCCCGTGGCTCCAAAAAAGGTACAAGAAACGTGGCTGTGGCTGTGGACAATGCTATGGCAAGGGAACGCTGGAGGTACGCACACGAAGTAACGAGACACTCTGGCAAGAGACAAGAGGAGGACGAGACATTTATACACATGAGGGAGTGTGACACAGGTGAGCACAATCAGGCAATCAAGAGAGACATCAGACCAGTGAAACAGGAGAAAGGGCAAGCGACCTGAAACGAGAGGGAGAGTTAACCTTTCCAAATAAAACAGGAAATGACAAGACAACATGACACCAGACGAAACCCAGACAAGACTTCACCCAGGTGTGACAGAACCCCCCCTTCTAGGGCCGACACCTGATGGCCCAGGGACCTCAGGGTGGAGTCTATAGAAGTCTCGGATCAGGGAGGGGTCATCAATGTTCCGTTGGGGAATCCACTGTCTCTCCTGGCCGGTAATCAGGTGCTGGGCGGCGCTTCCGGTCAGCTGATTTCTTGACCCGATCTCCTTAGCGAGCGAGCCCTTGTCGGGCCGCGAGCCAAATACGACGGCATCAGCGCACCAGGGCGTGGGCAGAGGGCACGGAAACTTCTGGCTCTGAGTCTGGGAATACTGGCGGTTGGTAGCCGTAGACACACTTGAAGGGGGAGAAACCAGTGGCAGAGGTAGGCAAGGAGTTATGGGCATATTCCACCCAGACAAGGTGGGAACTCCACGTTGTTGGGTTCTGGGACACGAGGCATCGGAGGCCGGTTTCAAGTTGTTGATTGAGGCGCTCAGTCTGGCCGTTTGCCTCCGGGTGGTATCCTGATGTCAGGCTGGCTGTAGCCCCGATGAGCTTGCAGAACTCCTTCCAGAACCGTGAGATGAATTGGGGCCCCCGGTCTGATACAATGTCTGTGGGAAATCCATGAATTCTAAAAACGTGTTGCATCAATATCTGAGCAGTCTCCTTGGCTGTGGGCAACTTTGGCAAGGCAATAAAATGTGTCATCTTTGAAAATTGATCGACCACGGTGAGCACCGTGGTGTTTTCTCTTGAGACCGGGAGGCAAGTGACGAAGTCCATAGAGATGTTAGACCACGGTCTGGAGGGGATAGGCAGAGGCTGTAGAAGTCCAACATGTGACCCGGAGGATGTTTTGTTACGAGTACAGACCGGACACGCCTCGATGTACTCCCGGACCCCCGCATCCATGGATGGCCACCAGAACCGCTGTGAGATCATAAACATAGTTCTCAGGACCCCTCGGATGGCAGGTAAGCAGCAAGGTGTGAGCCCAATCAGGCAATCAGGAGAGACATCAGACCAGTGAAACAGGAGGAAGGGCAAGTGATCTGAAACGAGAGGGAGAGTTAACCTTTCAAAATAAAACAGGAAATGACAAGACAACATGACACCAGACGAAACCCAGACAAGACTTCACCCAGGTGTGACAGATTACATTTTTAAAGTAACATGCCCATGGAGTCATGCGAGTCAGCATTTTTGATGATCATTTGGAAGCTTACTTGAGGCCGATGTCGCACTAAGCAACTCTATTAGTGTGTCAAGTCATTATTGTGATGAATTGTCTTCCTTCAATCCTTTTGTGTTCACGCGTATATATATATATATATATATATATATATATATATATATATATATATATATATATATATATATATATATATATATTCTGTATATATATATATATATATATATAATTATATATATATATATATATATATATATATATATATATATATATATATATATATATATATATATATATATATATATGTAAAATAAATCTGTTATTCTTGTTATCTGTTAGTTTATATTACTATTGTAATGTTATATACTTATTTTCTGTTATTTTCTATCATTCTGCACTTTGTAAGACTGTTAAAAAGTGTTAAGGTGCACCTGCTTTTTTTCTGATTGTAAATACAAATGTAATTTTGCTCCACAGGTGTGCTCCAATGTCCGACCCCAATAGAAGGTATTTACATTCGTCCTTTCAAAATTATATTGACTCAAACACCTTCGTCACATAGTAAATATATGTACATTTAATATATAATAATACATTGTAATAATTATCAAATGAAAGGCTCTTATCTATTTGCTTAAATTCTACTGCTGACTTTTTTTTAGTTGAGTTGAGGTTGTTCAGTTGAGTTTGAGTTTATTTAACTTTAACTTAACTTTAATTTCAAACATGCATGCATACACAGTTTGCTTTGTGTATAATTTTAGCTGTTTGCAAATTCATTATGTCGTGAAATGTCAGTATTTTTGATTCAATAAATAAAGGGTTTGTATGTTCTCTATACCCAACATTATGTATGTATTATCTTTTTTTTCCTCCTGGAATTTGTGTATGTACTTATCCATTCTTTCAAATAACTCTAAAAGTTCACGACAAAGCCCTTAATATTGAGTGTGGAATTAAAAAAGATGTGTTTTAAGCCAAAGCTGGTCACATTGAATGCAAACTGATGTTCAGTCATAAAGAAAGTGTTGTCGTGTCCACTGTGTTCCTCCTCTGCTTCAGTGGACGTTGTCCTCAGTATGAATCTTCCAAGCAACACTGAGCCATCACAGATCATTGATCAACTAAGGATGTCCGTGCAAAAAGTAGTTTTACTATCAAACTTCTCAAATGATGTCATGCTGACAAGACTCAATTTGACCACAGGTGACAATTGATTACCATTTATCTGTCACTCGAATATATCACCAAGGTTTTGTCGGTTCATGTTGAAACATCATTTTATTTTCAGTCTGCCTCTCAAACTCTACTGAAGGACAGCAGTGTCAGTGTGAGGAACAATATGCATGGCCATGTTCATTCTGTGATGACTTTGGTGCATGCAACAATGAAACTACAGAAACATGCGACTGCATTAATGGACTTCCTTCAAACGGGCAATTCTGTGAGCTACAATCTCGTAAGTGCAGCTTGTATGAAACTGTAATATCAGTTCATCTAGCAAGAGTCAATTGTATCATGTAGTGGACTGGATTTGATTCAACTCTTTTAAATTGATAATTCATTTTGTTAATGGTTCATGGAATCTGATAAGTAATTTTTAAATTTTGCTTCACAGTTTTTGCTTCATGTCAACCACCACCACCAACACCACCAACAACAACAGAAGGTATTGTATATGAGCTGTATGACGGCTTGTACATCATTTCATCAGTTGAATTCTACAAACAGAAAGTGTTGTAATGTCCATTGTTCTTTCTCTACATCAGTGGACATAGTCCTCACTTTTCCAGACGACGCCGACCCATCAGAGTTCATTGATCAACTGAGGATGTTTGGGATTACTCTGTCTTTACCAGAAAACATCACCAATGAAGTAGTGTTGGAAAGCCTAAATTTGACCACAAGTGAGCATTTTTTGGCACATTGATTTGTCCCTTCAACACTGGCTTATGTATTTGTATGTTTTTTAAAAATTGATTGATTAATTTGGTGAATTTTAATCCAGCCTGCCAGCCAAACTCTACTGAAGGACAGCAGTGTCAGTGTGAGGGACAATATGCATGGCCATGTTCATTCTGTGATGACTTTGGTGCATGCAACAATGAAACTACAGAAACATGCGACTGCATTAATGGACTTCCTTCAAACGGGCAATTCTGTGAGCTACAATCTCGTAAGTGCAGCTTGTATGAAACTGTAATATCAGTTCATCTAGCAAGAGTCAATTGTATCATGTAGTGGACTGGATTTGATTCATCTCTTTTAAATTGATAATTCATTTTGTTAATGGTTCATGGAATCTGATAAGTAATTTTTAAATTTTGCTTCACAGTTTTTGCTTCATGTCAACCACCACCACCAACACCACCAACAACAACAGAAGGTATTGTATATGAGCTGTATGACGGCTTGTACATCATTTCATCAGTTGAATTCATTCTACAAACAGAAAGTGTTGTAATGTCCATTATTCTTTCTCTACATCAGTGGACATAGTCCTCACTTTTCCAGACGACGCCGACCCATCAGAGTTCATTGATCAACTGAGGATGTTTGGGATTACTCTGTCTTTACCAGAAAACATCACCAATGAAGTAGTGTTGGAAAGCCTAAATTTGACCACAAGTGAGCATTTTTTGGCACATTGATTTGTCCCTTCAACACTGGCTTATGTATTTGTATGTTTTTTAAAAATTGATTGATTAATTTGGTGAATTTTAATCCAGCCTGCCAGCCAAACTCTACTGAAGGACAGCAGTGTCAGTGTGAGGGACAATATGCATGGCCATGTTCATTCTGTGATGACTTTGGTGCATGCAACAATGAAACTACAGAAACATGCGACTGCATTAATGGACTTCCTTCAAACGGGCAATTCTGTGAGCTACAATCTCGTAAGTGCAGCTTGTATGAAACTGTAATATCAGTTCATCTAGCAAGAGTCAATTGTATCATGTAGTGGACTGGATTTGATTAAACTCTTTTAAGTTGATAATTCATTTTGTTAATGGTTCATGGAATCTGATAAGTAATTTTTAAATTTTGCTTCACAGTTTTTGCCTCATGTCAACCACCACCACCAACACCACCAACAACAACAGAAGGTATTGTATATGAGCTGTATGACGGCTTGTACATAATTTCATCAGTTGAATTCTACAAACAGAAAGTGTTGCAATGTCCATTGTTCTTTCTCTACATCAGTGGACATAGTCCTCACTTTTCCAGACGACGCCGACCCATCAGAGTTCATTGATCAACTGAGGATGTTTGGGATTACTCTGTCTTTACCAGAAAACATCACCAATGAAGTAGTGTTGGAAAGCCTAAATTTGACCACAAGTGAGCATTTTTTGGCACATTGATTTGTCCCTTCAACACTGGCTTATGTATTTGTATGTTTTTTAAAAATTGATTGATTAATTTGGTGAATTTTAATCCAGCCTGCCAGCCAAACTCTACTGAAGGACAGCAGTGTCAGTGTGAGGGACAATATGCATGGCCATGTTCATTCTGTGATGACTTTGGTGCATGCAACAATGAAACTACAGAAACATGCGACTGCATTAATGGACTTCCTTCAAACGGGCAATTCTGTGAGCTACAATCTCGTAAGTGCAGCTTGTATGAAACTGTAATATCAGTTCATCTAGCAAGAGTCAATTGTATCATGTAGTGGACTGGATTTGATTAAACTCTTTTAAGTTGATAATTCATTTTGTTAATGGTTCATGGAATCTGATAAGTAATTTTTAAATTTTGCTTCACAGTTTTTGCCACATGTCAACCACCACCACCAACACCACCAACAACAACAGAAGGTATTGTATATGAGCTGTATGACGGCTTGTACATAATTTCATCAGTTGAATTCTACAAACAGAAAGTGTTGTAATGTCCATTGTTCTTTCTCTACATCAGTGGACATAGTCCTCACTTTTCCAGACGTCGCCGACCCATCAGAGTTCATTAATCAACTGAGGATGTTTGTGATTACTCTGTCTTTACCAGAAAACATCACCAATGAAGTAGTGTTGGAAAGCCTAAATTTGACCACGAGTGAGCATTTTTTGGCCCATTGATTTGTCCCTTCAACACTGGCTTATGTATTTGTATGTTTTTAAAAAAATGATTGATTAATTTGGTGAATTTTAATCCAGCCTGCCAGCCAAACTCTACTGAAGGACAGCAGTGTCAGTGTGAGGAACAATATGCATGGCCATGTTCATTCTGTGATGACTTTGGTGCATGCAACAATGAAACTACAGAAACATGCGACTGCATTAATGGACTTCCTTCAAACGGGCAATTCTGTGAGCTACAATCTCGTAAGTGCAGCTTGTATGAAACTGTAATATCAGTTCATCTAGGAAGAGTCAATTGTATCATTTAGTGGACTGGATTTGATTAAACTATTTTAAGTTGATAATTCATTTTGTTAATAGTTCATGGAATCTGATAAGTAATTTTTAAATTTTGCTTCACAGTTTTCGCCTCATGTCAACCACCACCAACAACACCACCAACAACAACAGAAGGTATTGTATATGAGCTATATGACGGCTTGTACATAATTTCATCAGTTGAATTCTACAAATAGAAAGTGTTGTAATGTCCATTGTTCTTTCTTTACATCAGTGGACATAGTCCTCACAGTGAATGTTCCAGACAACACCGATCCATCACAGTTCCTTAATTCACTGAGGATTGCTGTGGCTACTTTGTCGTTACCACAAAACATCCCAGATTCATTGATACGCTTAGATTTGACCACAAGTGAGCATTTTTTGTCTACGAATTTGTCTCTTTGCCGCCAGCTGGTCTAACTGTAACTTTTTATAAAGTGTATTGATCATTTTGGTGAATTTGGATACAGCATGCTTCATAATGACTGCTGGAGTTCAGCAATGTCGGTGTGAGGATCAATACACATGGCCATGCCAATTCTGTCAAAGTTTTGGTTCGTGCAGCAATGAACTCACAGCAATCTGCAACTGCATCGATACACTTCCTCCAGATGGGGAATTTTGTGAGCTACAAACAAGTAAGTGCAGCTTGTATGAAGTGTTTCTATACCTGTATGTAAACATTAAACACATTCAGGGCCTGAGTGTAGTAAGTTCCCAAAATAACAAGTGCTAAAAAGATAGCAGAGACTACCAGTGGGTGGGTTGCAGGTGATGTACTATGATTGGATGTGCAATTGATTAAAAATACAAAAGTGGTGGGGAAAATCAATCCATCCATCTTTTTTTCCGCTTATCCGGGATCAGGTCATGGGGGTAACAGCCTAAGCAGAGAAACCCGGACTTACCTCTCCCCAGCTACTTTGTCCAGCTCCCCCCAATGAATTCCAAGGCGTTGCCAGGCCAGCTAAGCAACACAGTCTCTTCAATGTGTCCTGGGTCTTCCCCGTGGCTACTTACCGGTCGGACATGCCCTGAACACTTCCACAGGGGGGCATCCGGGTGGTATCCTGACAAGATTCTCGAGCCATCTCATCTGGCTCCTCTCCATGTGCAGCAACTTTACACCAAGCCCCTTACGAATGACAGAGCTCTTCACCCTATCTCTAAGGACGAGCCCTGTCACCCTATGAGAAAGCTCATTTGGCCACTTAAATCCGCGATCTTGTCCTGTCATTCACAACCCAAAGCTCATGACCATAGATCAGTGACGTGTGGGGAGGTTCATGGCTGGTCACAGTCAGATTTACAAACATATGAACCCTAAAGAGTATCTTATTCACCATTTGATTGGCAGCAGTTAACGGGTTATGTTTAAAAGCTCATACCAGCATTCTTCCCTGCTTGGCACTCAGCATCAAGGGTTGGAATTGGGGGTTAAATCACCAAAAATGATTCCTGGGCGCGGCGCCGCTGCTGCCCACTGCTCCCCTCACCTCCCAGGGGGTGAACAAGGGGATGGGTCAAATGCAGAGGACAAATTTCATTACACCTAGTGTGTGTGTGTGACAATCATTGGTACTTTAACTTAACTTTAACTTTACACATACAAACTGTAGCACACAAAAAAGTACATTTAATAAAAAAAACATTATTATGGTCTTACCTTTACTTATAAATGAAGTCCATGCACCGCTGCTGGGCCACAACATTAGGTACACCTGCAGACTGCAGCACTGATTTTATATTTCAGTCATTCACAACTCCTCCAACACGAACATTATTGTTTTTGCACTTTTTGGCTTCTTATTAAATAACTTTTTTAAATAAATTCAATCTTGCACGTGGAAACTGTAAGTGTGGGCTTTAGTTGATATAACTCTCCCGTCAGGGGGTGCATTCTAAGACGGGGGTGCATTATCCACCAGGAGGCGGGATTACTGGGAGCCTCAACCAGTGTGTCTTCGCAGCCGTTTTATGATTGCTCAGCACAAGAAATACGTTACACACATACAGTTGTTGACAAAATACACTGTACGTTATATACCTCAGCTAACTAAACTGTGGAAATGTATAATATAATTCATATAGCAATACAGTCTCACTGCACAGCAGGCCAGCAGTTAGCCGAGTCATTGCGCAACGCCGCAATCCATGGTGAGGCTCAAGTCAGTGACGTGCCTCAACTGGCTGGTGACTCACCGCAAGTCTGTTCTCAGTATTTGAACGGCAAATGTGAAAATTCAGCGATTTTGAATAAAAATAATCTAAAACTGGTGAAGTTGAATGGAAAATAACTTTATAGTATAATCATGGATACATATAACAATTTAATGATTTTTTTTTCCTTTTAAATTTTTTTTCTTTCCATGATGGCACGTGAGGCCCCGCCTCACCTGCCTCCTCTGACTGCACGTTACTGCCATAGATGAGGACAGGAAAGTAGACTGACTAGTAAAGTGAGAGCTTTGTCTTCCGGCTTACTACAACTCCTGCGCTTGGAGCAAAATCTCATCCACAACCCGGAAATAACATTCCACCCTTTCCGAGCGAGAACCATGGACTGATTCTCACCCCAGTCACTTCACACTCAGGTGCAAACCGATGCAGTGACAGTTGAACATCACAGCTCAATGAATCCATCAGGACCATATCATCTGCTTCGTCATATTATAACATCCCTAGGAATGAAGGTTCAGACAGATCCCCAGTGTGTCTTTTTTCCTCACAAAATACTGCACGCCCCTACAACAAGCTCAATCTCCATGCCTCGCTATCCCCGCGGAAAACTCACACAACCTTTTACTTCCCATCCATTCCCATCCCAGTCGCTCACAGCTCAAAATGGGCAAAGTGGTGTTTGGAGGTTTTTATGCCTGAACTTTTCATATATTGACAGGCACATAGAATGACATCTGTCATTGCAGCGATTGCCTAATTTTCGCCAGATTGCACGTACCTTCCAAACGTGCTAAGTATATACACAAATAGAACGGCCACAAACTATAAATCACATTGTGAGTGCTAAATGATTATATTTGTATCCTCACAGTATTGTGTGTTGTAAAAATCAGCAACTATTTTCTGCATATACATGCATGCAAACACGCTGAATGATTATATTTACAGTTTTATGTTGTAATAATCAGCATATATTTTGAATACACATGCATACAAACACGCTGAATAATTATATTTACAGTATTTTGTTGTAATAATCAGCATATATTCTGCATATACATGTATGCAAACACACTGAAAGATTATATTTACAGTATTTTGTTGTAATAATCAGCATATATTCTGCATATACACGTATGCAAACACATAATGTCAATAGTGCCAAATGAGTCAACAAAAACTATTAGTATCACTTTTGGGACTCATTCTACCAATCCTTTGTCTTCTGGCCCCATAACCCTCCTGAGTCCAATAACTTATTGTGTCTGTCAACAATACAACTTATATGTAAATATAACAAAATCATTTGATGTGTAGAAAAAAAACGGTACACTTGATAGAGAATAGAACTGGAAAAAAAAACGTAATGACCTGATACTTATACCACACTTGGTACTATTATTATTAAAATAAACACAAACACGAGTGTCATGTTTTTCCCTACAGGTGACTCAATATGTCCAGCAAACATCACTACAACATTCAGTCCTCCACCAAGCACGTCCTCAACAATCTCTGGTATTGTATTTGTTCAACAATTCTTATTAGAATACAGTCAATGTTTATAAATAATGCATATACAAGAAGTCCTCTGTCTACACACAAGTTCTGTTCCTGGTTCAGTTTTGGTGAAGTTGGAATGTCGACCTAAACTTGTCCTAAGTTTACACCTAAAGTATCAGTAGAGTGTAAAATCAAATTGACTTTATATGCTAATTTGTGTTTTGTTGTATCCATTCAACCATATCCAGTTGTGTTTACAATCTGCAAAGTATGTGAAAATGTAACCCAAATGTCACAAAATGACACACGTTTAGTCGGCTTTTTTGAATATTCCACTCTGAAATTCCTTCAGTAATTTCCGTAAATTGACGTCACAAGGGGAACGTTTCTGCACTTTGACCATATTATTAGATCAGTCACACTGGAAATACACAAAAATGTGAAAGAGATGTGCTGTTTATCATTCATAATCGTTATGTAAGACAAGAACACAATTGTTTGACTTGTTATGCATTCTAAATGGTAAATAAATATCTAACAATTGAGTCCATTTCCATTTACATATTGTGACCTGAAAATTAACCAAATATGAGTGATATTGTTATTCGTCGTCATCATCATGGCGCCGATGAAGGCTGCCTCGGTGCTCTCGTGCGCTTTGTTTTTGTACATAAATTGTGTTTCCGGGTGCTCTTCACGAGTGTAAGATTAAGATTAAACATTAAAGTACCAATGATTGCCACACACACACTAGATGTGGTGAAATTTGTCCTCTGCATTTGTCCCATCCCCTTGGGGAGCAGTGGGCAACAGCGGCGCCGCGCCCGGGAATCATTTTGGTGATTTAACCCCCAACTCCAACCCTTTGTTGCTGAGTGCCAAGCAGGGAGGTTATGGGTCCCATTTTTATAGTCTTTGGTATGACTCGGCTGGGATTTGAACTCCGCCCTGAGATCGGTAGGTTGGAGTTCAAATCCCAGCCGAGTCATACCAAAGACTATAAAAATGGGACCCATAACCTCCCTGCTTGGCACTCAGCAACAAAGGGTTGGAGTTGGGGGTTAAATCACCAAAATGATTCCCGGGCGCGGCGCCGCTGCTGCCCACTGCTCCCCAAGGGGATGGGACAAATGCAGAGGACAAATTTCACCACATCTAGTGTGTGTGTGACAATCATTGGTACTTTAATCTTAATCTTACACCCGTGAAGAGCTACTGAACATCAGATCCACCATCCCTATGGACTTGTTACCGGTCATCTTAGCGTCAGCTGCGGATTTGGTCCATTCTGTGCTCATAAGAGGGAAACCGCATCGAAGAGGAAAGCGAGCGGGCGCACTTGTCCGTCTTCGCGGACGGGGATTACGCACGCCTCTACCAGGCATCTTCCTCTCCAACGTCAGCTCACTTGCCAACAAGATGGACGAGCTAGCGTTGCTGATGAGAAGGAACAAGGACATCCTGTGTGTTGTGTTTCACGGAGACTTGGCTGAGCGCAAGTGTCCCGGATAGCGCGCTTCAACTGGAGGGCTTTCATCTCCTCCGCGCGGACCGAGACGCGGCGCTCTCTGGCAAAAAAAGAGGCGGGGGACTATGCTTCTTTATCAACAATAGCTGGTGCACAGACGTGACTGTGATTTTTAAACACTGTTCTTCTTCTCTGGAATATTTATTCATCCACTGTAAGCCCTTTTACTCACCGCGTGAGATTGTTTCATTCATTCTCGTGGCTGTTTACATCCCGCCCGGCGCGGACGTGCGTGACGCTCAGCGCGCGCTCGCAGGACAGGTCTTACATGTGGAACGGTCTTTTCCTGACTCTCTTGTTATCGTGCTTGGTGACTTTAACAAGGGAAATTTGAGCCAGGAATTACCAAAGTATAGACAGTTTATTAAATGCCCGACCAGAGAGGAGAACATGCTGGATCACTGCTACACTACATTGAGCAAGGCTTTTCATGCAGTCCCGCGCGCTGCTCTTGGACTATCAGATCACGTGATGGTGCACTTAATCCCTTCATACAGACAGAGACTGAAACTGGCTAAACCTGTTATGAGGAACATTAAGTGTTTCACCGCCGAGTCTGTGGACGAGTTGCGTGCTTGTTGGGAAACGACAGACTGGGAGGCAATTGGAGCGGCCACGAACAATCTGGACGAGTATACGGACACTGTGACCGCATACATACAGTTCAATGAGGCGCGCATCATTCCAACGCGCACCAGGGTTTGTTATAACAACGACAAGCCCTGGTTCACACCCAAGCTCCGACAGCTGCGCAAGAAGAAGGAGGCTGCGTGGAGAAGCGGGGACCGAAGTACATACAGAGAAGCGAAGTACCACTTCACCAGGGAAGTGGAGAAAGCTAAATCTGTGTACTCTAACCGTCTACAGGAACAGTTCCGCTCCAATGATTCTGCGGCAGTTTGGAGAGGTCTAAGGGCCCTTACGAACTATAAGCCCAAAACCCCCCAGGCCCTGAATGACCGGACTCTTGCTCAGGGCCTCAACACACATTACTGTCGTCATGAACGGCCTTCAGCTCATCAAAGCCATGCTCCCCCCACCATCACCCTCCCCACCAATGCCAGCACATCATTAAAGGAGTTAAAGGACTCAAAGGACTCCAATGACATCACAGGACTCCAAAAACATCATAAGACTGTAAAGACCCTCTCCATTAAAGAAGAGAATGTACGCCGGCAGTTCTTGAAGCTGAATATGCGGAAGGCCCCCGGGCCGGATGGTGTCTCCCCCTCCACTCTCAGACACTGTGCGGACCAGCTGGCTCCTGTCTTCACTGACATTTTTAACACCTCTCTGGAGCTATGCCGCGTGCCGTCCTGCTTTAAGACCTCTACCATTGTCCCTGTCCCCAAGAAAGAACGGATCACAGGACTAAATGACTACAGGCCGGTCGCGCTGACGTCTGTGGTCATGAAGTCCTTTGAGCGCTTGGTCCTGCCCCACCTCAAGGACATCACCGCCCCCCCTCCTGGACCCACTGCAGTTCGCCTACAGAGCCAACAGGTCTGTGGATGATGCAGTGAACCTGGCCCTCCACTTCATCCTGGAGCATCTGGACTCCCCAGGAACCTACGCTAGGATCCTGTTTGTGGACTTCAGCTCTGCCTTCAACACCATCCTCCCTGGACTGCTACGAGACAAGCTCTACCAGCTCAGCGTGCCCGACTCCCTCTGCAGTTGGATTAATGACTTCCTGACAGACCGAAGACAGCACGTACGGCTGGGGAAGATTGTCTCGGACAGTCGAACCACAAACACTGGTACTCCTAAGGGCTGTGTACTCTCCCCCTGGCTCTTCTTCCTGTATACAAACTGCTGCACCTCCAGTCACCAATCCGTAAAACTGCTCAAGTTTGCGGATGACACCCCCCTCATCGGGCTCATCTCGAATGGCGATGAGTCCGCCTACAGGAGAGAGGTGGACCGGCTGACGTCCTGGTGCAGCCTCAACAACCTGGAGCTGAACGCCCAGAAAACAGTGGAGATGATCATGGACTTCAGGAAAGTCACAGCCCCACCATTCCCCCTCACCCTGATTGACTCTCCCACCCCCGTCCCCATTGTGGACTCCTTCCGTTTCTTGGGCACCACCATCACCCAGGACCTCAAGTGGGAGCTGACCATCAGCTCCCTCATCAAGAAGGCCCAGCAGAGGATGTACTTCCTGCGGCAGCTGAGGAAACTTAAGGTGCCGACCGAGATGCTGGTGCAGTTTTACTCAGCCATCATAGAGTACATCCTGACCTCCTCCATCACAGTGTGGTTCCCCGGCGCCACAGTCCAGGATAAGAATAGACTGCAGCGCATCGTACGTGCTGCTGAGAAGGTGATTGGCTGCAAGCTCCCATCCCTCCAGGACTTGTTCTCCTCCAGGACCAGGAGGCGTGTGGGTCGGATCACAGCTGACTCTTCTCACCCTGGACACACACTATTCTCCCCTCTCCCCTCAGGCAGGAGACTACGCTCCATCCAGACCCACACCTCCCGCCACCTGAACAGTTTTTTCCCCTCGGCCATCAGGCAAATGAACAATAACTCCTAACAGCAGCTCCTTGAATTCCTTGAATCCCTTCTAAGTCTATCTGATAGCTCAGTCACAGCTCTTTTTATACCAAATATGTGTTATATGTGTTTTATGTCGCACGTTTGCACCAAGAAAAATTCCTAGTTTGTGAAGCCGTTCTCAAACAATGACAATAAAACTATTCTGATTCTGATTCTGATAAGTGCTAACGCAGACGGATTATTTTAGCCGCGCATTGATAGCAGTGAGCTAATGTTAGCTTACGCTGCTATTGTTGACACACTGAGCTTCTGCTTGGTCTCAAACTTACTAAAAGCATATTCTAGATTAAAGTTCCTGCATCTCTCACCTGCTAGTAGACAAATGTGGCCATGGACCGACAGGCTGGTCCACTTTCACAGATGTCGAAAAAGACAGAACTAGTTGCCACACCTTTTTTTAACCCTTTGTGAGGATCGTGATTGATTCTTCATTTAAACGGAATTATGTGAGCGTCCCGTTGGTCGGCATCCCAGCGAGAGTGGAAATATTACAGTGTTTGTTTTATTATGGTTTATTATGGTTTATTTGTTAGTTTGTATGTTTCACACATAGCACTTCTACTAATGCTATAGTGTCACAATGAAACTGCATTCATCACTTGGCTTCTAAAACGTATTGCTCATCCTCTTTGTGTTCGGTCTCACAGTAATTGTTGTTGGCTCTCACAAAGTCTGCTTGATTAGCATTGTTGTTGATAGGGAAGGGATCTGTGGTTCCTCCTCTACGTCACACAAGCATGTGACTGGCTTCTCCATTATCTCTCAAAATGGCTCGGTAATCTCTGTAAGATTGAGCCTATTTTAATCATATCTATTTATTTGCAAACTTTGGAATTCTTTTGGTGTCAAGAATCAGATATGTATGATAATAGCTTCAATATATACTTCTAGACCTCCACCCCAGATCCCACCTCACTCCGACCCACTTCTCTAAAGTGGGCTGGCTCAAGGTGGAGGACAGAGTTAAACAACTTGCACTGAGCCTAGTCTATAAAATCCACTACACCTCCCTGATACCGAAGTACATGTCAAACTACTTCCTTAACGTAAATGACCGCCATAACCACAACACCAGGGGGAGCTCCACTAACCACGTTAAACCCAGATTCCGAACTAACAAAGGTCTTAACTCATTCTCTTTCTATGCCACATCAATGTGGAATGCGCTCCCAACAGGTATAAAAGAAAGGGCATCTCTATCCTTCAAAACCGCACTAAAAGTTCACCTCCAGGCAGCTACAACCCTAAACTAACACCCTCCCCGGATTGCTAATAATCAAATGTAAACAAATGCAGATACTTATTCTTATGCCTTCTGATCTCTCTCTCTCTCTCTCTCTCTCTCTCTCTCTCTCTCTCTCTCTCTCTCTCTCTCTCTCTCTCTCTCTCTCTCTCTCGCTCTCTTTCTCTCTCTCTCTCTATATGTCCACTACTTGCTGTCCATATCCTACCCCCCACCCCCTCCACACCCCTGATTGTAAATAATGTAAATAATTCAATGTGATTATCTTGTGTGATGACTGTATTATGATGATAGTATATATGATAGTACATATCTGTATCATGAATCAATTTAAGTGGACCCCGACTTAAACAAGTTGAAAAACTTATTCGGGTGTTACCATTTAGTGGTCAATTGTACGAAATATGTACTTCACTGTGCAACCTACTAATAAAAGTCTCAATCAATCAATCAATCAATATAGAGGCAACTTGTTTTCCCATTCTACTGGTACTTAAAGTCATTCACATTGTTCACAAAACGCACAAAGGACAGATTAAAAATGTGTATTACATTATATTTTAAACTGATTATTGAACGTTTGCCCTGCAGATTCTCCTCCAAATCCAAATCCTTCATTATTTGGTAGGTATTTTACACCGTGACTTCATCTCACGAGACTCGATGTACACGTTTGTACTGAGAAGCTCTCTCTGTTTTTTAGTCCTGCCGGTGTCGTTCACCATCGACATGAACTTCGACCCAGAGTTCAACAACATAAACAACTTTGTTAACATGAGGGTTAATATGTCAGTAAGTACATGTGTCTCCATTACTTGACACGGACATGTTTGTTGAGTAAACGTGTTTCTTATACTCACCGTCTCCAACAGATAATGACACTAGCTCCAGTGCACATCCCAAACCTTCTGTCAGCAGAGCTCATTAACTTCAGGTATTCTTCATTCTTGTTTTTGGAATATCTAGCCCTTTGTCAAATGAGTGACCCATTTGCCTGATGCTTTAAGTTTGTGTGCATGAACATAACACCCTGCTAATGTACTCAAAGATGACTTGAGTCCTGAGAAAAGTGTGTTGTTCCACTGAAGCTCTTCAGTGTGTCTACTATTGTATTTATGTTTTTATATATGTTTTATTGCCTAGGCATGTAATGTGTCTTTGGAAAGCTTGATTGTTGACATTCTTATTATTTTGGCCCACATGCTACCATAGACTTTCAGAATGTATCACTTGCAAATATTTTCCATTGATTATTGATTGTAAATTAATTTGACCTGAATGCCTTAGCTACACCGTAAGGTAGAAACAACTCTGAACTTAGAGCTTTTGACTGACACCTCACTTGAGCTGATAGAAACGGTTCGCTTCAATAGCCACGATAGCCAATCAAATTCCATGATTGAGACAACACCAGCCCCTCTTCTATGGTGCGTTGACCGGGCCAGTCACATCCGAGCCTAAAGACCCTAGACGATTGTCCATTTTTTTCTGACTTATAAAAGTTGTTACAATGTTGGATAGTCGTGTTAAAAAATGCCAAATCATCAACAAAAATCCATGCCTGGGTGTGAGCTTGTTGAGAGAGAGGAAGCAGATGACGCCATTTGGTGCCAGGCCCAAGACCGGAGGCCAGGGTATCTGAAACAGAAATCCAAGTGAGAATGACAAAATGAGATTAAATGTAAAAAAGGTGAAATCAATGAAACAAAAATCAACAAATAAAACAGATGGAACAATGAGAAGGGTTTAAAAGCAGCATTTGCTATCTTCAAGTTATTCTAATATAATGAATCTGATTTGTCTGTTTTTAATAGTGCTGGTAGCACCATCGTTAACTTCAACCTCATTGCAAGTGAGGCAATTGAAGACTCGAATGTTGACGACCTTTTGATCGCAATATTTAATAACCTGCGGGACTTGTTTCCTTTGGTGCTCGACAGTAAGTCATTTTTCATCAAACTATTCTTTCAGCTGCAGTACAACAAATCCATACACTGTTCTCTTTTCTTTTGAAGGTGTTGAGCCCTTATCTTTTCAGCCAGCTGAAATATTCATTGAGCAGACTCTGACTGTGATCTGTGGGCCACCACCAGATGATGCAGAATTTAATGAGCCTTTTACAGCTGAATGGAGTCTCAATGGTGAAATAATAGCAGAAGACGCCCAACACACCATTTCAACAGATGATAGAATGTCAACGCTTACTATCTTGAACTTCTTTTTTACTGACAATGGTAAGAACAACTCCACGTTTGAAAAATAAGTCATCACATGACACCTAACTGCATTGCATATTTATTTAGTGGATCTGACTCTGGTGGATATGTGCTTTAAACACGAACATCCTTCATTTCAGGATTCTATGAATGTCAGCTGATTGATAACAACGGTATTTTCCGGCAGCGTTCTCCCGAATTCATGCTTAATGAAACACCACGAATCCAGGTACGGCCGCTTGAAACGAGTAACTTGTGTCAGGTCGGGCAGACAGTGCCAGTGGCGTGCTCAGTCCAGGACCCCTACATCGTGGAGTTTGACGTTGCAACCAGTTTCGGTAAGAGTCAAACACAAAAGTCTGCAAATGATTATTATGTATGTGTACTCTTATGACAAAATAATTGCCCTGGGAAAATATATATATATATTTTTTGTCCTGTCTAGCTACTCAGGCAAATAATTTTGTTGATGTAGATGCTGTACAGATTTACTTTACAAGAGAAGTGTGGGATACTTCTCTTGTTTTCTTATTCGTCTTTGACTTTATTAAATGGATTTATATTATAATTTGGCAAAGCCGGACTGGAGCAGGAAGGAATAGAAAGAGAGAAAAAACGAAGACAGAGAGGGAAATTGCTGGTGCAAGAGGGGGGTAAGATAAAGAGACAACAACAGCAAACACAACAACAACAACAACAACAGAACAGCATCAGCAAATAGGATATTTACAAATATGATAATAAAAGCTATAGCAAAGAAGCAGTTAGTGAAATAAATATTAATAACACAGAAATGACAATGAGCATTTGTTGGATTTACTATGTGTATTTCAGTGGCGTGCGGTGAGGTTCATGTCAGGTGAGGCACTGACTTCATCACAGTCAGATTTACAAACATATGAACCCTAAAGAGTATCTTATTCACCATTTGATTGGCAGCAGTTAAGGGGTTATGTTTAAAAGCTCATACCAGCATTCTTCCCTGCTTGGCACTAAGCATCAAGGGTTGGAATTGGAGGTTAAATCACCAAAAATTATTCCCAGGCACGGCGCCGCTGCTGCCCACTGCTCCCCTCACCTCCCAGGGGGTGAACAAGGGGATGAGTCAAATGCAAAGGACAAATTTCACCACACCTAGTGTGTGTGTGACAATCATTGGTATACTTAACTTTAACTTTACACTTACAAACTGTAGCACACAAAAAAGCACATTTAATAAAAAAAAATGTTATTATGGTCTTACCTTTACTTATAAGTGCGGGAGCAGTGGTGTTCATGTTGGAAGAGTTGTGAATGAATGAAATATGAAATCCGCGTTGCAGTCTGCAGGTGTACCTAATGTTGTGTCCCTGTTCACGGCTCCTCCGTTTTTGCACTTTTTGGCTTCTTGTTAAGTTACTTTTTTTGGGTGGATTCGGTCTTGCACGTGGAGGGTTTGGGTGTGGGCTTTGGTTGGTGTGGTGCTACCGTCGGGGGGTGCATTCTGCGGCGGAGATGCTTGGCACCAGGAGGCGGGGTTATGAGACGAGCCTCCAGTTTTATGATCGCTCAGCACAATAAATATGTTACACACATACAGTTGTTGACAAAATACACTGTACATTATATACCTCAGCTAACTAAACTATGGAAATGTTTAATGTAATTAATATTGCAATACGGTCTCACTGCACAGCAGCTCAGCAGTTAGCCGAGTCATTGCGCACAATCCATGTTGAGGCACAAATCAGTGACGTGCCTCAACTGGCTGCTGATCACCGCACCGTCTCTTCTCAGTATTTGAACGGCAAATGTGAAAATAAAAATAAAAATAATCTAAAACTGGTGAAGCTAAATGGAAAATAACTTTAGTATAATCACTGGATACATATAACAATTTAATAAAATGTTTTTCTTTTTACTTTTTTTTTTTCTTTCCATGATGGCAGGTGAGGCCGTGTCTCCCCTGCCTCTAGTGACACTGGTGTATTTGGTATGTGTATATGTATTTATGGCGGACTTACCTGGGACTTTAAGATGGGCGGGGCTACACTGACAGGTGACCATGTACGTAGCTTTAAAAATGGCGTCATTGTTTCGTTTGTAAAAAACTGTGTGCTTCGTCACCAGCATACCCCACTGGTAAGCTCATTTTGTTATATCCGCTTTTCTTTGTTAGATCAGCTGAATTATTGCTTAAAGTCCATGCTTGCCCGCTTCCTTGCTTTTCTGTTTGCTGTATGTCTGCTATGTCCGCAGCGCTTGTTGTGCGGCTGACTTGCTGCGTCACAACCAGGGCAAACACTCAAAGTTTAGTTTTTAAACGACGTTGGCAAAATTAACAGTAGTGTGCGGATTGAAATCTGTTGGATTATATTGTTGTCACGTTGCGTGTGTCCGGCTGCGTTTGAGAGTTCGAAGGTTTGAGTTAAAAATACCGGCACTTTACTTCCTGGTTTGGCTGATGGGATTTGTAGTTATTTTGTGTAGTTCTGCTCATATGTGTAATGTGTGCCTCAAACAGAGCGCCGGTGTTTTATGTCTTTTTAGTATGTTTGTCCATGACATTATGGTGACATTATAAATAATTCTGATCACATTTAAAACATTATATGACATAAATTAATGGTGATAATAAAATGTAATGCTAAAATTAATAAGTTAGGATAAAATCACAGTGATTGATAATATGTTATATCATGGTTGACAACATTATGGTTCAGTTGATGAATTCATGTCTATTATTTACATTATGATGATTCAAGATAGATACATTGCTTTTTTATGTTCATGTTTTGATGATTCAAGATAGATACATTGTTTTGCTATGTTCATGTTATGATGATTTAAGATAGATACATTGTTTTATGTTCATGTTTACTTTTAGGTTATCACCTGCTACTGCTGCTGCAGCTGCTGCTACTGCTACTACTACTGCTGATACTGCTGCTACTAAATAAAACAAGCAAAGAGTGCACTGCGAGTAATTCCTTTCATGCTGAGTGACGACCCCTATTCAGAGGGCCAATACGGAAAAAACTGAACAGCATTATTACACTACAACTGGAGCACGAAAAATACCAATAGAAATAGCACTGTTGATAATGAACAATGATATTGATAATTACCTCTATTATCAATAATACAATTCTTTCAATTGCAACAATACATATATGTAATGATAACTTTATATACAAAACAAAGCAGATAAATGGAGGGGAAGAAAGAGAAGCAAACTGTATTAACCTTGTAGATTGCTGTAGTAACAATAGGTTAAGCATTGTCAGTGTGCCATGTGTTACCCAGTTTCCCTAGGGCAGGGGTGTCAAACTCAAATACAGAGTGGGCCAAAATTTAAAACTAAACAAAGCCGTGGGCCAAGGTTGAACAAGTTAACCTTTTAATAGGGACACAAACAAGTTTTGCATTGAATATTGAACAAGCAAGGCTTATATAACTTTATAGTGACATGCAAAATCGAGTTTCAAATAATAATAATAATAATTAAAAAATATCAATGGCATATCAAATACAATTTAAATAAAAATGGTATGCCTCTTTTCTATTTGCAGCCTTCTGGGGTAAATATCAACATTACATTTTTCCACAGGCTAATACATTAGAAAATAAAATAACAATGAATAAACCAACCATTCAGGACTTTAAACGGCTCAGTTTGCAACACACTGATCTAATCTGATGTGCCCAAGCCAGATACCTGCCATCTTTTCTTGGATGCTAGTTCATTAATGTCGGGCTCAGGCTTTGAGCTGAGGCATCTTTCATTATCGAACAAAGTTGTTCATCAGTCATTATACCTCACTTTTTAAGGCACTGCGTTTATCGTCCTCCACGAGCTGTCGTCACGTCCGCTTTTCATCCATTCCAACAACGTGCCGGCCCAGTCAAAAGATATGAGCGACTTCAGCACGCACACACAAGTAAATGCAATGCATACTTGGCCAACAGCGATACAGTTTACACTGACGGTGCCCGTATAAATACCTTTAACATGTTAGAAATATGCGCCACACTGTGAACCCACACCAAACAAGAATGACAAACACATTTCTGGAGAACATCCGCACCGTAACACAACATAAACACAACAAAACAAATACCCAGAATCCCATGCAGCCCTAACTCTTCCGGGCTCACCCCTGCTACCACCAATCACTAAGGGTGGGAGGCGGGAGGCCAGGTGGCGGATAAATTCTTCCATCACTGGGGTTGGAGCTAGAGTCACTGGGGAACGGTGCTAAGGAAACTGTGCCATCTAGTCCTTAATTAATTGGCCAGAACGTACTGTTATGTTTGCAGGAGCTGTGTAGACGGCACCGACCACAAGGGGAATAGTTAAGCTCTATGTTTTTTATATATATATATATATATATATATATATATATATATATATATATATCAACTACAGAAATGTAGTGTGACAAAAATCCAAGAGTGTGTGTGTGAGTAAGACTATGTGTGGAGATAAGCTGCTGAGTGTTACCGTAGTGTTGAACGAGAGGCGGAAGATCAGGAGGGACAAGGCAGAGCTCGAAAGTCCGTGAGCAGGCAGGAAGTCGGGGGGCTATAGCGGGGCGAAGATGGTCCGTGTCTAAGCGTGAGGTCGATATCCGAGAGGCAGTCCGGGAAGCAAAGGAATGAGGAATGACAAGACACACAGCTCATCAACACGGAAACGAAGGCAGACTGCTGGGAGACGACAAGAAAGACACGGACTAATCAAACACGAAGGGAGAGAAAACACAGAGAGAGAGAGAGCAAGGTTGCATAGAGCTAAAGGATCGCTTACGGTACAGGAACGGATGGTTACGTTCTGCCCGGAACACAGGTCTGCACTGGCTTAAGAAGCCCAGGGAGAGATCATCAACTACAGATGCGCAGAGTGCTGATTGCTTGCAGCTGCTTGCTGCCGCCGGAGTGGCGCGTGCAGGAGAAGAGCGGCAGTGGGCGTGTCCCGAGGTGCGCTTCGCGAGGCTCATTGATTAATGCGCTACGGCATGCGCCCGGACCGTGACACTTTCTTTGCTTGGAACCTGGATCTGCCCCGATACGTTCTTGGTATAGCGTCATGTTTGTAACGCAATCCAAGATAATTTCTTGATACTGTCTGCTATTTAACATCAGCATAGCCATTAGAGACCTAATATTTGTGCCAATTTTACAGCAGACATTAGTTACAACAGAACTAAACGGCGTGCCAGCAACTTGAGGGTTCCAGGTTCAATCCCAGCTTCTGACTTCCTAGACACTGCCGTTGTGTCCTTGGGCATGACACTTTACCCACCTGCTCCCAGTACCACCCACACTGGTTTAAATGTAACTTAGATAATGGCTTTCACTATGTAAAGCGCTTTGAGTCACTGGAGAAAAAGTGCCATATAAATATAATTCACTTCACACTAAACTGCTGTGACTTTAGCCACAGATGCCTGGTGTGACGTCATAGGTCGATCAGAAATACAAAACATGTATCCGCGCTAAAAGGAAGTAAGTGTAGGGAGGCACACGGCGTCTGACCAATAGTCACATTAGAGA
Source organism: Entelurus aequoreus (assembly GCF_033978785.1). Lineage (NCBI taxonomy): Eukaryota > Metazoa > Chordata > Actinopteri > Syngnathiformes > Syngnathidae > Entelurus > Entelurus aequoreus. Next base: position 61,479,016 of record NC_084733.1, on the reverse strand, counting down.
GAGTGCGTGGACACTTGGACTTCACACATAGGTGTGAAAATACAAACTTTTTGAGAAATCAGACTAATTTATTGCATGGAAACAAAGTGAAATTTGTTTGAAACATTTGGGCTTTTGTCCAACAGTCCTAAAGTCAGTAAAGGATGAATTCCTGAGAGTCAGGTGAGTCGTTAGGGTCCATTTCCCCTGTAAATAAAAATGTCATAATTAATTGTCAGTGTTTATCACAAGCACATTGGATGTAGCGTTAGCCTCTTAGCCTTGGGTATTCTCGGGGTGAGGCGAATACCTACACAAATGGCATGCCACTCATTACTTTTACAGTCTGTAACAAATTAAATAGTGAATGTTTGAGGCGATATACCCTCGTTCCACTTGTTTACTGCCTATTTCCTTGTACATTTATTGACTTTTATTTCATATTTTTTACAACGTGGAATCCCTGTAAGCAGCTCCAGTTGCTGCTTTGAAGGCCTGCTGAATACTTTGTATTCCTCTGTGACTACGCTTGAAAGAGTCGGTCACTTCTCGTAACTTTGCGTATCAAAATTAAGTTTGAAAAAAACAAACAAATAAACAACATAAAACTGCATATTGTTTCAAGGCCATATCCCAGTAAAATAAACTGCAAGATAGTTCCACTCATCAGCGTTCTTCAGCACACAAAAGTTTAAGTCATACGTTTCTTTCGTTCTTCTTTCTCTGTCAAGTAAGAAATAAGAAAAAAACAAGTTTTATGGTACTGGCAGCGACAATCAATGTTTGAAAACCCCCCTGTGTTCAACCAATCAGCGTTGGCCAGCACAGCCCGACGTCTAAAGCTCCTGTAGAAACTTTGGAAAGTCCCAACTCGCTATTAGGAACTAAAAGAGTTCCTGTGGAACTTTGTTTTAACCTTCTTACCTGTTATTGACTATGGAGATGTGTTGTACATGAATGCTACTGCTGGTTGTCTCCACAAGCTGGATAGTGTGTACCACGGTGCACTGAGATTTATCACCAACTGCGCTCCCCTTACTCACCATTGCGTATTATACTCAATGGTTAACTGGACATCTTTATGTGCTCGACGCCTCAATCATTGGTATGTTTTCATCTACAAAACCATTCTGGGTATCACTCCATCTTATCTGTCTTGTCTTTTAACAAAGAAACAAGGAAGTCACAATCTTCGTTCAATGAATGTTCTGCAATTTGTCGTCCCCAAAGTAAGAACTGAACTGGGCAAGAAAGCATTTAGGTTTTCAGCAGCGAAGGCTTGGAATAACCTACAATCGAATATTAAACTTCAAACCCTTGTTACGTTGAATGAGTTTAAAGCTTCTGTGAAAGGACTGCAGTCTACCTTGTCTGTATGCACATGTGTTATGTGAGCAAGTTTTAATGTCGTAAATGTGATGTTTTATGTATTTGTTTACTGTTTTTAATGTAACCTTGCTGCTGCCCTCTTGGCCAGGTCTCCCTTGGAAAAGAGATCTTTGATCTCAATGGGATTTTACCTGGTTAAATAAAGGCTAATAATAATAATACATTTTACCCGGGTAGTTTTTTGGTGGTAACCATGTAAATGGGAAAGTTCCTGTAGAAGTTCCTGCAGTGTAAAAGGGCCTGGTCTGAACCAAATATGTGTATCTTGCTCTCATCAGACCCCATGACATGGTTTCAGTAATCCAGGTCCATAGTCTGATTGACTTCAGCAAACGGTTTGCAGGTGTGATGCAATGAAACTACTCGGACAAGAACAATGTATCCAGAAATTACTGAAGTTAAAGTAACAGAGTAAATGTAGCACGTTATTACTCACCTCTACTCAAAGATGATCATTCAACATTTGGGGTTTGAAGATGTAAATAATAATTTTGCTTTGTCTATTCCATGTTTAGACCAAGGACCTTCAATCCAATACCAGCATATGATCACAAACTGCAGCGAAACAGATTTTAGGGTGAATTGTCAGGTGATTAACTTCACTGAGTTTTCACGAGAGATCAGACTGAGGTTTCTCACAAACGGTAAGCATTGATCCAGAAGTGCAAAGATAATCTCCTCAAAGATTCATGTTTTTTGTTCCATAACTAAGGTATTTTCTCCCCAGTTTCATTCACGTGTGTTAATGATCCGATATTTGGAAATGGACTTTTAAATGACACGGGAAGAGCTGTTTGTCAAGACGAAGGCGATGTTGGACAGATGACAGCAATATGCAGGGAAAGTGGAGAGTGGGAAGATGAAGAAGACAACTGCACCAACCAGAGGATTGCGGAGTTACTCCTTCAGTCATCGGTGAGCACTGAGTTTAAACGGACATAGAAGTTTTACTTACATGGCGACTGAGTCCTTATAAGTTGGTCTGTAACTAATACCTGCACGTACAGTTTAAAATAGGGGAGCAATGTTTCATTTTTAAGAAAAATCATCTTTTTCCATGATTGTGATTCAGTTCAAGAATGATTTTCAAGGACTATGAAAAGACAGTGTAGTGAAAATTAATATTAAAGGTAACTGCTTTCTTGTAAAATGAGTTGAATTGCCAATGCAAAAACAGGCACAAGATGTTGAAACAAAGTTGAGAACTTGTTGAATTAGGTCCTGACGTTGAGCAACTCAAACCTAATGTTGAAACATGCTTTTTGATGACGTTAAATCAATGTCAAGTTCTGATGTTGATTTGACCGTTGAATTTTGGTCATTTCCCAACCAAATTCTACAACACAAATACAAGGTTGAAACAACATGCTTTTTGACTACGTTTATTAAATGTCAGGTTGTGACATTGATTGAATTTTGGTCATTTCCCAACAAATAACATGGATCTAACATTAGATATCAACGTTGTCTATATTTACGAATACAACTATTTTGAAACATTGTTTCAAAGTCAGTTTTAAAGGACATGTATGTATAATCAACATTGTATCAATGTCTTGTGCCTGCTGGGTAATTAGTTACACGGGAAAGGATTTACTGAGAAATGTTTGATGAGAGGAATGACTTCATGTGGACGTCACATATATGTTCTTGCCTTGTACATCAATCACGTCAAAGTCTGTACTTCTATCCGGAGAACGGCAGTTTTAGAGCAGAACAGCACACTTTGGCGCCCCTGCTTGATGCTACAATAATGTAGCGACCTGGCAGTGATGTGTAGTGCTAGGAGTTGAGGTGTCCGACCATCTGTGAGGCCGTACAGTGGCTGAGGAGTTTGTTCAAAGAGATTGTTTATGGACCTTACAATAATAGCGTGGCAACAGCATTTAGAAAAGTCTGTTACTGGAAAACAATACCCAACACTGTACATCGGTACCTCAAATTACGAGTGCTCCAGTGCACAAGTTTTTTAGCATACATATTTGTTGTGCTAGCAAAAATTTGGGCTACCCAATTGCAAACGTAACATAGCTTGTTAGCATTACTCGCTAGCTTATAGCTAGAAATACACAGCTTTCTTTTTCCAAGCATGGTTGTGAAGAACATGAGTGTGAAGGACAGTGCTGAAAAAAAAAGAAGCGGATGATATTCATTGAATTAAATAAAGAAATCATCGGCAAACACAGAGGTGTGTGCATAGCTGAGTTGGTGAAGCAGTACGAGGGTAGCACTGCTACTGTAGGACGATGCAGGACGCCTTTAAACCTGTTCTAAAAAGAGATGGAGATTTTATTCTGAGGTGAGGAAAATGATCAAATCTTCCATGCATCACCATTGGACCTTGGACGATTCTGAATCGATGGACACATTTCCAAATATCGATTATGTATGTTGAAATGAAGTCACACGGACCATTTAGTGCAGACAAACACGGGAGAAGGAGAGGAAGACAACATATGCTAGTTTTAACGCTAAGCTACCTTGAATGTGAAGTTTTGAAATAAGAAAAGAATAAATAATTTTAACAAAAGTCTTACTGGAACTGCAATACAGCAGAGAGTAACCAGCTAAAAAGAGGAAATTTGCAAGTAGATGAATAATTCATGATAGACAACAATATCCACACGTGTCACAATACACCTACATTTATGTATGTATATATATATATATATATATATATATATATATATATATATATATATATATATATATATATATATCTCAGTGACGTGCAGTCTGCGTGGGTTCCCTCCGGGTACTCCGGCTTCCTCCCACCTCCAAAGACATGCACCTGGAGATAAGTTGATTGGCAACACTAAATTGGCCCTAGTGTGTGAATGTGAGTGTGAATGTTGTCTGTCTATCTGTGTTGGCCCTGCGATGAGTGGCGACTTGTCCAGGGTGTACCCCGCCTTCCGCCCGATTGTAGCTGAGATAGGCTCCAGCACCCCCCACGACCCCGAAGGGAATAAGCGGTAGAAAATGGATGGATGGATGGATGCAAAAGAAAAAAAAAGAATTAAATTGTTATATGTATCCAGTGATTATACTATAAAGTTATTTTCCATTTAACTTCACCAGTTTTAGATTATTTTTATTCAAAATCGCAGAATTTTCACATTTGCCGTTCAAATACTGAGAAGAGACGGTGCGGTGATCAGCAGCCAGTTGAGGCACGTCACTTGAGTTGAGCCTCACCATGGATTGTGCAATGACTCGGCTAACTGCTGGCCTGCTGTGCAGTTAGACCGTATTGCTATATAAATTATATTATACATTTCCATAGTTTAGTTAGCTGAGGTATATAATGTACAGTGTATTTTGTCAACAACTGTATGTGTGTAACGTATTTCTTGTGCTGCGCAATCATAAAACTGCTGCAAAAGACGCACTGTGTGAGGCTCGCAGTAATCCCGCCTCCTGGTGGTAGAGAGCTGTAGTGATCCCAGAGATCATTCTTGTGACTACTAGGGCTGCAGAAGAAGTGACAACAAGCTGCAACAGTTAGCAGCGATCATTTATTTTTTCCTCTTGCCTGGATTATTAACATGGAGGATTACATATCTAAAATAAAACAGTTTTCTAAACTGGACTTTCAATCGAAGCAGGAGGTAATACTTAAAGGAAGATCTCCATCGAGACAGAGAGACTTTTAAAACTGAAGAAAGATAAGGAAGACTTATATAAACAAGTTATCGATGCTTTTGTTCAAAAGGAGCTGCGCATGGACTTTTTTTATAAGTAAAGGTAAGACCATAACATTTTTTTTAATTAAATGTGCTTTTTTGTGTGCTACAGTTTGTATGTGTAAAGTTAAAGTTAAGTTAAAGTATCAATGATTGTCACACACACTAGGTGTGGTGAAATATGTCCTCTGCATTTGACCCATCCCCTTGATCACCCCCTGGGAGGTGAGGGGAGCAGTGGGCAGCAGCGGCGCCGCGCCCGGGAATCATTTTTGGTGATTTAACCCCCAATTCCAACCCTTGATGCTGAGTGCCAAGCAGGGAAGAATGCTGGTATGAGCTTTTAAACATAACCCGTTAACTGCTGCCAATCAAATGGTGAATAAGATACTCTTTAGGGTTCATATGTTTGTAAATCTGACTGTGATGAAGTCAGTGCCTCACCAGTCATGAACCTCACCGCACGTCACTGATATATATATGTATATATATATATATATATATATATATATATATATATATATATATATATATATATATATATATATATATATATATATATATATATATATATATATACACATAACATTTTATATAAATACATTTAAAAAATTTGTTTTGATTTTTTAAAAATGAGAATCGATTCTGAATCGCACAACGTGAGAATCGCGATTCGAATTCGAATCGATTTTTTTCCCACACCCCTAATATATATATATATATAGGGCAGCACGGTGGAACAGGGGTTAGTGCACGGGCCTCACAATACGAATGTCCTGAGTAGTTCTGAGTTCAATCCCGGGCTCGGGATCTTTCTGTGTGGAGTTTGCATGTTCTACCCGTGACTGCGTGGATTCCCTCCGGGTACTCCGGTTTCCTCCCACCTCCAAAGACATGCACCTGGGGATAGGTTGATTGGCAACACTAAATTGGCCCTAGTGTGTGAATGTGAGTGTGAATGTTGTCTGTCTATCTGTGTTGGCCCTGTGATGAGGTGGCGACTTGTCCAGGGTGTACCCCGCCTTACGCCTGAATGCAGCTGAGATAGGCTCCAGCACCCCCCGCGACCCCAAAAGGGACAAGCGGTAGAAAATGATATATATATATATATATATATATATATATATATATATATATATATATATATATATATATATATATATATATATATATATATATATATATATATATATATATATATATATATATATGCCCCGGCATCTGTTATATCAGTGCGTGCTAACTGACCACATTTAACGGGAATATGTCCTGTAATTTACCGTCATTAACAAAAAAGCAAGCAACCAACAAACAGACAACTTCCATCCCATCCATTTTCTACCGCTTATCCCTTCTGGGGTCGCTGGGGCGCTGGAACCTATCTCAGCTACAATCGGGCGGAAGGCGGGGTACACCCTGGACAAGTCGCCACCTCATCGCAGGGCCAACACAGATAGACAGACAACATTCACACTCACATTCACACACCAATCAACCTATCCCCAGGTGCATGTCTTTGGAGGTGGGAGGAAGCCGGAGTACCCGGAGGAAACCCACGCAGTCATTTGCCTCAGTAATTATGACAGCAGATTAATGATCACAATTCCTACCCAGCAAAATGAGATTGTATAAATTGGATGATTTCAAAGTGGTTTTGTTTGTAACAACATTTCCTCCCCTGAACTGTTACAGCAATTGACTGTAAGTGGTTTGGAAGATTTCCTGGATGGACTCAACAGCACCGTTGTGGACCTCGCTCTGGAGGTTGCCGAGTCTCCTAACGACATTGAGGCTATTGTTAGGATTCTCAACAATGTTGGAATCTTTGTAACAACAACAGTATCAAATATAACAACATCCCTTATTGTCCTTAATCCATCTTCTATTGAGGTATGTATATTCATCCCAAGTAACCGAGCCATACTGTAGATATTAACATGAATATTTATTTCCCTTTTGATTTAGGATATCCTATCAACTACAGGTGTCCTCACCATAGAGCAGGCTCAGGAATCATGGGACTTTCTTAACGCTCGAGCTGTCACTGAGGTCCTGGGAACAAGAATTATCACACCCAGAAACGAAAGTATTAGTTCCTTATTATTGTTCTCCCTGGAGTCAGTAACAAGTCGGTTTATTAATGACACTTTGAACATCGAGACACCTTTGGTTCTCCTGAACAAAACAACGTTCGCCAGCAATTTCGGTGGGGATTTTAACTCCACAGTGGAGATAGACGTATCAGACACTGGAGCAATCACGACTCTAACTGTGCTGACCTTTGAGTCCATGGATAATGTACTTCCCCCAAGAGATGAGGACAACTCCACAGGCAGGGCGATTAACGGGAGAGTGGTCCTCGTGCAGTCTGATACCACAGTTAACAACATCACGTTCGTCTTTGACATTATTAACCAGATGCTACGGAGGCCTCAGTGTGTGTTCTGGAACTTTACCCTCTTCGAAGGTCTTGGAGGATGGGATGATGAAGGATGCACGTTGATTGCAATGGATAGTGAAACCGTCACATGTCGCTGTGACCATGTGACCTCCTTCTCGATGCTTATGTCACCCTTTGTTCCAGCGTTTCCTGCCTTGGCCTTCATAACCTACATTGGCGTCGCTGTTTCCTTGGCATCTTTAGTCATATGCCTTATTATAGAAGCAGTCGTATGGAAAAAAATGAAAAGGAATGAAATTGCTTACTTGCGCCATATTTCTATTGTTAACATTGCATTGTCTCTCTTGATTGCAAACATTTGGTTCATCATCGGTGCCACTATCGCTAGTCAACGACGAAGAAATTTAGATGCATGCGTTGCTGCTACCTTTTTCATCCATTTTTTCTACCTAGCCCTTTTTTTCTGGATGCTAGCATCTGCCCTGTTGCTGTTGTACCACGCGGTCAACGTCTTTGGCACACTAACTAAACAGAAACGGTTGGCCATTGGATTTTGTCTTGGCTATGGGGGCCCTCTGATTATTGCATCCATTACGATAGCTGTAACTGCACCAACCAATACTTACATCCAAATAACCGGGGCCTGCTGGCTCAACTGGACCCAGTCCAGAGCTCTGCTGGCATTTGCCGTTCCGGCACTGCTTATAGTGTTTATAAACATTGTGATCCTACTTGTTGTGGCTACAAAACTCATTCAGAGTCACATTTCGACAAACGATGTATCGGAAGATACAAGGCAAAGTTTGAAGGTCATCATTCGGAGCTTGACTGTCCTCACACCCTTTTTTGGAATAACCTGGAGTCTTGGAGTAGGAACCCTCATAGACCCAAGAAACATTGGAATCCACGTCACCTTTGCACTGTTCAATTCCCTGCAGGTATGTTGCTGGTGCTAATTTTTTAAAATTTATATGTATAATACATGTATTTACATTGTTTCAGTGTTGTTTATTTTTACTTCCTTCAAGCTGCTGTATGCCACGGTTGAGCAAGCAATATAAACCACCTTCTTCCTGGTTCAACCGTGTGAAAGAAAAAAATTATGAAAAATGAAATTAAATACACTTTAATATAATTAATTAAATTATATATATATATATACAGTATATATATATATATATATATATATATATATATATATATATATATATATATATATATATATATATATATATATATATATATATATATATATATATATATATATATATATAAACCCAACTGACTTTCAGGTCAAGTTCATCCAACCTGTTGTAAAAATGTTGGCGTGGACATGAATGATTGCGAAAGGAGCAGAAACGATATTGAAAAGATGATGTTATTAAAATAAAAGAGGACTTATGGCAACGTCACTCCACTCCTCGGTACAGATGTCACACAAATGATCAGCGCTATAATTCTCACCCTCTTCCTAAATCTCCTATGCGGAATAATGGATGTAGACCAGACCTGGGCATTCTGCGGCCCGCGGGCCGCATCCGGCCCTTTGTGCGTCCCTGTCCGGCCCGCGTGAGGCCAATTATAAATTACAAAATAAATTTAAAAAAGTATCTATGTCGAGTGTGCAATACAACGGTGCTGCTTTTGTTTTGAAAATCGTTATTTGTATTACTTCCGTGTGGACGTATGCGTGTGCGTGATTGTGAGTGAATGTGAACAGCTGCAATCACAAATGACAAAATAAAGTTGAAAAAACATCTATGTCGTGCGCGCAATACAACTGTGCTGCTTTTATTTTGAAAAGTATTATTTATGGGCGTGTGTCCGTGTGTAACCTGCGAGTGAAGGTGCACATGCAGCGACAAGTGATGCACGGTTTACACCCGAGACGCTAAAAAGAGAAAAGTTGATGACGAATGCCGTGTTTCCAACAAGACATGGACTGCCAAGCAACGTTCCCTCTAAGGTGCGCGCCTGCGCAATTGCGCACTGCTCAAGCGTCCGCTGCGCACAGCAAATATATGCAGCGCACCAAATCAAATCCCATCTAAATTCTAAACAAAATAAACACATTTATTCTGTGTAATTTTGCAATGCAACTTTGAGTGACAGTGACAACCAGCGGCCCTAACGGTGTTCGTCAACACCGTTCAATTGAATACCGTTCAATTATTGTAACGTCTATCGAGATGCTTCGAGGACAGGAATTATATTGATCACTTTATTGAGCAAAACTGTTTATATTTGGACATAACCACACCAAAAACATGAGTAAAACACTTCTATCTGGAAAAACTAGTCATTTTCTGCCGTACAAACCAGGCCAAAACCAACTTGTCATCTGTCACCAACACGCATACCACTAAACCACTGGTGCGTTTATGGCCACACAAAAAGTTGGACAACTCAAACACCACACAAAGTTACACTATGACTCCTCAGTCATACGTGTGCTTATTTTACTGTCATTTATTATTAATGTTAATTTATTTATATTAGTCATGGAATGCTGTTACACACACTATGTTGAAGTATTACTATTATTATTAATTATTATTATTATTATTATTTATCTTACGGTATATATCAAAAATAATATTGAGCAAAATTTAATTGAAATATTGTCGATGTGGCCCTCCAGCAGTGCTCGGGTTGCTCATGCGGCCCCCGGTAAAAATTAATTGCCCACCCCTGATGTAGACTCTGGACTGACACCAATACCATGTGGGACAATGTTTACTTGTTTAGACCCTGGACTCTGGACTGAGACCAACACCATGTTGGACAATGTTAACTTGTGTAGACCCTGGACTCTGGACTGACACCAACATAATGTGGGGCCATGTTTACTTGTGTAGACCCTGGACTCTGGACTGACACCAACATAATGTGGGGCCATGTTTACTTGTGTAGACCCTGGACTCTGGACTGACACCAACACAATGTGGGGCCATGTTTACTTGTTTAGACCCTGGACTTTGGACTGACACCAACATAATGTGGGGCCATGTTTACTTGTGTAGACCCTGGACTCTGGACTGACACCAACATAATGTGGGGCCATGTTTACTTGTTTAGACCCTGGACTTTGGACTGACACCAACACCATGTGGGGCCATGTTTACTTGTGTAGACCCTGGACTCTGGACTGACACCAACTCCATGTGGGCCTATGTTTACTTGTGTAGACCCTGGACTCTGGACTGACACCAACACAATGCGGGGCCATGTTTACTTGTGTAGACCCTTGACTCTGGACTGACACCAACATCATTTGGGACAACGTTTACTTGTGTAGACCCTGGATGTGGACTCACACCAACACATTCATTGCACAAATAATGTGATTTCAATTAACCATTTCCATGTATTGCAACCGTTATGTGGGGGCTATGTTTACTTGTGTAGACCCTTGACTCTGGACTAACACCAACACCATGTGGGACAATGTTTACTTGTGTAGACTCTGGACTAACACCAACACCATGTGGGACAATGTTTGCTTGTGTAGACCCTGCACTGTGGACTGACACCAACACCATGTGGGGCCATGTTTACTTGTGTAGACCCTGGACTCTGGAATAACACCAACACCATGTGGGACAATGTTTACTTGTGTAGACTCTGGACTAACACCAACACCATGTGGGACAATGTTTGCTTGTGTAGACCCTGCACTATGGACTGACACCAACACCATGTGGGGCCATGTTTACTTGTGTAGACCCTGGACTCTGGAATAACACCAACACCATGTGGGACAATGTTTACTTGTGAAGACCCTGGATGTGGACTCACACCAACACATTCATTGCACAAATAATGTGATTTAAATTAACCATTTCCATGTATTGCAACCGTTTCAAGATATTTATAGTCAACAAAAATGTTCTCCACTTCTCAACTGTCCACTTCTTGTGCTGCCTCGCTCACCGTGGCGGCCAAAAACAAAATACATCAAAATATTTTTTTACTTTTGAATAAAATAACGATATCGAGACATTATGTTGTTTGAAAACGTATCATGAGATATTGCCATATTTACCGTTTTTCCCCACCCCAGACATAAATAACAAGTTAAGTAAGTCAAGTAAGGAAATATTTTTAAAACATTCTGACTCCAGGTGGTGATTCCCTAAAAAAAATCGCTTGTTTCTTAGCCCATTTTGGACTTTCTTTGAACGTTTCATTAAAATTCACCCATAATTTCCTGACTCATGCTGCTGACTGCCTGGCGAACTCACCTGGTCAAAATACATTTCCCCTTGGAAGAAGTAATAGGAAAAAAAGACGACAAGTCCAAATCAGTTAACCCTTGGATGATAATTTCTTCCTGAACAAGCCGGAAGGTGTAAGCAGACAGGATCAGAGTTCTGCATGAAAATGTGTGTTTTGCAACACACGCACACACACACGCACGCACGCACGCACACACACACACACACATGCACACAGACACACGCAAGCTTTCATAAAGTGTATGATCAAACGGACTAATATTGATTTCTGGTGTCCTTGCTTCCGACTGCAGGGCTTCTTCATTTTAGTTTTTGGAACCCTGTTGGACAGAAAGGTATGTTCCTCTTGTTTTTTCTCCCATGATGCACTTATTTGACATATTTGGGAATAGTTCAATAATCATCACAATATCCACAAAATAAACCCTGACGAACTCATCTGCATCACCCTTTTTACCTAAACATTTCAGGTGCGCGACGCCATCACAGAAATAACTAGATTTGGAACAACGGTGAGTCAACATCTCTCATTGGAGACCTTTGCCTTTCTGGAATGATGTGTTGATGTGTGATTTTGTCACTGGTTTCAGAGCAACGATACCCGACGCGGTAGGAAGATCAATTCACAGGGACAAAAAGGTAAACCTACTTTTTGTGGATTACATGAAGTACATGGAATACATGTCCTGCTATCGAAACCCTGTTTTTTCAACATTTGGCTACTGTGACCACACCAATCTATGCCTAGATATACTAGATACTACTAAAAATATTACCCTTCATATACTCATATACTAGATACTAATAGATATACGTCCCCTCATATGCTCATGTACTAAGTACTACATGTACTCCCCCTCATATAATCATACACTAGATACTAGATATACTCCCCCCTCATATACTAGACATACTAGATGCTAGATTGTAACCCCCTTCTTGTACTAGATACATGGATACTAGATGTACTCCCCATCATGTAAAATATATACTACAGACTAGATGTATTCCCATCATATACTAGATATAATAAATACTACATATACACCCTCTCATACACAAGATACTTAATGTACTCCCCGTCAATACTAGATATACTGGATACTAGATGTACTCCCCCTCATATACTACACATATGAGAATCTACGTATATTCCCCCCATACACTAGATATACTAAATACTATATGTATTCCTAGATTCCTAGATACTCCATATGTGTATATATATATATATATATATATATATATATATATATATATATATATATATATATATATACATACACACGCACTTACACACGCACGCACACAAACTGTACATTAAGACATTGTATAAATGTCTCAAGATGAAATAACATAACCCTACATATGTGATATCTACATGTGATATCTACATGTGATGTCAACATGTAATATGTACATGTGATATCAACATGTGATATCAACAGGTAATATATGCATGTGATATCAACATGTGATAACAATTTGTGATATCAACATGTGATAACAATTTGTGATATCTACATGTGATAACAATTTGTGATATCAACATGTGATATCTACATGCGATATCATCCACTTTTAAGTGTTGTCAGTGCTCCAGTGTGGTCACCATTACTCTGGTGTTGTTTTTTGTAGTCGATACCGAGACAACACAACCCACGGATTTGACAAATAGCACAACTGGGATTCATAGTAACTTTCTGTCAACGACCAACGCTGAGGCCAGCAGTATGGTACCATCAAGAGAACCTTCTGAAGGCAGCAATACATGACAAGCGCCACAGAGATGCCTGGACGTGCGGGCCAAGCCACAAACTTATTACTGCTGCGATTTTCTCCGCCATTTTGTTTCACTTGGAACAGTAGTCGTACTTATCACAAATGTGTGTATTCAAACTTGGAACGGTAGTAGTACTGTTCCCAAATGTGTGTGTTAAAGTACTCTGTAGCTCAAGGGGGGATTTGAAGTAGTCAATGCTTGCAATTATGCTGCAAATGCACAGATATTCAAACATCACATTTATGAATGTTGTGTACATGATGTTATAAGTATATGTATATACATACACTTACTCTTGTGTAATTATCTCTGCACTTATGTGTTATTTAAAGGCCTACTGAAATGAATTTTTTTAATTTAAACGGGGATAGCAGATCCATTCTATGTGTCATACTTGATCATTTCGCGATATTGCCATATTTTTGCTTTTGCAATGCAGCGAGAGTGATTCGGACCGAGAAAGCGACGATTACCCCATTAATTTGAACGAGGATGAAAGATTTGTGGATGAGGATAGTGAGAGTGAAGGACTACAGTGCAGTGCAGGACGTATCTTTTTTCGCTCTGACCGTAACTTAGATACAAGGGTTCATTGGATTCCACACTTTCTCCTTTTTCTATTGTGGATCACGGATTGTATTTTAAACCACCTCGGATACTATATCCTCTTGAAAATGAGAGTCGAGAACGCGAAATGGACATTCACAGTGACTTTTATCTCCAAGACAATACATCGGCGAAGCTCTTTAGCTACTGAGCTAACGTGATAGCATCGGGCTCAAATGCAGATAGAAACAAAATAAATAAATCCCTGACTGGAAGGATAGACAGAAGATCAACAATACTATTAAACCATGGACCTGTAAATACACTGTTAATAATTCCCAGCTTGGCGAAGCTTAACAATGCTGTTGCTAACGATGCCATTGAAGCTAACTTAGCAACTGGACCTCACAGAGCTATGATAAAAACATTAGCGCTCCACCTACGGCAGCCAGCCCTCATCTGCTCATCAACACCCGTGCTCACCTGCGTTCCAGCGATCGACTGAAGGACGAAGGACTTCACCCGATCATCCGTGCGGTTGGCGGCTAGCGTGGGCTAGCGCGTCTGCTATCCAAGTCAAAGTCCTCCTGGTTGTGTTGCTACAGCCAGCCGCTAATACACCGATCCCACCTACAACTTTCTTCTTTGCAGTCTTCATTGTTCATTAAACAAATTGCAAAAGATTCACCAACACAGATGTCCAGAATACTGTGGAATTTTGAGATGAAAACAGAGCTTTTTTGTATTGGATTTAATGGGATACCAATACTTCCGTTTAACTAGTGACGTCACGCGCATACATCATCATATATAGACGTTTTCAACCGGAAGTTTAGCGGGAAATTTAAAATTGCACTTTATAAGTTAACCCGGCCGTATTGGCATGTGTTGCAATGTTAAGATTTCATCATTGATATATAAATTATCAGACTGCGTGGTCGGTAGTAGTGGGTTTCAGTAGGCTTTTAAAGTGTTGATACTTTGCACCAGATCTCCATGATCAGACCAATCAAGCACTTTATGTTCATGTTATTAATTTCTCACGCGTGTCTTTACAGTAACACAGGTAATACAATGCATTTTACAATATAACTATAATATTTTGTATATACACTGCATATATCATTAATATACAGTATATTTGAATTATTAAATTGTTACGTGTGTCTTTACAGTAGCATAATGTAACTATAATATTTTGTGTGTAAACTGTATATATCATTAATACACAATGTAATATAATTACACATGCAGTTAATGTGCATAACACTTGATTTGTGTGTGTGTGTGTGTGTGTGTGTGTGTGTGTGTGTGTGTGTGTGTGTGTGTGTGTGTGTGTGTGTGTGTGTGTGTGTGTGTGTGTGTGTGTGTGTGTGTGTGTGTGTGTGTGTGTGTGTGTGTGTGTGTGTGTGTGTGTGTGTGTGTGTGTGTGTGTGTGTGTGTGTGTGTGTGTGTCAGAATGACACACTTAAAATGTATTTGTAAATTGTGTACGTGGGATTAATTGTAATAAATCTTAAATGAGTAATGAGACCACTACTCTGCTGAGTTTGTCACGGTTTTGCTTTCAGGTGTTAAAAAGCCTTGATGATGACCCAGCATGTTGTTCACATCACTTCTCACTTTACTTGTTTTTCACGCATTGCCATCAGTAACTAGTAGTTCCAGTAACACTTTTTTTGCACCGTAATAGTTGATGTGAGCGCACATAGCTACTTGTAATTACCTAGTAACTAGTAGTGTTAGTAACTAGTTGTTGGGCGCTGTTATAATTGATAAGAGCACACTAAACTAGTACTTACCAAGTAGCTAGAAGTTCTAGAAACTAGCTTTCAAAAAGTAATAATTGATTAGTTCTTCACTAATTGTAATTAACTAGTAAGTAGTAGTTCCACTAAGTATTTTTTTGCACATTAACACTTGATGAGAGAGCACATAACTAGTTGTAATTAACTAGAAACTAGACATTTTGCTGACCATTTTTTCACAGTTATAATTGATGTGTGTACATAACTCGTTCTAATTAACTGGTAACTAGTAGTTCCAGTAACTAGTTTTGGCATGGGCATAATGAATAACAAATAGTCATAGTAACTACTTTTGTGCAGAGTAATAAATGATGAGGCTGACAAATAGTTTTAATTAACTAGTAATTGTAGTAACTACTTTTGTGCACTGTTTAAATGGATGATAATGTGCATAACTAGTTCTAATTAAGTAGTAATTAGTATTTCCAGTAACTAGTTTTTGCATGGTAATAATGCATGAGAACACACATAACTAGAGATCATTAAAGGCCTACTGAAACCCACTACTACCAACCACGCAGTCTGATAGTTTGTATATCAATGATGAAATCTTAACATTGCAACACATGCCAATACGGCCGGGTTAACTTATAAAGTGCAATTTTAAAATTCCCGCCACACTTCCGGTTGAAAAACTCCTTTGGATATGATTTATGCGTGTGACGTCACAAAAGCAACGGAAGTGGTTGGACCCCTTCGGACCGATAGAAAAGCCTCTTGTTTTCTTCGACAAAATTCCACAGTATTGTGGACATCTGTGTTGGTGAATCTTTTGCAATTTGTTTAATGAACAATGGAGGCTGCAAAGAAGAACGTTGTAGGTGGGATCGATCGGTGTCTTAGCGGCTAAGTACAATACTTACAGCAACACAACAAGGACTACTTACTACGCCTAGCCGATGTTTGCCGCCAAACCCACGGATGAAGTCCTTCGTCGCGCCGTTGATCGCTGGAATGCAGGTGAGCACGGCTGTTGATGGGAAGATGAGGGCTGGCTGGCGTAGGTGGAGCGCTAATGTTTTATCATAGTTCTGTGAGGTCCGGTTGCTAAGTTGCTAAATTAGCCTTAGCGTCGTTAGCAACAGCATTTTTAAGCCTTACCAGGCTGAGAATGTTTAACCGTGTAGTTACATGTACATGGTTTAATAGTATTGTTGGTCTTCTGTCTATCCTTCCAGTCAGGTGTTTATTTATTTTGTTTCTATCTTCATTTGAGAACGATGCTATCACGTTAGCTCAGTAGCTAAGTGTGTCACCGATGTATTGTCTTGGAGATAAAAGTCACTTTAAATGTCCATTTCGCGTGCTCGACTCTCATTTTCAAGAGGATATAGTATCCGAGGTGGTTTAAAATACAAATCCGTGATCCACAATAGAAAAAGGAGAGAGTACATAGTTCTGTGAGGTCCGGTTGCTAAGTTGCTAAATTAGCCTTAGCGTCGTTAGCAACAGCATAGTTAAGCCTTACCAGGCTGAGAATTTTTAACCGTGTAGTTACATGTACATGGTTTAATAGTATTGTTGGTCTTCTGTCTATCCTTCCAGTCAGGGGTTTATTTATTTTGTTTCTATCTTCATTTGAGAACGATGCTATCACGTTAGCTCAGTAGCTAAGTGTGTCACCGATGTATTGTCTTGGAGATAAAAGTCACTTTAAATGTCCATTTTGCGTGCTCGACTCTCATTTTCAAGAGGATATAGTATCCGAGGTGGTTTAAAATACAAATCCGTGATCCACAATAGAAAAAGGAGAGTGTGGAATCCAATGAGCCAGCTTGTACCTAAGTTACGGTCCGAGCGAAAAAAGATACGTCCATCACTGCCTCTCAAGTCCTTCACTGTAACGTTCCTCATATACGAATCTTTCATCCTCGCTCAAATTAATGGGGCAATCGTCACTTTCTCGGTCCGAATCTCTCTCGCTCCATTGTAAACAATGGGGAATTGTGAGGAATACTAGCTCCTGTGACGTCACGCTACTTCCGGTACAGGCAAGGCTTTTTTTTATCAGCGAGCAAAAGTTGCAAACTTTATCGTCGATTTTCTCTACTAAATCCTTTCAGCAAAAGTATGGCAATATCGCGAAATGATCAAGTATGACACATAGAATGGATCTGCTATTCCCGTTTAAATAAAAAAAAATAATTTCAGTAGGCCTTTAACTAGTAACTTGTAGTGTAATTTGTTTTTGCAGTTATAATTTATGAAAGTGCACATAACGAGTAGTCATAGTAACTATTTTTGTGCAGAGTAATAAATAATGCGGCTGACATAAATAGTTTGAATTAACTAGTAGTTGTAGTAGCTACTTTTGTGTGCTGTTTTAATTTATGAGAGCGTGCATAATTAGCTCTAATTAACTAGTAACTAGTACTTCCAGTAACTAGTTTTTGCACTGTAGTAATTAATGAGAACATACATAACTAGTGATCATTAACTAGTAACTAGCAGTGTAATTAGTTTTTGCAGTTATAGTTGATGAAAAAACACATAACTAACGTGTAGTCATAGTAACTACTTTGTGCAGAGAATACAATTATGAGGCTGACGTGAATAGTTCTAATTAACTAGTAGTTGTATTAACTACTTTTGTTCACTGTTTTAATTAATGAGAGCGTATGAAACTACTTCAAATTAACTAGTAGTCCCAGTAAGTAGTTTTGCATGGTAATACTGAATGATAACACACATAACTAGTGATAATTAACTAGTAACTAGTAGTGTAACTAGTTTTTGCACAGTTATAATTGATGGAAGTGCACATAACTAACAAGTAATCATAGTAACTACTTTTTGTTAGGACTTGGCAAGAATGAGGACTCGAAACGGAAACGTTTGACGTAGGCTTTTATTCTGCTGTTTTCTATGAACTTTCTTCAGACAGAGTGAATAAACAAATGGCTACAAACTCTATACTTGATATACTAGCACAGGGCATAAAACAATAAACAGAAAATCACTCCAAAGGGAGGAAAAAAGACAATAGCAAAATTTACACTGATCTAATGACAAAAGCAACAACCTATGATAAGCTACACAAAAGGAAAATCGTTCACAAAGAGGAAGAGACAAAACGCTATAAATAGAAACTACTCTATAAAGAGTTAAGAAAATTCTACAAATTAAAGGGAAAAAAAGGCAGAGCGCTATGAAAATAGCTCAAACAAAACTGACCAAAAACTTTAGCAAATCAAAATCACTCTTCTTCAGAGGGTACAGAGAAATCAAAGAATAAATCAAGGCAATACTCAACGACTTGGACAAGACTGTGGAAGACGGCTGGAGGTATACGACGAGACGAAACACTCAAGGCACAGGACAGGAGGAGGACGAGACATTTATACACATGAGGGAGGGTGACACAGGTGGGCACAATCAGGAGAGACATCAGACCAGTGAAACAGGAGGAAGAGCAAGTGATCTGAAATGAGAGGGAGAGTTAACATTTCAAAATAAAACAGGAAATGACAAGACCACATGAAACCAGACAAAACTTCACCCAGGTGTGACACTTTTGTGCAGAGTAATACATAATGAGGCTGACATACATATTTCTAATTAAATAGTAGTTGTAGTAACTACTTTTGTGCGTAGTTATAATTGATGAGAGTGTGCACAACTAGTTATAATTAACTAGTAACTAGTAGTTTTAGTAACTGTTTTTTGCACAGTATTTATCAATTACAGCGCACATAATTAGTTCTAATAAACTTGGAACTAGTAGTCCCAGTAACTATTTTCACAGTTATAATTGATGAGCATGGTTATAACTAGTTCTAATTAGCTATACACTGGTAGTTCCAGTAACTACTTCTAATTGACAAGGGTGCACACAACTAGTTATAATTAACGAGTAACTAGTAGTTCCAGTAACATTGTTTACACAGTAATAAGTGATGAGAACACACCTAACTAATTTCAATTAACTAGTAACTAGTGGTTATATTAACAATGTTTTTTCACAGTTGCAATTGATAAGAGCGCACATAACTAGTTCTAATTAACTAGTAGTTAAAGCATCTGTTTTTTACACAGTAATAATTGCTGAGAGCGCACATAACTAGTTCTAATAAACTAGTAACCAGTAGTTCCAGTAACTAGTTTTTGAAAAGCAATAAATAATGAGGGTATACATAACTATTTGAAATGAACTAGTAACTAGTAGTTTTAGAGTGTAGATTATTATATACTGACTGTTAGTCGGTAACACTTACAGTCATACTCATATTTCACCTTATCAATGTAATCACGAGAGCGGAGTCGGGAGCTGGTGTAGACGTTAGACAGCTTTATTTCCACACACAACGGAAGTCCAACCCAATATATATAAACCCACCTGGCACTCCCCCTGGTGGTCACTGGGTGTAACAGTGCAGACAAAACATAAAGCTCAATACACAACATCCCTCCCCACTTATTCAGATTCACACCCACCTGAAACCACCCCTATTAAACCCAGCCTATAAAAACAGACTAGGCCATAAGCACTTAGAACGTGTGTTATGTGCAAAATGATGCTTTGTGCGAATCAGCAGTGTAACCATAAAATACATTGAAATACCCACTTAGGGGGCTATTGTAAATAGGGAACTCAAACTTAAACATATACATGCTTACTGAGGCCGGGGGGTAGACTACCCCTGAACCTCGGAGTCAGTCAACGGGGATTATTCTGCCCCAAAACGTGACATGACTCTTTAACAACCCACGCCCCCACAGTTCAGAGATTAAGGCGGTCTGGAGCTCTGGTAACCCGGAGTGGATACCTCCGGCCTGGCGCTCCAACACCTGCTGTCCGTCTGGGTGACCCTCCTGGCTCGGGGGCGACTGTCCCGGTTCCCAGAGCATCCCCTCTTGCCGGGGAAGGGGGAGGAGCAACCGGCTGGGCCCCAATTGTCAGTTCACTCGGCACAGCTGGTTGCTCTGGACCAGTGGGAACCAACAGCGCACGGTCACCGGCTCTCATCTACTCTGTGTGACGTCTCCAGAGTGCGCCTGCCCCCACATCCACGGAGTAGGATACCGGTCCCTCTTGTGATGCCACCAGTCCAGGCATCCACTTCTCCTCCCCCTGTCGATAATCACGCACCAGCACGGCCTCCCCCACTGCAAACCGTCTGTCCTTAGCCACCAGATCTCTGCATTCTCGTTGGCCCTCCTGCGCCAGCTCCACCGTAGCCGACACGTTCGGCTTCACAAGCGCCAAGCGAGAGCGGAGCCGACGGCGCAGGAAGAGCGTAGCCGGAGACTCACTCGTCGTCATGTGAGGCGCATTCCTGTAGCTGAGTAAAAATGCCTCCACTCGATGTTGCAGCGTAAATGTTCCCCTAGACGCTTTCAATGAACGCTTCAGCGTCTGCACAAAACGCTCTGCTTGACCGTTCGTGGCGGGGTGAAATGGCGCTGACCTTTAGTGCTTCACTCCGTTTGCCCGGAGAAATGCCCCAAACTCTGCCGCTGTGAATTGTGGCCCATTGTCACTAACCAGTGTCTCTGGTACTCCGTTGCAAGCAAACATACTCCTCAGGGCCTGTACAGTTTTCTCCGTCGTTGTCGTTTTCATCACCTGTACTTCCGGCCACTTAGAGTACGCATCTACCACCACCAAGAACATGTGTCCTTCGAACGGCCCCGCGAAGTCCACATGGATCCGTTGCCATGGGGATCCCGGCCACGGCCAGGTGTGCAGTGGGGAGAGCGCCGGGTTCTTTTGGTTCCGTTGACACTTAGAGCATGTCCTGGCCTGCTGTTCAATCTGGGCGTCTAACCCCGGCCACCAGGCATGGCTCCGTGCAATGGCCTTCATCTTGACCATGCCCGGGTGCCCGGCATGTAGTTCCTTCAGAAGCTGCGGTCTCAACGCTGGAGGCACCACCACTCTACTGCCCCATAGCAAACACCCCTGGACCACTGTCAGTTCGTCTCGTCGCATGTAGAAGGGTGCCAACGCGTCATTCTGCCCAACTCTTCCAACGAACTGGCCTGACACTACCATATCTACTACCCTAGAGAGCACTGGGTCATATTTAGTTCCCTTCCTAATATCTTCACTGTCCACTGGGAGTGTCTCAAGGTGACAAGCTGTCACCCTATCTACTGCGTCTGGCTTTTCCCATGCGCTACCTGCAGTGGCAACCGTGAGAGACCATCTGCATTCCCATGTTTAACAATATTAAACAATCCCATGTATGTACAAAATAACAAACACGACAGTACACAGTGTTGTCACTATGACGGGTGCAACATGAACAATATTAAACAATAGAAAATAACAGTGACGTCACTATGACGGGTGTAACATTAACAATATTAAACAATATAAAATAACAGTGACGTCACTATGACAGGTGTAACAGTGTTCATTCATTGTCTTTACCGTAGCATAAAAAGTGCAGATGGCCTTAAAACGCCACAACACTCAGTCACCATATGTAAGTACCCAAAATAAAGACTCGAAATAAATATAAATTCAATGGGATCAGAAACATTGGAGGAAACGGGATTAAAAGCCGATGCTAACCGCCCATAGACAATACATGGGTACGGCTAGCAGCTACTATTAGCAAACAGATTCACTTACCAACTCGGCTTAATAACACTCTCTCGTCGCAACTCGGCCCTGATGGTCGGCACCTATAAGTTTACAATTAGTTGTAAAATGTTGGACGTTTTTTTTTACGATATGCAGGCAAACGACAACTTTAAAACATACCGGCTTCAGATGTCCCCAAGCTTAGCCACCGCACCTGGCAGCCATCTTGGGATGGTGGATCATATAGAGCGCGATAGGCTGCAGCAGGTCACGTGAGCGCGTGTGTTAAACTCGTGAGATTAAACGTGGAAACGGCGCAGGTAATATGAGGGGATGCCATGAGAGGAATTATGTCTTATTTCCCACCCGTGTTACACGCACATCTCCACACTTTGTTTTGTTTAACCCCTTCTTAACTCTGGACGTACATTGAAAATACACGCAACCCTAACTCAAAATGCCGGACATTTGAGGCATTAAAGAAACCCCGCCCGGACACCCCGGACATCCCCGCAAAAGAGGACATGTCCGGGGAAAAGAGGACATATGGTCAGCCTAGTATAAATGCAATAACACATCAGCTATCTTTAGAGTACAGAGTGCAGAGTCATATAACTTCATATTTGACACTTGTTAACTGTTGGCATGATAGCATACTAATATGAACATGCTACCTTTTTAGCTAACTTTACGTTTTTTTTCTCTAATTAGACAGCCATACACATTACAGTCATATAACTTGGTATGTGACACATGCTAACTGATAGCATGCTACCGTTAGCTAGCTCACTTTTTGAGCTAGTTTTGCAACCGTTTACCCCAGAGTCATATAACTTGGTATGTGACACATGTTAACTTTTAGCATGCAAACGATAGCATTCTAGCTAGCTTACTTAAGCATGCTAAGTTTTTCATCTAATTTTACACGTTTTTCTCTACTTTCAAAGCCATACACCTTAATGAATTAATTGACATGTAAGACATGCTAACTGTTACCATGCCATTGTTAGCACATTTGCTAAGTGTTAGCATTTCAATGTGCGCATGCTAATGTTTTAGGCTAGCTCTGTAGCTCATTTTATACAGTTACACCTAAAACTGATGGATTCAGTTCACAGTACGGTGGCTTCCGGCGACCCCCGGCCACAGGTGCAGGGCACAGATAGCAGGCCCATCAAAATTTCCGCGTTTTCTAGTTTATATTATTATTATAATAATTATTATTATTAATATGCTCTGTTGATATTTGGTTTGAGTTATGACACAATATTTCTAGCGATACTGACAGGGGGCACGTGTGTCAGGCAAACACAAAGAATAGGTTTTAATATTTATAAATAATGATAAATGGGTTATACTTGTATAGCGCTTTTCTACCTTCAAGGTACTCAAAGCGCTTTGACAGTATTTCCACATTCACCCATTCACACACACATTCACACACTGATGGCGGGAGCTGCCATGCAAGGCGCTAACCAGCAGCCATCAGGGGCAAGGGTGAAGTGTCTTGCCCAAGGACACAACAGACATGACTAGGATTGTAGAAGGTGGGAATTGAACCCCAGTAACCAGCAACCCTCCGATTACTGGCACGGCCACTCTATCAACTTCGCCACGCCGTCCGTGAACAATAATGACACAAATATGAAGCAATGCAACAACATCACAAATATTGATACAAAAATCGAAC
This sequence comes from Entelurus aequoreus, assembly GCF_033978785.1. Taxonomy (NCBI): domain Eukaryota; kingdom Metazoa; phylum Chordata; class Actinopteri; order Syngnathiformes; family Syngnathidae; genus Entelurus; species Entelurus aequoreus. The sequence goes on along the minus strand of NC_084733.1, from coordinate 61,454,964 downwards.
ATCGTGCGATACTGACAGCACCCTTGGCATCGACCGTATGGATGTTGGGATGGATCCTGCAGCAAGCACATGGAAATGCAAATGAAGTTGTCAAAGAAGTGATGGCAACGCATGAACATGAAAATGAACGTGCACATGGACATGAACGTGAACGTGAATATGAACGTGGACGTGGACGTGGACGTGGTCATGAACGTGAACATGAACATGAACAGGAAGATGAACGTGAACATGAACATGAAGATGAACGTGAACATGAAGATGAAAATGAAGATGAATGTGAACATGAAGATGAACGTGAACATGAAGATGAACTTGGATGTGGACGTTAACGTGAACATGAACATGAACATGAACATGAATATGAACATAAACGTGAACGTGGACTTGAAGATGAACGTGGACGTTGACGTGGACGTGGTCGTGAACGTGAACGTCCACATGAACATGAACATGAACGTGAACATGAAGATGAAGGTGAATATGAAGATGAACGTGGACGTGGACGTGGACATTAACATGAACGTGATCGTGAACGTGAACATGGATTTGAAGATGAACGTGGACGCGGACATGGGCGTGGATGTGGACATCATGACTATGGTTATAAATATATGAAGGACAAATTAAAGACATTTAAACGTTGAGAAAGTTCAAAACTACTTATTTTTTAATACAAAGTACTTTTGAAGCAGGTACTTTCAGCCGGCTCATCTTACCAAGTATATGATCATTATATTGTAATACTCGTACAAGTACAGTAAAGTACATGTGAGAAACAATTGTAGTTGATTGAGTCTTTTTGAAGTAATATCATTTTCCAATTATCATGTTAGTCAGAAATATTGTTGAAGATTTCAGGTATGATTTTCACTTTTTGCTGCGTACAATAGAATAATCCAAATAGCAATGATATCGATAGTATCAGAAACAGTATCAGCATTGCAAAGAGATGACAGTTCCCATCGCCATTGAAGTGAAATAATTAACTTAATTATGTTTTTCATATGGTGAATGTTTATATACATCTTGGAGAAAGCAAACCACCAGTGGATTTGAAGATGAACGTGGACGCGGAATGGTAGGTATTTCAGTTTGGGCACAAAATAACATAGGGCCCTTTAGTAATGACATTTGTGTGTGGATTGGATTAGTTCTCGCGAAAGAAAAGGCAATAAAATTGGACCTCGGTGTGCAAAGGTGAATGTCCTATCCGTGAGAAAAGACTACATGTTTAGCTTAATGTCAACATCTAAGTTACGACCGGCATATGTTGTTTTTCAGTCACTTATACACAAACATCTCCTTTATGGTCAGGATGCGCTCTCCTGACCCAGCGCACACACACACACTGACAGGAGGTAGGAATATAAAAGCTGATGGTTTGGCTTCTCCAAGTTAGGAGTGCCTCATTTTTTGACCTGACCTCCTCCAGGAACTGCAGTCCTGTATAATGACGCTCGCTTGTAATAGAGCAACTTTTAGTTGAGTACAGCGTCTGCGATGTCACTTTTGATCCAGCCGCACTGGTGTGTCATCCTTCTGTCCGGACGAGGATGACAAGACCAGAAATACACATCACCATACTATTAGTATAAAACATGATCAATATTCATCCTATTTTTATTAAACACAATCAATATTCATTCTATTTTTATGAAACATGATCAATATGCATTCTATTTTTATGAAACATGATCAATATTCATTCTATTTTTATGAAACATGAAGAGTGGATTGTGAGATCGACAGGCGGATCGGTGCGGTGTCTTCAGTAATGCGGACGCTGTATCGATCCGTTGTGGTGAAGAAGGAGCTGAGCCGGAAGGCAAAGCTCTCAATTTACCGGTCGATCTACGTTCCCATCCTCACCTATGGTCATGAGCTTTGGGTTATGACCGAAAGGACAAGATCACGGGTACAAGCGGCCGAAATGAGTTTCCTCCGCCGGGTGGCGGGGCTCTCCCTTAGAGATAGGGTGAGAAGCTCTGTCATCCGGGAGAAACTCAAAGTAAAGCCGCTGTTCCTCCACATCGAGAGGAGCCAGATGAGGTGGTTCGGGCATCTGGTCAGGATGCCACCCGAACGCCTCCCTAGGGAGGTGTTTAGGGCACGTCCGACCGGTAGGAGGCCACGGGGAAGACCCAGGACACGTTGGGAAGACTACGTCTCACGGCTGGCCTGGGAACGCTTTGGGATCCCCCGGGAAGAGCTAGAAGAAGTGGCTGGGGAGAGGGAAGTCTGGGCTTCCCTGCTTAGGCTGCTGCCCCCGCGACCCGACCTCGGATAAGCGGAAGAAGATGGATGGATGGATGGATGATCAATATTCATTCTATTTTTATGAAACATGATCAATTTTCATCCTATTTTTTAAACATTATCAATATTCATTCTGTTTTTATTAAACATGATCAATATTCATCCTATTTTTATGAAACATGATCAATATTCATCCTATTTTTTAAACATTATCAATATTCATCCTGTTTTTATTAAACATGATCAATATTCATACTATTTTTTAAACATGATCAATATTCATCCTATTTTTATGAAACATGATCAATATTCATCCTAATTTTTAAGCATTATCAATATTCATCCTGTTTTTATTAAACATGATCAATATTCATCCTATTTTTATGAAACATGATCAATATTCATCCTATTTTTTAAACATTATCAATATTCATCCTGTTTTTATTAAACATGATCAATATTCATACTATTTTTTAAACATGATCAATATTCATCCTATTTTTATGAAACATGATCAATATTCATCCTAATTTTTAAACATTATCAATATTCATCCTGTTTTTATTAAACATGATCAATATTCATCCTATTTTTTAAACATCAATATTCATCCTGTTTTTATTAAATATGATCAATATTCATCCTATTTTTTTTAAACATCATCAATATTCATCCTGTTTTCATTAAACATGATTAATATTCATCCTATTTGTATTAAACACAATTAATATTCATCCTATTTTTATCAAACATAATCAATATTCATTCTATTTTTATGTAACATGATCAATATTCTTCCTATTTTATTAAACATGATCAATATTCATCCTATTTTATTATACATTATCAATATTCATCCTTTTTTTATTACACATGATCAATATTCATCCTATTTCTATCAAACATGATCAATATTCTTCTATTTTTATGTAACATGATCAATATTCATCCTATTTCTATCAAACATGATCAATATTCTTCTATTTTTATGTAACATGATCAATATTCTTCTATTTGTATGTAACATGATCAATATTCTTCCTATTTTATCAAACATGATCAATATTCATCCTATTTTATTAAACATTATCAATATTCATCCTATTTTTATTACACATGATCAATATTCATCCTATTTCTATCAAACACGATCAATATTCATTCTATTTTTATGAAACATGATCAATATTCATACTATTTTTTAAACATGATCAATATTCTTCCTATTTTTATGAAATATGGTCAATATTCATACTATTTTTTAAACATTATCAATATTCATCCTGTTTTTATTAAACATGATCAATATTCATCCTATTTCTTTAAACATCATCAATATTCATTCTGTTTTCATTAAAAATGATTAATATTCATCCTATTTGTATCAAACACAAGTAATATTCATCCTGTTTTTATTAAACACGATTAATATTCATCTTATTGTTATCAAACATGATCAATATTCATTCTATTTTTATGTAACATGATCAGTATTCTTCCTATTTTATTAAACATGATCAATATTCATCCTATTTTATTAAACATGATCAATATTCATCTGATTTCTATCAAACACGATTAATATTCATCCTATTTTTATTTGACATGATCAATATTCATACTATTTTTTTAAACATGATCAATATTCATCCTATTTTTATGAAACATGATCAATATTCATCCTGTTTTTATTAAACATGATCAATATTCATCCTATTTTTAAACATCATCAATATTCATCCTGTTTTCATTAAACATGATTAATATTCATCCTATTTGTATTAAACACAATTAATATTCATCCTATTTTTATCAAACATGATCATAATTCATTCTATTTTTATGTAACATGATCAATATTATTCCTATTGTATTAAACATGATCAATAGTCATCCTATCTTATTAATTATTATCAATATTCATCCTATTTTTATTACACTTGATCAATATTCATCCTATTTCTATCAAACATGATCAATATTCATTCTATTTTTATGAAACATGATCAACATTCATACTATTTTTTTTAAACAGGATCAATATTCATCCTATTTTTTTTATGAAACATGATCAGAAATTCATCCTATTTTTTAAACATTATCAATATTCATTCTGTTTTTATTAAACATGATCAATATTCATCCTATTTTTTTAAACATCAATATTCATCCTGTTTTCATTAAACATGATTAATATTGATCCTATTTGTATTAAACACAATTAATATTCATCCTGTTTTTATTAAACACGATTCATATTCATCCTATTTTATTAAACACGATCAATATTCATCCTTTTTCTATCAAACACGTGAGAGAATTTTCCGACCACAAAGTGATTTAGTGGAAGTGTATGACAAGGAGAAAATCTGAGAGGAGAATGTTTGAGGGCATGGAGGCAGAGGCACGACTCTTCTCACCAGAGGTACATCCCTCCGCTCCAACTGTGGTCGAATGTGGTAATTCCATTTCCCAATTTGCGTCACAATTCACAGCTTTTACTATTAGCCAATACAGCTCAAGCACGGCTGAGACGGGTGACATCAAGCCACTACCGCCAAGGGTTCAATCGAGGGCACACACAGGGAAGCGCGTGCGGCAGGGAAACACGGCTGCCACATCCGGCGCTCCGCCCAGCCCGGCCGCCGCCTCCAGCGCTGCGCCCAGCCCAACCGCCGCCTCTAGCGCTCCGCCTAGCCCGGCCACTGCCTCCAACGCCCTGCTTCGCATGGCCGCCGTCTCCAGCGCTCCGACCAGACCGGCCGCCGCCTCCAGCAACTCCAGGGGGTCTGCCGCAGGCGCCACCCGCAATTCTAGTGGGTCTGCTGAGGGCACCATGCGCAACGCCGGTGGGTCTCCCCCTGGCGCTGCCGCTGCCAGTCCTGGAGTTGTCATGTTCGTGTTTGAAGGATGAGGCTGTTGATAGCAAGCAACTTAGTTTTTAATGACTCACGTTCTCATTCACATACATGTGTCTCCATGCAGTCTTGCTCTACCACCTTATGTGGCATGGTAAGCTGAATACTAACCAGTACTGCCCCCTAGAGGTCATACATGTAATAACATCTGATCATAACATCCCCCTTTTTCTAAGACAAAATGTATTGACATGACTTATCACATTAGCTGGGTCACTTATTTTAACAACTTCTCATTCAGTCTAACCCTGACACATATGTGCAGTATGAACAATTTAAAATTGCATAGGCTATCTCAAATCTAAGCCAATACTATTCATAACACTTTCACAACAATCAATACACATTTTGTTCAACATATTTAACATGCATATTGACTTTTCTTTGTTTACAAGTTCAGTCTATCAGGCCTTTTGATTTCCCTTGTGGACCTTCTTAACTCAGGTTCATTTGGAGTAGGTCTGTTACAGTCAGCGTTACAGTCCATAACAGGTGTGGGTTTTACTTGAGATTCACTACAGGTTACACTGAGCTCACCAACAGTCCCTTGAGGAGTCTTTAACAGACTGTGACGATTGCGTCTGAGGATTTGTCCATCATCAGTTCTCACCGTGTACGATCGTGGAGCAACTTCTTGCAGTACTGTTGCTTTTGTACTCCATCCATCAGTATCCTCAATCCTGACTGTGTTGTTGGTAGTCAGTGGAGGAAGACACATGGTTGTTTTGTCATAGAATGACTTTTGCATCATCTTCTGTTGTCTTATCTTACATTCAATCTTTAAGGGATTATTTTGCTTTATTTTGTTGTTTGAATTCGGCAAAGTTGTTCGTAGCTTCCTCTTCATCAGCAGTTCAGCTGGTGATAGACTACACTGAAGAGGTGATGCTCTGTAGCTCAATAAAGCCAGATACGGATCCAAATCACTGTCAGCTGCTTTCTTTAGGAGTTGCTTGAGAATGTGAACTCCTTTTTCCGCTTTCCCGTTTGATTGTGCATAATGTGGGCTTGACGTCACATGCTGGAAATCATATTGCACTGCAAACTTCTGCCATTCTTTGCTGCTGAAGCATGGGACGTTGTCGCTCACTACAGTGTGTGGAATGCCATGCCTGGCGAAGATAGATTTAGCATGTGTTATTACACAAGTTGACATTAAGATTGCTAGTAGCGCCATCTCAGGGAAGTTTGAGTAGTAATCCACTACCACTAAATAGTCTTTACCTCTGAGATGAAACAAGTCCATTCCTACTTTGTGCCATGGTGCGGTTGGCACCTCAGCAACCACCATAGGCTCTTAGCTCTGCTTGTTCCTGTGTTTCTGGCATGTTTCACATTTATTTATGAGTCAGAATCAGAATCAGAATCAGAATCAGAATAGTTTTAATGCCATTGTTTGAGAACGGGTTCACAAACTAGGAATTTTTCTTGGTGCAATCGTGCAACATAAAACACATATAACACATATTTGGTAATAAAATGAGCTGTAACTGAGCTATCAGATAGACTTAGAAGGAATTCAAGGAATTCAAGGAGCTACTGTTAGGAGTTATTGTTCATTTGCCTGATGGCCGAGGGGAAAAAACTGTTCAGGTGGCGGGAGGTGTGGGTCTGGATGGAGCGTAGTCTCCTGCCTGAGGGGAGAGGGGACAATAGTTTGTGTCCAGGGTGAGAAGAGTCAGCTGTGATCCGACCCACACGCCTCCTGGTCCTGGAGGAGAACAAGTCCTGGAGGGATGGGAGCTTGCAGCCAATCACCTTCTCAGCAGCACGTACGATACGCTGCAGTCTATGCTTATCCTGGACTGTGGCGCCGGGGAACCACACTGTGATGGAGGAGGTCAGGATGGACTCTATTATGGCTGAGTAAAACTGCACCAGCATCTCGGTGTTTCAATGACAGTGTTCCAATGTCTTTGTTCAGTCCGGGCCGGAAAACCAACTCTCTCGCCCTCCTTTTTCATTTTTCGATGCCGTGATGGCCTTCATGTATCTTGTGCAAAATGTCCATTCTCAAAGCCTGTGGAATAACTATCCTGCCCTTTTTTAACAGCAGTCCACCCACAGTACTGAGTTCACCTCTGACGTGGTAAAATTGTGGACATGAGCCAGCCGGCCATCCCACATCCATGTTCCTCATGACATGCTGTAACTCAGCATCCGTTGCTGTAGCCTCAGCTATTTGTCTTGACTTTGTGTCTGACACAGGCAGTGTAGCAGACACCATGTTCACATGACACTGTATGTCCTCATCTGTTGCACTCACACTGTCGCCTGTAGTTGCTCTGGATAGGGCATCAGCTAGGACTAGGGTGTTTACCTGGAGTACTGTATATATCAGTTCAAAATCATACCTTTGCATCTTCATCATTAACCGTTGAATCTGCGGTGACATTTCATTCAGACTATTTTTGATGATGGCAACCAGCGGTCGGTGATCAGTTTCAACTGTGAAGGACGGCAGGCCGTACACATAGCTATGAAACCGCTCCAAACCATATGCCAGTCCCAAACATTATTTTTTGATCTGAGCGTACCGACATTCAGATTTTGTCATAGCTCGAGATGCATAGGCTACTGGTTTCCAGTGCTCACCCTCAGCCTGGAGTAGAACAGCACCAATACCATCTTTAGAAGCATCTGTTGACACTTTTATCCTCTTTGTGTGGTCATAAAATGACAACACAGGTGCTGTAGTCAGTGTGTTCTTGAGTTTTTGCAACTCATGCTCATGTTTCACTGTCCATTTGAACTCACAGTCCCTGGGCAGAAGCTCTCGTATGCAAGATGTCTTTGCTGTCAGATTGGGAATGAATTTACCAATAAAATTTACCAGCCCCATGATGCGTAGCACACCGGTTTTGTCTGTGGGCCTTGGCATGTTCTGTATTGCACATATTTTTTCTTGATCTGGTTGGACACCACGTGCAGACAGCTTGTCTCCAAGGAAAAGGATCTCTTGAACACCAAACTCACATTTACTCTTGTTGAGTTTTAGTCCATACTTTTGTATGCGTTCCATAACTCTGTTCAGTCTCTCATTGTGCTCTTGGGCTGTGGATCCCCATATGACGATGTCATCAATGTAGACTCGAACTCCATCCAAGCCTTTGATGATCTGCTCCATCGCTCTGTGAAATATATCAGGGGCTGACTTTATTCCAAAAGGCAGTCTGAGAAAGCAGTGCCTGCCGAAGGGCGTATTAAAGGTACAGTACTTTGTGCTGCTTTCAGTCAGTTTCAGCTGCCAGAAGCCTTGTGAGGCATCAAGCTTTGTGCGGCCCCCATGTCTGGTCTGGATGCTGTGTCTCGGTTGTTTGGGCGGTGGTGTGTTTGTGCGGGTTTGGGTTGGGGTGGTGGGGTCTTTTGGTGGGGGAGGTGTTAGTGTCTCTTGTTTGCTTGTTGGCGTTTGGGCTGACTGGCGGGCTGGCGCTGGCTGGTTTCCGTGATCCTGTTGGCGTGTGGTTGCCGGTCGCAGTTTTTTCGATCGCTTTGATGTGATTGAGCAGTGCTGGTTGTGTGGCGGTATTGCAGCTGCTGTTTCTGCTGCCTTTTGTTTGTGGTGTGGGCGCCCGTGGCTGCTGGGTCTGGTGCAGGGGTGTGGCTGATGTTGTGACTGGTGGCAGCGCTCGCGCGTGGTTGTTGTAAAGAGCTGACAAACTTGCCAGCCTCATACTCGTTTATTGTCGTGTTGGTTGGCTTGTCGGATGTAGGTATGTATGTGTATGTATGTATATGTGTGTTCATGTATGAGTATAGGCAAGGCAAGGCAAGGCAACTTTATTTGTATAGCACTTTTCATACACAAGGCAGACTCAAAGTGCTTCACAGACAACAAAGTGAAATGAAAGAAAATAAAAGCAAAATTAAAATGCAGACAATAAAAATAAAAACAGTGCGGACGTTAAAAGTTAAAAGATTAAAAGATTTAGCTGAAAGCTAAGGTGAACATAAAAGTTTTCATTCTAGTTTTAAAAGAAGTCAGAGTTTAGGTATATGTGTGTTTATAGATGTGTGTGTGCATATGTATATATGCATGTGTGTATAAGTATGTGTGTATGTGTATGTATGTGTGTATATGTGTATGTGTATGAATGTGTATATATATGTATGTATGTGTGTGTATATACATATGTGTATCTGTACACATACATATGTATGTGTATGTGTATGTATATGTATATATGTATGTATGTATATTTCTGGGGGTACGCTCTGGGCCTGCTTGTCAGGCGAGGGTCGGCGCCTCAGGCTACTGCATCCGGACTGCGTGTCTGGAGCTCCTGGGTCCAACCGCCCATCCCTTCCGGGTGCCCGTCTTGGTTGGTGCCTGCTGGGTCAAGTCCCTGCGTCTATTGAACTCTTGAACTCTTGAACTCTTGGGGCCGGCCTCGGCCCATAAAGACAATCCAACATCTCACCCAAGTTAATTGGGCATACATGCACGCACATACCCCTCCCCAAATCAACGTCTTCACCACTGCTTTATTCCTCCGGGGTTGTGGGGGCTGAGCAGCGCTCAACAGCAGCTGCTGGCCTCCAAGGTCCTGTTGGATGACTTTGTTGCGAGTTGTTGTGATTAAATGTACCTTGTTTATGTGTGCCATGCTATGTGAGGTTTTTTTCCTCTGACTCAGTCTGGACCATTCCTGAGGGTCCAGCCTCAGACTGATATTTTTTTTACTTCCCCCCTCCCCCCAATGTCACCTTTTTCCCACCTTTTTGAGGAGCGCCTAAGTGAGGCTGATCCGTTGGCGGTCCCGTCTTGTCTCCCTGTAACGTATGTCTTCTCTTAGCGGGATTGTGCCGAAAATGTAATTTCAGTTCTTATGTGTCTTGTACATGTAAGAATGGACAATAAAGCTGATTGATTGATTGATTGATATTGTGGTAGCTCGTGGGGGCCCGGTTGCCTGTGGGGCGAGGGAGGTCTTCCCGTCCGGTTGCGGGGAGTCTCTGGGCCCCCCAGGCGGGGAGTCCCGCCTTTCTGCCCGTGTGGGGCGTGGTCTCTCGCTGGCTTGGGGTCTGCGGCCTGCTGCTGGCTCTTACGGGTGGTGCGGTGGGCCTGGCTCTGGGGTTCCTGTCGCTGGCCGGCCTGGCTGCGTGGGTGCGGTGGTCCCTGGGTCCCTGGGCGCCACACCTACTGTTTGTGGGTTGGGCTCTCTGGGGGCTTGGGCCGTACTCTGGCTCCCACACACACTAGGAGTCAAATGTATTGTACATGCAAATTCACCTATACTCACAAACATACATACATACATACATAGGTACCTACGCTCCCACATACATACACAGATACAGTACATATCTACATACTCAAAGTTCGTACATCCACACGCACATTCATTGTACAAACATACACATACACCTACTGTACATATACACTCACTGTACAATCATACATATACACATACTGTACATATACATTCACTGTACAGACATACGTATACACATACTGTACATATACATTCACTGTACAAACACATATACACATTCTGTACATATACAAGTACATATGCATACATACACTCATGCACATAATCACGTTTCATCAAACATATATTAACGTTGTTACCCTACGGTAAACTGGGTAACACATGGCACACTGACAAAGCTTATTGTTACTATAACCTATGTTACTATAACAATCTACAAGGTTAATATAGGTTGCTTCTCTTTCTTCCCCTCCATTTTTATGCATTATTTCGTATCTCTAGTTATCATTACGTATATGTATTGTTGCATTTGAACAACTGTATTGTTGATAATAAAGGTAAATTATTGGTATTGTTCATTATCAATAGTACTATTTCTATTGGTATCTGTATTGCTCCATTTGTAGTGTAATAATGCTCATTGTCATTTTTGTATTATTTTTTATTTTCGCTTACTGCTTATTTGCGATCACTTTTACCATCATATTTGTACATGTCGTATTTGCTGATGTTGCTCTATTGTTGTTGTTGTTGTTGTTGTTTTTGTCTCTCTGTCTTATCCCCCTCTTGTGCCCACAATTTCCCCCTCTGTCTTCCTTTTTTTCTCTTTCTACCCCCTCCTGCTCTGACCCGGCTGCACCAAATGATAATATAAATATATTTAATAAAGTCAAATACAAATAAGGCAACAAGAGAAGTATCCTACACTTCTCTTTTGTAAAGTAAATCTGAACAGCCGATATGGGCATCTACATCAACTATATGATTTGCCTGAGACAGGACAAAAAACAACAAAAAAAAAGCTTTGTGAAGTAGCTGGCACCTGACATTTCACTGATGATCTCTTCACGTGTAGGTATTTGATAATGTTCACGCTTAATGCTCTCATTTAGAGCTTTAGGGTCCATACATATTCTCAACTCACCATTCTTTTTTTTGTGATGACCATTGAGTTGACCCAGTCTGTAGGCTCTAACAGAGCTCTAACAGAGCCTACAGACTGGCTTTCTTCCCTTCTTTCCATTTGGAGAAGCACTGTTTAGCAAAATGATTCTTGCCTTGGCAACTGGAACATTGCTTACCAAACGCTGGACATTGTCTAGGCTTGTGCTGTGTGCTGCAGCGCTTGCAGCTTATCATCACATCCTCCGACTGCCGTGCGGGCCGGGTCTGTGTGCGCTGTCTCTGCTGATTATCGTCAGGAGTGTCAAAACACAAACGTGTTAAATACTTCTATGGCCTGTGGCCCTGCAATCGTTAGCAGCAGCGCTAGCTTTCTTGCCTTCGGCTTTGTCTCATGTCCCATAGCCGCAACGTACAGGTGAAACTGCTGTTTGAAGGTGCGCCAGTTCTCGTCAACATTCCCCGTTAGTTTCAAACTTTCAGATGGTTTTAAAGGCCTACTGAAACCCACTACTACCGACCACACAGTCTGATAGTTTATATATCAATGATGAAATCTTAACATTGCAACACATGCCAATACGGCCAGGTTAACTTATAAAGTGCAATTTTAAATTTACCGGGAAATATTCGGCTGAAAACGTCTCGGTATGATGACGTTTGCGCGTGACGTCACGGATTGAACGGAAGTATTGAGTTTGAGTTTGAGTTTGAGTTTGAGTTTATTTCGAACATGCAAGCATACAACATGATACATCACAATTTCCAGTTTCTTTTCAACATGTTCGAAAAGGAGTAGGAAGAAGCAGAGCTTTTTTAATCCTACCCCTTTTCTTTACATAACAGTTGCAAAACTTTTTGTTCACTTCCTGTTCACAATTTTTTCACAATTAACTCCATAAGTAATTACAATAAAAATAAATAAATAAATAATAGTAAGAATTTAATAATAATAATTGGTGAAGTAAGTCATATTTCATATGATGAGATAAGTAAGATTACTTTAAGAATGAATGAATGGATGGATGAAATAAATTGAGAATGTTTGTCATGGTTCTTCTTCATTGTACTTTGTAAACACTTTAAGTTTGAAGAGTTTCTTGAAGTGTATCATATTAGTACATTGTTTGATTGCTTTGCTTAATCCATTCCATAATTTAATTCCACATATTGATATACTGAAGGTCTTAAGTGTTGTACGTGCAAACAAATGTTTTAAATTACGTTTTTCTCTAAGATTATATTTCTCCTCTTTTTTTGAGAAGAATTGTTGTATATTCTTGGGTAGCAGGTTATAGTTTGCTTTGTGCATAATTTTAGCTGTTTGCAAATTCACTATGTCGTGGACTTTCAGTATTTTTGATTCAATAAATAAAGGGTTTGTATGTTCTCTATATCCAACATTATGTATTATTCTAACTGATCTTTTTTGTAACACCGTTAATGAATGAAGTGTACTTTTGTAATTATTTCCCCATATTTCTACACAGTAGCTCAGATATGGTAACACTAGTGAGCAGTAGAGAATATGAAGGGATTTTTGGTCTAGAACATGTTTTGCTTTATTCATTATTGACGTGTTTCTTGCAACTTTATGTTGTATATTTTTTACGTGAGATTTCCAGTTCAATTTATCATCAATCATTATACCTAGAAATTTGGTTTTGTTTACTCTTTCAATTTCTATTCCGTCTATTTGTATTTGTGTTTGACTTTCTCTTCTGCTGTTACCAAATTGCATTATTTTAGTTTTACTAAGATTCAACGATAGTCTGTTTTTGTCAAACCATCTTTTTAATTTGTTAATTTCTTCTGTTATTATTTGTATTATCTCCTGTGTGTTCTCTCCTGAACAAAACGCTGTTGTATCATCCGCAAATAATACTAACTTTAAATCTTTTGTAACTTTACAAATGTCATTTATATAGAGATTGAATAATTTAGGTCCTAGTATTGATCCCTGAGGTACACCACAGGATATATTTAGCGTTGTAGACGTGTGTTCGCCTAGCTTCACGTATTGTTTCCTGTTCGTTAGATAACTTCTTATCCAGTTTAAGACTAACCCTCTGATGCCATATCATTCTAGTTTTTTGATTAAAATATTGTGATTAATTGTGTCAAATGCTTTAGTTAGATCCATAAAAACCGCTGCTGCACATTTTTTACTATCTATTGCATTGGTAATTTCTTCTGTAATTTCAATTAAAGCCATTGAAGTTGAAACATTAGCTCTGTATCCATATTGGTTCTCTTCGAGTATTCTATTTTTATTTATGAAACTTTCTAATCTGTTATTGAACAGTTTTTCAATGATTTTAGAAAATTGTGGAAGTAGAGAAACAGGTCTATAATTTGTAAATTGATGTTTATCAATCAATCAATGTTTATTTATATAGCCCTAAATCACAAGTGTCTCAAAGGGCTGTACAAGCCACAACGACATCCTCGGTACAGAGCCCACATACGGGCAAGGAAAAACTCACCCCAGTGGGACGTCGGTGAATGACTATGAGAAACCTTGGAGAGGACCGCATATGTGGGTAACCCCCCCCCTCTAGGGGAGACCGAAAGCAACGGATGTCGAGTGGGTCTGACATAACATTGTGAAAGTCCAGTCCACAGTGGATCCAACACATCAGCGGGAGTCCAGTCCACAGCGGGGCCAACAGGAAACCATCCCGAGCGGAGACGGGTCAGCAGCGCAGAGATGTCCCCAACCGATGCACAGGCTAGTGGTCCACCCGGGGTCCCGGCTCTGGACAGCCAGCACTTCATCCATGGCCACCGGACCTATGCAACTCCCCCTCGCAAGGGACAGGGGAGAAGAGGAGAGAAGAAAAGAAACGGCAGATCAACTGGTCTAAAAAAGGGGGGGTCTATTTAAAGGCTAGATTATACAAATGAGTTTTAAGATGGGACTTAAATGCTTCTACTGAGGTAGCATCTCTAACTGTTACCGGGAGGGCATTCCAGAGTACTGGAGCCCGAATAGAAAACGCTCTATAGCCCGCAGACTTTTTTTTGGCTCTGGGAATCACTAATAAGCCGGAGTTCTTTGAACGCAGATTTCTTGTCGGGACATATGGTACAATACAATCGGCGAGATAGGCTGGAGCTAAACCGTGTAATATTTTATACGTAAGTAGTAAAACCTTAAAGTCGCATCTTAAGTGCACAGGAAGCCAGTGCAAGTGAGCCAGTATAGGCGTAATATGATCAAACTTTCTTGTTTTTGTCAAAAGCCTTGCAGCCGCATTTTGTACCAACTGTAATCTTTTAATGCTAGACATAGGGAGGCCCGAAAATAATACGTTACAGTAATCGAGACGAGACGTAACGAACGCATGAATAATGATCTCAGCGTCGCTAGTGGACAAGATGGAACGAATTTTAGCAATATTACGGAGATGAAAGAAGGCCGTTTTAGTAACACTCTTAATGTGTGACTCAAACGAGAGAGTTGGGTCGAAGATAATACCCAGATTCTTTACCGAGTCTCCTTGTTTAATTGTTTGGTTGTCAAATGTTAAGGTGGTATTATTAAATAGATGTTGGTGTCTAGCAGGACCGATAATCAGCATTTCCGTTTTCTTAGCGTTGAGTTGCAAAAAGTTAGCGGACATCCATTGTTTAATTTCATTAAGACACGCCTCCAGCTGACTACAGTCCGGCGTGTTGGTCAGCTTTAGGGGCATGTAGAGTTGAGTGTCATCAGCATAACAGTGAAAGCTAACACCGTACTTGCGTATGATGTCACCCAGCGGCAGCATGTAAATACTAAAGAGTGCAGGGCCAAGAACCGAACCCTGGGGAACTCCGCACGTTACCTTGACATAGTCCGAGGTCACATTGTTATGGGAGACGCACTGCATCCTGTCAGTAAGATAAGAGTTAAACCAAGACAAGGCTAAGTCTGACATACCAATACGTGTTTTGATACGCTCTAATAAAATATTATGATCGACGGTATCGAAAGCGGCGCTAAGATCAAGAAGCAGCAACATAGATGACGCATCAGAATCCATCGTTAGCAATAGATCATTAGTCATTTTTGCGAGGGCTGTCTCCGTAGAGTGATTTGCCCTGAAACCGGATTGAAAAGGTTCACAGAGATTGTTAGTCACTAAGTGTTCATTTAGCTGCTGTGCAACAGTTTTTTCGAGAATTTTGGAAATAAACGGAAGGTGGGAGACCGGTCGGTAGTTTACCATGAGGTCAGGATCGAGGTTAGGTCTTTTGAGCAGAGGATGAATAACCGCTTTTTTGAATGCTAGGGGAACAGTGCCGGAGGAAAGTGATAAGTTTATAATATTTAACACTGATGGACCTAATAATACAAACAGTTCCTTGATAAGTTTCCCAGGAAGTGGGTCAAGTAAACATGTTGTTTGTTTTATCCCACTTACACGCTGTAATAATTCCTCTAATGTTATTTCATCAAAAATAGAGAGACTATTTTGGAGGGCAGTGTCCGTCGTATATACAGTCGTATTTGTGTTAATAGAGCCCAGTTGTAGCTGGGATGCGTTGTCTTTAATCTCCTTTCTAATGAGTTCAATTTTCTTATTAAAGAAATTCATAAAATCATCTGCCGAGTGGGTGGAGCTACTGGGAGGAGTCCCTTGTTGGGTTAGCGATGCTACTGTACTAAACAGAAATTTAGGATCGTTTTTGTTGAGGCGGATGAGATTTGAGTAGTATTTAGCTTTAGCTTTATATCCAGTCTTATAAATTGGTGCAACTTTAGCTATTTTCATTTTGTTTGGAAATGTACCTGTTTGAAATGATAGGTTACTAATATACATTAATGGTCCTGAGATCTCTTCAATAACCTTTTTTATCGTTTCCATATCAATTCCGTTACAATCAGTTGAAGTCTTAGATTTACATTTTTTCACGATTGTAACTATTTCCTCCTGTGTCACATTACTGAGGAACATGGAGTTGGGATTTCGCTCTATGGTATCATTATAGTCCTCAATTGGAACTGGGTCTGGAATCCTTTCTTCCAATTTTGGTCCAATATTTACAAAATAATTATTGAAGCTTTCAACTACTTCCTTTATGTTGTCATTTTTTTTATTTTCATCTAAGAAGTATTGAGGGTAGTCCCTCTTAGTTCCATTTTAATAATGCTATTGAGGATGCCCCATGTTGCTCTCATATTATTTTTGTTCCTGTCCAATAATTCACTGTAATATTCTTTTCTACATGATCGTAGTATGTCTGTTAACTTGTTTTTATACTTTTTGTACTTAATTTCTGCCTCTATAGTTCTTTGTGCTATAAATGTTCTATATAGTGTATTCTTCTTCTTACAAGCATTTTTTAATCCTTTTGTCATCCATGGTTGATTATTCTTTCTCTGCTTGTTACTGAGTTGTATCCATGGACAATGTTTGTCATAAAGTATTATGAACTTGTTTAAGAAATGTTCATATGCTTCATCAACCTCTTTTTCATTATACACATTGTCCCAATCTTGCTTTTGTAGCTCAATTTTGAATGCAGTCATCCTCTTCTCTGTGCATAGTCTTCGAAATGTCCTTTTGTCTTCCATGTTCTTCTTGTAGTTTCCATTATATATTGTAAAAACTGGCAGATGATCACTAACGTCGCTTATAAGTAGACCACTTGTAGTGTTATTATCAAAATCATTGGTAAACATATTATCAATAAGCGTGGCACAGTGTGCTGTGATTCTGCTTGGCTTTGTGATTTTAGGATATAGACTGATGCTGTACATTGTATCAATGAAGTCATCAATAGACTTTTGCTTGTTGGGGTTCAATAAGTCAATATTAAAGTCACCACATAAGAACATTATTCTTTGACCATTGTCCATGTAAGTTGCCTTGATCCATTCTTCAAATGTTTCTATACTTGACTTAGGTGATCTATATATACAACTGATGAATATGTTTTTGCTTTTTTCCTGACATATTTCAATGGTTATACATTCTAAGATATTATCAATGGCAAATGACATGTTTTTTACCACTTTGTAGTTCAGGTTCTTCATCACGTACACAGCTACTCCTCCTCCATTTTTGTTGGTTCTGTTGATGTAGTTTAGTTCATATCCCTCCAGATCAAAATCTATTCCTTTTTATCATCAATCCATGTTTCTGTGACAGCAATCACTTTGAAGGGTTCGTTGATGTGTTCCAAAAAGTTCTTAATGTTATTGTAATTTGCATACAAGCTTC
The DNA here is from genome assembly GCF_033978785.1 of Entelurus aequoreus. Taxonomy (NCBI): domain Eukaryota; kingdom Metazoa; phylum Chordata; class Actinopteri; order Syngnathiformes; family Syngnathidae; genus Entelurus; species Entelurus aequoreus. Next base: position 61,437,237 of record NC_084733.1, on the reverse strand, counting down.
TACTATTAAAATGAATAATTTAAAATTTGTTATCACATTCAATGTTGCTATTATATTGATCATCTGTATAATAAAAACAACTATTACTGATGTGGGAGAAAAAATTTGTATCTGGATCTATATTATTTTCCAAATCCTGGTTTTTGTGATCTTTGTTGCAGAAATTTTTTAGTTCCATATTTTCTTGTTCAACAAACTTTGATGTTGTTTCAATAATCTCTATAAGTGTAGGTGGATGCAATCCTGAATCTAGGTCCTCTTGTTTAGTCGTCCCTTGGAACATAGTAGTGCCGATGCTGAATTTAGGTGCTTGTTTTCTGTCAGAGTCCATTATCATCGTTGTTGTGGTAGCTGTGTAAACTTTAAAAATTGTCCAGGTCCTTGATGTCATGGACAACAATTACTCTTGCTTCTGGACTTCCATTCAGCTTGATGTAGATTTTACAGTTGGCGCTCCAAGTTCCCTGGATTTTTCCCTGCCTTCTCAAGTCGCGTTTAATTCGGTGCCCTGTCACAATGATATCATTCATTCGTTTATCCTGATCCATTTCATCTATGATGTTCCTCAGCATGTTGTTGTCTTCTTGAAGGATCTTCATTTGTTTGCTCATTTCAGTGGCTTCTTTATTTCTGGAGTTGTTTTCTTTTTTCATTTCTTTACTTTCTTCTTTCATTTCTTTCATATCCTCTTTCCATCCATCAATCAATTCTTCCAATTTTTCTATCATTTCTTCTTTAAATTCCTGGAGTATTTTTTGTAGTATCCCTTCTTGAATCCCATCATGTCCTGTGCCCAGCTTCAAATCAGTCTTTCCAGTCAATCCTTTAACTTTTGGCATCGTGGCAGTCACTGACGTCAGCGCCTCTTATGTCTTAAGGGCAGTTACTTCTTTAGCGACTTGCGGCACTTTTAACTTGTTTTTTCAACAATTTCGTACTTTGCGCCGTTCAGAGATCAATTTGAGGTGTCAGCCTGTCAACTTATATCACTCTGCGATGTCGGGATCACTTTAAAACAGCTGTAAACTCGCCGTAACTTTTGGTTGCTAGGCAACCGCTTTGAACTGCGGGAGGCGCCTTTGGTTTGAGGCTAACGGCTCTTCCACTCGCCTTATTTCAGCGTATCAGTGCCTCTCAACTGACCAAAATCAGATCGAAGATGCCAGGTGACTCTCCTGTGGCTGTGATCGCAAATCAGTGGTCAAATCAGTGGTCAAAATCTTCAGACTTAACAAAAACTCTGGTAGCAGAAGCGGAGCTTTTTTTCTTTGCGTCCTTTCTCATTGACAGGAAGTGACGTATATTGGGACACCATTGTGTCCCAATACAAACAGCGTCTGTTTTCATCGAAAAATTCCACAGTATTCTGGACATCTGTGTTGGTGAATCTTTTGCAATTTGTTTAATGAACAATGGAGACAGCAAAGAAGAAAGCTGTAGGTGGGATCGGTGTATTAGCGGCTGGCTACAGCAACACAACCAGGAGGACTTTGAGTCGGATAGCAGACGCGCTATCCGACGCTAGCCGCTGACCGCACCAATGATCGGGTGAAGTCCTTCGTCGCGCCGTCGATCGCTGGAACGCAGGTGAGCACGGTTTGTGATGAGCAGATGAGGGCTGGCGTAGGTGGAGAGCTAATGTTTTTAGCATAGCTCTGTCGAGGTCCCGTAGCTAAGTTAGCTTCAATGGCGTCGTTAGCAACAGCATTGCTAGGCTTCGCCAGGCTGGACAGCATTAACCGTGGTGTTACAGGTCCAGGGTTTGGTTCGGTGTCTCCTGATAGTAGAAGTAATAGTAGTATTGTTGATCTTTTGTCTATCCTTCCAGTCAGGGGCAAATTTCTTCTGTTTCTATCCACAGTATGACAGGTCGCTCAAGAGAGTGCTACTGGTAACATGTAAACTGGTACTACCTGTTCCATGGTCGAGTCGTCGGCGACTAAACTGGCTCCCCCATCAAGTGTACTTGATGGGGAGGGTGGCTAGACACCCAGCAGAACAAAAACAACATCTGTCAAAGGGCGGATGAGCACAAGAGTGCCAACGGCCATCTAGCAAGTTCCAGTACACCAAACTTTAAGCATGACTACCCCCAGGACCCAAGAAACCCATCTACCAGGAGTAAACTAGTCATGATGAAAAGTTTGGGAGAAGGAGCTACACAAGGGAGACAACCCTAACAGAAAACAAGACCTCAACGGCTGAACAGGCAACTGTGAGGGCGGATGAAGGCTGCAACAGCCACGGAGTCCACTTCTTAATCTGCCAAATGCTGTGTGTTTGACGAAGCGCAACTTCAGATACATTAAAAAAAAAAAATCACGCACAGGCGTCCATCACCTCACCTCATCTCATCTCATTTATGTCATCTACATCATCATACCACACTACAAGTCTGTCGGCGATCAAGGATTGGCAATGGGGGCAGGCTCGTGAGGCTGGGAGCCCCTAGTCAGAATTGACACGTACAGCTGGAACATTTTGCTAAAATGTCGTTCTTGCTTCTGGATTCGAAGTGAAGAAGCAAGTTGGTCAGCGGTGTTCTGACTGAGCAGTCCTATTTAGGATCCACTCTGCTCACCCAATTTTGGGAGGGGGCTAGAAAAGGTGCCCTAAACATAGTTTCAATTCGTCTACTCTGCCTGGGACGCCGCGCCCAGGGGAGCACCACCCAAGCGGTAGGAAAAAGAAGGATATGTACAAAAATATGAAACTTGGAACTTAGAATATACGAACGTTAATGGACAACGAAAAGTCAGACAGACCAGAGAGAAGAACAGCTTTTGTGGCAAGAGAACTTCAGAAGTTCAATTTTGATATTGTTGCTCTCCAAGAGACCAGGAGAGCGGAAGAAGGCCAGTTGAGGGAAGAACAGGGCAACTACACTTTCTTTTGGAAAGGAAAAGCAGCAGACCAACCCAGAATACACGGGGTAGGATTTGACATTAGAAATGAACTACTTGGTCAACTAACAGAACAACCTGTAGGTATAAATGAAAGACTTATGACTCTAAGAATCAGCCTAAAACACAACCAACATGCTACTCTCATAAGTGCATATGCCCCAACTCTAGGTGCTGAAGAAGAAACTAAGGAGGCTTTCTATGCGGAGTTTGATGAGCTCATCTCTACAACACCACAACACGATAAACTTATTATTCTTGGTGATTTTAATGCAAGAGTTGGAAAAGATCACAATATATGGGAGGGTGTAATTGGACATAATGGTGTAGGTAAGGCCAATGCAAATGGGGCCTTACTTCTGACCAAATGTGCGGAACACAGTTTGATAATTACCAACACCATCTTTAGACAAAGGAATTCCGTCAAAGTGTCCTGGCAACACCCAAGATCAAAGCACTGGCACTTGATTGACTATGTTATAGTGAGGAAGAGGGACCAACAAGATGTGCTTCATACCAGAGCTGTAACTGGTGCAGATGAGTGCTGGTCAGATCACAGATTGATTGCATCAGTTATGAGGCTAAAACTAAAGGCTCGAAGAAAATGTCACAACAAACCACACAGCAAAAAATACAATGTTGAATGTCTAAAGGAAGATGAGCATGCACTGGAACTACAAAGAAATCTGGAAGAAACAATACCCAACAAATCCCCTACAAACATCACAGAACACTGGGAGCAATTAAAGGTAGCAATCAGAAAAGCATGCGTTAACTCAATTGGATACAAAACCAGGAAACATGAGGACTGGTTTGATCAAAACAACACAGAACTGCAACAGCTCATGAATAGAAAAAGGGAAGCTTTCAGACAACTTAAGAATGACCCTAACTCCATTTTAAAGAAAAATCAGTATCAAGAAATCAAAAGTGATGTACAACGAACGGTGCGAGGCATGAAAAATAAATGGTGGCAGTCAAAGGCTGAAGAAATACAACTCTTAGCTGATAACAACAATTGCAAGGCATTCTTTACAGCGACAAAAGAGATATATGGACCATCTACACAAGGTCAGGTGCCCCTCAAGAGCAAAGACGGGGGTACCATTCTGAAGACCAACAAAGAAATCAATGCACGGTGGCGAGAGCATTTTGAAGAACTGCTGAACCAACAAACTGTCTATAACAGGGATGTTCTCAATGCCATACCCCAACAGACCATCAAAATGGACCTAGGAGACATACCAACCCTGGAAGAAATGAAGAAATCCATCTCACGAATGAAAGCTGGCAAAGCGGCAGGCCCAGACGGAATTCCAATTGAAATATTTAAGCATGGTGGAAACAAACTACAAGAACATCTATATCAAATTATACTAAAAATTTGGAGCGAGGAAGAAATACCACCAGAGCTAAAGAATGCCAACATTGTGAAGATATACAAGGGAAAGGGTGATAGAGCAGAATGTGGCAATTACAGAGGCACATCACTACTCAGTACTGCCGGTAAGGTCCTGTCAGGAATCCTCAACACAAGACTTCAGTCCATTGCTGAGGACATACTCCCAGAATCTCAATCCGGCTTTAGACCAAACAGAGGAACAACTGACATGATATTCTCAGTGAGACAGCTCCAAGAAAAATGCATTGAACAAAATAGGCCCCTCTATATGGCGTTTATTGACCTCACAAAAGCATTTGACACTGTCTCCAGGGAACTACTTTGGGAAGTACTGGCAAGATCAGGATGTCCTCCAAAACTCATCAGTATAGTCCGATTAATGCATGACAATATGACAGCTACAGTACTTGGGAATGGCCATGATTCTGCTCCTTTTGAAGTAAAAACTGGAGTAAAACAGGGATGTTTGAAAGCCCCGACACTGTTCTCCGTCTTTATCTCTGTTGTGATCCACATTGCATATTCACGAATACCAGCTGAGCTATTTCAAATTGCATTTCGGCTAGATAGAAAACTGTTCAACCTGAGGAAGCTGCAAGCCAGAACAAAAGTTTCAAGGTCCACAGTGGTAGAATTTCAATATGCCGATGATAATGCAATAGCAGCCCAGAGTGCAGAAGATTTGCAAGTAATACTGGATGCATTTAACTATGCATACACACAACTTGGACTTAAAATAAATGCAAAGGAAACACAAGTACTCTACCAACCATCGCCTAAGGACATCATCCTGCAACCACCAGCAATAAAGATAGAAGAAGTGGCTCTTGAAAATGTAGAAAGCTTCACATACCTTGGTAGTATAATGTCTTCAAATGCTAACATTGATGCAGAAGTCAATCACAGAATCAGGCAAGCTGCTGCAGCCATTGGAAAGCTTAAGACTCGAGTGTTCCAAAATCATGACATCAGGCTAGATACACAAATCAAAGTGTTCAGAGCAATTGTTATAACAACTTTGCTATATGGTTCAGAGGCATGGACAGCATATCAAAGACACATCACAGCACTTGAAAGGTTTCAACAGCGATGTCTACGCCAGATGATGAATATTAAGTGGCAAGATATGAGAACAAACATCAGTGTACTTGAACAGGCCATGCTTCCCAGTGTAGAAAGTACAATTGTTAAATACCAACTACGATGGACAAGGCATGTCGTACGGATGAATGACGACAGACTGCCAAAACAGATGTTGTACTGTCAGCTAAATGAAGGGAAAAGAAATGTTGGCGGGCAGAGAAAACGCTACAAGGATTGCTTAAAGAAGACTTTGAAACAATGTGAAATAGATACTACATCCTGGGAAGACCTAGCAAAAGACAGAATAACATGGAGAACTGCAGTCAGTGAAGGAGTGACAAAGTATGAGGAGAAAAGAACATCTATGATACTTGAAAAAAGGAGGAGGAGACTGGAAAGAAGAGTCATGCCAAAATGTATATTACCACCTGGTCTGATCTGTCCCATATGCGGCAGAAACTTCAAAGCTCGTATTGGCTTGTACAGTCACTACAGAGCACATCATTCTTAGGGACGATGGACCCCTATCTTCTAACAGAAGAGGAGCCAGCAAGCAATTGTTGATCTTTTGTCTATCCTTCCAGTCAGGGGCATGTTTCTTCTGTTTCTATCCGCAGTTAAGCACGATGCTATCACGTTAGCTCCGAAGCTAAAGTGCTTCACTGATGTATTGTCGTGGAGATAAAAGTCACTGTGAATGTCCATTTCGCGTTCTCGACTCTCATTTTCAAGAGGGTATAGTATCCGAGGTGGTTTAAAATACAAATCCGTGATCCACAATAGAAAAAGCAGAAAGTGTGGAATCCAATGAGCCCTTGTACCTAAGTTACGGTCAGAGCGAAAAAAGATACACCCTGGCTTCCTGCACCACACTCTAATCCTTCACTCTCACTTTCCTCATCCACGAATCTTTCATCCTCACTCAAATTAATGGGGTAATCGTCGCTTTCTCGGTCCGAATCGCTCTCGCTGCTGGTGTAAACAATGTGCAGATGTGAGGAGCTCTTCAACCTGTGACGTCACGCTACTTCCGGTACAGGCAAGGCTTTTTTATCAGTGACCAAAAGTCGCAAACTTTATCGTCGATGTTCTCTACTAAATCCTTTCAGCAAAAATATGGCAATATCGCGAAATGATCAAGTATGACACATAGAATAGACCTGCTATCCCCGTTTAAATAAGAACATTTCATTTCAGTAGGCCTTTAAATCCATGTCGTCAGGTCGAGTTTACTCCTGGTACCATGTCATGTTCGTGTTTGAAGGATGAGGCTGTTGATAACAAGCAACTTAGTTTTTAATGACTCACGTTCTCATTCGCATACATGTGTCTCCATGCAGTCTTGCTCTACCACCTTATGTGGCATGGTAAGCTGAATACTAACCAGTACTGCCCCCTAGCGGTCATACATGTAATAACATCTGATCATAACAGGAGTCAGCTCCAGCGTCATCGCATCCAATCATGTAGTCCGCTCCAGCGTTGTCGCAGCATCCTGTCCTGGAGTCAGCTCCAGCGTCGTTGTCGCAACCTGTTCTGCAGTCAGTTTCAGCGTTGTTGTCGCATCCTGTCACCTCCGTGACCTCCTGTCCTGCAGTCGCTTTTGCGACTTCCGGCTTGCCTGCTGCACAAGCATACTTGCCAACCCTCCCGATTTTTCCGGGAGACTCCGGAATTTCAGTGCCCCTCCCGAAAATCTCCCGGGGCAAACATTCTCCCGAATTTCTCCCGAATTTCTCCCGATTTTCACCCGGCCAACATTATTAAGGGTGTGTCGGGATGGCACTGCCTTTAGCGTCCTCTACAACCTGTCGACGCGTCACGAAAAGTGACTGCAAGACATACTTTATCAACAGCCATACAGGTCACACTGAGGGTGGTCGTATAAACAACTTTAACACTGTTACAAATATGCGCCACACTGTGAACCCACACCAAACAAGAATGACAAACACATTTCGGGAGAACATCCGCATCGTAACACAACATGAACACAACAGAACAAAAACCCAGAATCCCTTGCATCCCTAACTCTTCCGGGGTACAATATACACCCCCCTACCACCAACCCCCCCCCCCCCCCCCCCCCAACCCCCCCATCAGACGCCCACACACGGCCCCATCATCGTCCAAGAGTGTGGCCGTTTCATGGACGCCCTCCACGCTATCAGCAGCAATGCTCAGGACCTGGGCATGGACTGTTACAGCTGTTACGAATTCTGTCACGGCCTTATTTTGAGTTTGTTAGTGTTTTTCCATGTTTAATGTTGACTTCCTGTCCTGCACACTTATTTTGTCGTTCCACTTCCTTTGTGAGTGTCCTGCAGCGGCTTTATTTTGTCTTCCAGCGCACCTCTTTTGAGTTTAGTCCAGCTGGTGCTGCGGTCTTTGTCGGGAGCTTGCTATCTGTGTGGATGCTGTTGAACGCTGTTCCCTTGTCTGAGGCTTCCAAGTAAGTTTGTTTAGTCCGAAGTTTGTCTGCGCGTTCCCTAAAGCATTAGTCTTCGGTTGGCGTGCACCTCGCTGCACATGTGCATTCGTGTTTTTGCTTCTATGAAATATCTCCTACCTGCACGTCGTCTCCTGCTACCTTCTGCATCTTCAATCACAATAATCGCTATCATGCCTGTATTGTTATTAGTACAAGTAATATTTATTATTTATTGATTAATATTTGTTGTATTGTTACTAATACAAGTAATATGTATTGATAAATATGTGTTGGATTGTTATTACTACAGGTAATTATTATTTATGGAATAGTATTTGTTGTATTTTTATTAGTACAGGTAATATGTATTATTTATTGATTATATGTTGTGTTGTTATTAGTACAGGTCATATTTATTATTTATTTATTATTATTTGTTGTATTGTTATTACTACAGGTAATATTTATTATTTATTGATTGTGTTTTATTGTTCTTAGTACAAGTAATATGTATTATTTATTGATTAATATTTGTTGTATTGTTATTAGTACAAGTAATGTCTATTTTGTATTTATTAATATGTGTTGTATTGTTATTAGTACAAGTAATATTTATTATTTATTGATTATATTTTGTATTGTTATTAGTACAGGTAATATTTACTATTTATTGATTAATATTTGTTGTATTGGTATTACTACAGGTAATATTTATTATTTATTGATTGGGTTTTATTGTTCTTAGTACAAGTAATAATAACTATTTATTGATTAATACTTGTTGTATTGTTCTTAGCACGAGTAATATTTATTATTATTGATTAATATTTGTTGTATTGTTACGAGTACAAGTAATATTTATTGATGAATATTTGTCCTCTTGTTAATACTACAGGTAATATGCATTATGTATTGATTAATATTTGTCCTCTTGTTAATACTACAGGTAATATTTATTATTTATTGACTAATATGTGTTGTATTGTTCCTGATGGCTGCTGGTTAGCGCCTTGCATGGCAGCTCCCGCCATCAGTGTGTGAATGTGTGTGTGAATGGGTGAATGTCGAAATACTGTCAAAGCGCTTTGAGTACCTTGAAGGTAGAAAAGCGCTATACAAGTATAACCCATTTATCATTTATTTATTGTTATTAGTACAAGTAATATTTATTATTTATTGATTAATATTTGCAGTAATACGCAGATTCAAAGCTCACCTGAAGCGTATTATGGTTATTATGATTGTGTGTGTGTGTGTGTGTGTATGTTTCAACAGAGAGCTTTGACTAAGTTGTCATGCTCACACTGTCCGTCTTTGATACAAGTAGAAAAGAGCAGAATAAAATTCAAATTCACCAACGTTGTAAAATTCAAATATGTCGTCACAACTGAAGCAACACTTTCATGCGCAGCAACAACACAATATATATCAGCTTAAAGGCCTACTGAAACCCACTACTACCGACCACGCAGTCTGATAGTTTATATATTAATGATGAAATCTTAACATTGCAACACATGCCAATACGACCGGGTTAACTTATAAAGTGCAATTTTAAATTTCCCGCTAAACTTCCGGTTGAAAACGTCTATATATGATGACGTATGCGCGTGACGTCAATCGTTGGAACGGAAGTATTGGTACCCCATTGAATCCAATACAAAAAAGCTCTGTTTTCATCTTAAAATTTCACAGTATTCTGGACATCTGTGTTGGTGAATCTTTTGCACTTTGTTTAATGAACAATGAAGACTGCAAAGAAGAAAGTTGTAGGTGGGATCGGTGTATTAGCGGCTGGCTGTAGCAACACAACCAGGAGGGCTTTGACTTGGATAGCAGACGCGCTAGCCGACGCTAGCCGCCGACCGCACGGATGATCGGGTGAAGTCCTTCGTCCTTCCGTCGATCGCTGGAACGCAGGTGAGCACGGGTGTTGATGAGCAGATGAGGGCTGGCGTAGGTAGAGCGCTAATGTTTTTAGCATAGCTCTGTGAGGTCCAGTTGCTAAGTTAGCTTCAATGGCGTCGTTAGCAACAGCATTGTTAAGCTTCGCCAAGCTGGGAATTATTAACCGTGTAGTTACATGTCCATGGTTTAATAGTATTGTTGATCTTCTGTCTATCCTTCCAGTCAGGGATTTATTTATTTTGTTTCTATCTGCATTCGAGCCCGATGCTATCACGTTAGCTCAGTAGCTAAAGAGCTTCGCCGATGTATTGTTGTGGAGATAAAAGTCACTGTGAATGTCCATTTCGCGTTCTCGACTCTCATTTTCAAGAGGATATAGTATCCGAGGTGGTTTGAAATACAAATCCGTGATCCACAATAGAAAAAGGAGAAAGTGTGGAATCCAATGAACCCTTGTACCTAAGTTACGGTCAGAGCGAAAAAAGATATGTCCTGCACTGCACTGTAGTCCTTCACTCTCACTTTCCTCATCCACAAATCTTTCATCCTCGCACAAATTAATGGGGTAATCGTTGCTTTCTCGGTCCGAATCTCTCTCGCTGCATTGAAAACAATGGGAAAATGTGAGGAGTCCTTCCTCCGGTGACATCACGCTACTTCCGGTATAGGCAAGGCTTTTTTTTATCAGCGACCAAAAGTTGCGACTTTTATCGTCGTTGTTCTCTACTAAATCCTTTCAGCAAAAATATGGCAATATTGCGAAATGATCAAGTATGACACATAGAAGGGATCTGCTATCCCCGTTTAAATAAAAAAAATTCATTTCAGTAGGCATTTAATTGTAGTCTTACTTGTTGTGTTGTTTGTTGTCTTACTTTCATACGCATCAACAATACAACACATCAGCTTAATTGTTGTGTTACTTGTTATGTTGATTGTTGTTGTTGTTTTTTTACTTTCATATGCATCAACAATACAACAGATCAGCTTAATCGTGTTACTTTTTGTGTTTATTATTTTGTTACTTGTCGTGTTGATTGTTGTTACTTGTCGTGTTGATTGTAGTGTTACTTTTTGTTTTGCTATGTTGTGTTACAATGTTGTCTGTTGTGTTGTTGTGTTACTTGTTGTGATGATGGTTGTTGTTTGATGTCTTACTTGTTGTGTTTGATGTCTTACTTTCATAAGCATCAACAATACAACACATCAGCTTATATGTTGTTACTTGTTGTGTTGATTGTTGTCTTACTCGTTGTCTTACTTGTTGTGTTGTTTGTTGGGTTACTTGTTGTGTTGATTGTTGTGTTGATGATCTCACAAGTTATGTTGTTTGTTGTATTACTTCTTGTGTTGCTGTGTTGCGTTACTTGTGTTGTTGTTACTTGTGTTGTTGTTACTTTTTTTTGTTGTGTTACTTGTTGTGTTGTCTTACCTGTTGTGTTGTTTGTTGTCTTACTTATTGTGTTACTTGTTACATTTTGTGTTGCTGTGTTGTTTGTTGTGTTGTTGTGTTACTTGTTTTGTTGTTTGTTGTATTACGTGTGTTACTTGTTGCCTTACTTGTTGTGTTACTTGTAGTGTTGTTTGTTGTCTTACTTGTTGTGTTGTTTGTCTTACTTGTTGTGTTACTTGTCTTACTTGTTGTGTTGCTGTGCTGTGTTACTTTTTGTGTTGCTATGTTGTTTGTTGTGTTATTGGGTTACTTGTGTTGTTCGTTGTTACTCGTTGTGTTATCTTACTTGCTATTGTTTGTTGTCTTACTTGTTGTTACTTGTTGTCTTACTTGTTGTGTTACTTCTGTGTTTGTTGTCTTACTTTCATACGCATCAATAGTACAACACATCAGCTTAATTGTTGTTACTTGTTGTGTTGTTGTTTTTTGTTTTTTTACTTGTTGTGTTGTCTTACTTGTTGTGTTACGTGTTCTTACTTTTTGTGTGGCTATGTTGTTACTTTTGGTGTTGCTGCGTTGTGTTACTTGTGTTGTTCGTTGTGTTACTTGTTTCTTGTGTTACTTGTTTGTTGTGTTACTTGTAGTTTTGTTTTGTTGTCTTTCTTGTTGTGTTGTTTGTTGTCGTAATTGTTGTCTTACTTGCTGTGTTGCTATGGTGTGTTAGTTTTTGTGTTGCTATGTTGTTTGTTGTGCTTTTGTGTTACGTGTTGTGTTGTTCGTTGTTATTTGTTGTGTTGTTGTCTTACTTGTTGTGTTACTTTTGTGTTGTTTTACTCGTGTTACTTGTTGTCTTACTTGTTGGGTTACTTGCTGTCTTACTTGTTGTGTTACTTGTTGTGTTACTTGGTTTGTTGCATGTTGTGTTGCAGTCATCCTCATTTTGTTACATATAAGTACACAACAGTTGTGTTGCATTGATTGATTGCTTATTAGTCGCAATTATTAAAAAAAAAGCTTACATTAAAAATATTGATGTGCTAATAAACTCCTCCCTAAAAGGCCTAATTGCAAAGTGGCTGCAGGTGAGTCTCCTGGTTCCGCCTCTCATCTGCAAGCAGGTAAGTGAAAAACAAGATGGATGACAACCTTCAAGCCTTCTTCTCTTCTTCCTTGATCATGGTCCAAGCATTTGAGCAACCACTTATATCTTGGAGGATTTGCCCCTTTTTCCAATTTCCCTTGCCTTTTCTTTGACGCACTGCCATCAGAAGACTCGGTAGACTAAAAGGCAACTTAAAAGATTTCACAATGTAGTTTTTAGACACACAGACGACTGTATACTTGTACACAAAATAGTCAAAAGGGATTGAAGATTGATATCGTTGGAGTACAGTCAAAACACTGCACTTGTCCTTTTCTAAAACAAATATTACCTAAAATAATTGTATACCACAAATATTCCCCACAAATATATTTTATACCACAAATATTACCACAAACATTGTATACAACAAATATTGCCACTAACATTTTTATACCACAAATATTACCAAAATATTTCTATACCACAAATACTCCCAAAAATATTTTTTTACCATAATCATTACACATAAATATTTCTATACCACAAATGTTACCCACAAATATTTTTATACCACAAATATTGCAAGTATTTCTATAACACAAATATCACCCATATTTTTTATACCACAAATATTACCCACAAATACTTTTATACCATAAATATTACAAAAAATATTTCTTACCACAAATATTACCACAAACATTTTTATACCACAAATTTTACCAAAATATTTATATACCACTAATATTACCCACATATATTTTTAGATGACAAATATTACACACAAATATTGCTATACCACAAATATTACCCACAAATATGTATATGCCACAAATATTACCCACAAATATTTCTATGCTACAAATATTACCCACAAATATTTATACACCACAAATATTACCCTCAAATATTTCTATGCCACAAATATTTCCCAGAAATATTTATATACCACAAATATTACCCACAAATATTTGTATGCCACAAATATTTCTGTACCACACATATTTCAATACCACAAATATTTATACAACACAAATATTACCAACAAATATTTATATTACACAAATATTACCAACAAATATTTCTATGCCACAAATTTTACCCACAAAAGTTTCTATGCCACAAATATTACCCACAAATTTTTATATACCATAAATATTACCACAAGTATTTCTATACCACGAATATAACCCACACATTTTTATACCACAGATCTCACCCACACGTATTTTTATACCACAAATATTTTTATACCACAAATCTTACCCACAAGTATTTTTATACCACAAATATTTGTATACCATAAATAGTACCCACAAGTATTTTTATACCACAGATATTACCCACAATTATTAACCCCAATTATTACCCACAAATATATCTATATCACAAATATTACCCACAAATGTTTCTATACCACTAATATTATGGCAAATGTTTCTATATCACAAATATTACCACAATTATTTCTATACCACCATTATTATCCACAGATATTTTTATCCCACAAATATTACCACAAACATTTTTATACCATAAAATTATACCAAAGGTATTTCTATACCACAAATATTACCCACAAATATCTTTATACCTCAAATATTACCACAATGATTTATATACCATAAATATTACCACAAATATTTTATACCCCAAATATTACCACAAATGTTTGTATACCACAAATACTTCTATACCATGATTACCCACAAATATTTTTATACCACAATTATTTCTATACCTCAAATATTACCCACACATATTTTTATACCACACATATTACCCACAAATATTTCTACACCACAAATAATACGCCAAATGTTTCTATACCACAAATATTACGCCAAATGTTCCTACACCACAAATATTAGGCCAAATGTTTCTATACCACAAATATTACCACAATTATTTTTATATCGCAAGTATTACCACAAATATTTTATACCGCAAATTTTTGTATACCACAAGTATTACACACAAAAATTGATATACCACAAATATTACCCACAAATATTTCTCTACCACAAATCTTACCCACAACCATTTTTATACCACATATATTACCCACAAATATTTCTATACCACAAATATTACCCACAAATATTTATATACCACAAATACTTCTATACCACAAATATTACCCACAAATATTTGTATACCACAAATATTACCCACATATATTTCTATACCACAAATATTTCCTACACATATATCTATACCACAAATATTACCCACAAATATTTCTATACCACAAATATTTCTATTCCACAAATATCACCCACAAATATTTTATACCACAAATATTACCCCAAATATTTGTATACCACAAATATTACCCACAAATATATTTTATACCACAAATATTACCACTAACATTTTTATACCACAAATATTACCAAAATATTTCTATACCACAAATACTACCAAAAATATGTATTTACCATAAATATTACACATACATTTTTTTATACCACAAATATTACCACAAATATTTCTATACCACAAATATTACCCACAAAGATTTCTATACCACATATATTACCCACAAATCCTGTCCAGGAAGAGGAATCCATCCTGCCCAGATCTATTCTTCGGGGCCCACTAACATCGGACTCTGTGAGCAGATAGAGGTTCTGAGTCTTTGTATTGACTCCAAACTAACGTGGACCAGCCACCTGTCCAACATCTGCAAACGTGCTGGTCAACGTCTCGGAGCGCTATGCAAGCTGGCCAACAAGCTTGACCCTAAAGGCAAAGCCAACATCTGCAAGAGCCAGGTCAGGAGCATTATAGAGTACTCCTGCCTAGCCAAAATAAGGCTCTAAAGATCTTTGGCGTGGATGAGGAATTTTCCCTACAGCAGTTCGCCATCAGCAAGCAACAACTTCACACGCCCAGCTGTCCTGCGGACCTTAAAGCACTGCGACCCCCAGCCCACATCTCCAGTCGTATCACTTGGAGGGTACTACCAAGCCATGCCCTGGAAATCCCAAAGTCAAACACTAAAAGCCTCGACAGGAGCTTTCGCCACTCTATTACAATATGGAACAGCCTGCCCCCTGTGGTTGATGGAGACATTACATCAAGCAGTATTCATGCTTTTAATACTGAAACCCACTACTACCGACCACGCAGTCTGATAGTTTATATATCAATGATGAAATCTTAACATTGCAACACATGCCAATACGTTCGGGTTAATTTATAAAGTGCAATTTTAAATTTCCCGCTAAACTTCCGGTTGAAAACGTCTATGTATGATGACATATGCGCGTGACGTTAACGGTTGATACGGAAGTATTCGGACCCATTGAATCCAATACAAAAAAGCTCTGTTTTCATTTCATAATCCCACAGCATTCTGGACATCTGTGTTGGTGAATCTTTTGTAATTTGTTTAATGAACAATGGAGACTGCAAAGAAAAAAGTTGTAGGTGGGATCGGTGTATTAGCAGCGGACTACAGCAACACAACCAGGAAGACGGAGATGGATAGCAGACGCGTTAGCCGGCAAACTCACCTTAACTTCCTCCGTCTCGCCGACCGCATCTGTGATCGGGTGAAGTCCTTCGTCGCACCGTCGATCGCTGGAACGCAGGTGAGCACGGGTGTTGATGAGCAGATGAGGGCTGGCTGGCGTAGGTGGAGAGCTAATGTTTTTAGCATAGCTCTGTGAGGTCCGGTTGCTAAGTTAGCTTCAATGGCGTCGTTAGCAACAGCATTGTTAACCTTCACCAGCCTGGAAAGCATTAACCGTGTATTTGCATGACCATGGTTTAATAGTATTGTTGATTTTCTATCTATCCTTCCAGTCAGGGGTTTATTTCTTTTGTTTCTATATGCAGTTAAGCATGATGCTATCACGTTAGCTCGTAGCTAAAGTGCTTCACCGATGTATTGTCGTGGAGATAAAAGTCACTGTGAATGTCCATTTCGCATTCTCGACTCTCATTTTCAAGAGGATATAGTATCCAAGGTGGTTTAAAATACAAATCCGTGAGCCACAATAGAAAAAGGAGAGAGTGTTGAATCCAATGAGCCAGCTTGTTCCTAAGTTACGGTCAGAGCGAAAAAAGATATGTTTGCACTGCATTCTAGACCGTCACTCTAACGTTCCTCATCCACGAATCTTTCATCCTTGCTCAAATTAATGGGGTAATCGTCGCTTTCTCGGTCCGAATCGCTCTAGCTGCGTTGAAAACAATAGGAAAATATGAGGAAGCGAACAACCGACTACGTCACGCTACTTCCGGTAGGGGCAAGGCTTTTTTTTATCAGAGACCAAAAGTTGCGAACTTTATCGTCGTTGTTCTATACTAAATCCTTTCAGCAAAAATATGGCAATATCGCGAAATGATCAAGTATGACACATAGAATGGATCTGCTATCCCCGTTTAAATAAAAAAAATTAATTTCAGTAGGCCTTTAAGAAGAGGCTGAACAAACACCTCCTCAGTTTGTGACTGTAATCCCTCAAGGACTTGTAATCATCAAACATTTAGTTCATATATACCTCTGAGTAGATGCAGATCAGTGATAGGTTCTTGGAATTCATTTTCCTAAACCTGAATCTGTATTAAAAATACCACAAATATTATTTTTACACCACAAATATTACCCACAAATATTTTGATACCACAAATATTACTCAGATATCCTTTTTTGCAGATTTTCCAAGTATTGTTTTGTGTCAAGAAGTACAATGCTTGCCACGGTGTTGCTGTACCTGATTGCAGCTTTCAAGTATTCACAGGTACTCTTTCTTCTAGTGTGTACAAAGTACTACAGTAGGAAGAATACAACAACTGCACAGTAATATTTGTTAATACAGTAAACGATCTGTGTCAAAATATTTAATGTTTTCAATTTCTTCTCTCTTCTTTTCTTTGCAGGTTCTTGCTGCTGGTATGTACCAACATTACTAGTATTACTACTACTAATTAATTAATTGTATCATTCTTATAAGGCTGAAACGACTCGTCGACGTCATTGGTTACGTAAATACGTCGACGCCGTTTTTGTGCGTCGACGCGTCGCATATTTACGTCACACTACCGTCATGGCGAAGCGCAAAGCAGACGATCAAAGCAGACGATGCGAGCGGTGCGAGCGAGGGAAAAAAATCACGCCAAAAGTCGTCAAAAGTGTGGGAGTATTTCAATAAACGGCCTAATAATGTTGTTGTATGCACGCTGTGTCGAGCGGAAATGACCTATCATAGCAGCACAACGGCTATGAACGAACGTTTGAAAAGAAAACCATCAACTAGTCAATCGTCCGCGCGAGGATACGTTGTCATCATTACACAAAAACATGAATGTGTCATTTGTATCTGCTAGGGGTGTAACGGTACGTGTTTTGTATTGAACCGTTTCGGTACGGGGGTGTACCAAACGAGTTTCTAAGCTAAAGCTAACTTTAGCTGCTAAAGTCTTAACAATAACAAGCTGCTTTGCTCCTTATGCTTCTGTCTCAGCACGCAGCATTGTCTCACCCACACAACCATCTGATTGGTACACACGAAGCATTATCAGCCAATCAGCAGTGCATATTGAAAACGTTACCAGCCAATCAGCAGTGCGTATTCAGAGCGCATGTAGTCAGCGCTTCAGCGTCGAGCAGATAGGTGTTTAGCAGGTGAGCATCAGGAAGCGGACTCTCCCCAAATGATAATAAACACCTCCCAGTCAACTACTAATAACATCACTATGAGCCTGTTGACCTTCTAGAAACTTAAACTGCAGCTCAGCTCACTCGCAGTCCTGGCTTGAGGTGAAGGCTAATTACCTCTCAGTTCCAGCCACATCGTCCCCTTCTGAGCGCCTATTTTCAGCTGCTGGGAATATTGTAAACAAGAAAAGAACCAGAGCATGTACACATGCTAACCTTTCTTCATTACAACTGTTAGTCACTCATTGGAATGAGTAGAATTGGTTATTGTGTACTGTGTTGGACTGGATGTTTATTTTGCACATTTTAAAAGCAATACTTAATGTTTACAGTGCTCCAGAATATTTAGATTGGCACTTTTTTGTATTGGATGTTTATCTTTATTTTTGCACATTTTAGCAAATAAGCAATACTTTCACTTTTGTTGAAATGTTTACACTGTTGTTACAGAATATTTCGTTTTGCACTTTTTTGTATTGGATGTTTATCTTTATTTTTGCACATTTTAAAGCAAAATAAGCAATAATTTTACTTTTGAAATGCTTATACTATTGCAGAATATTAAGATTTGCACTGGATGTTGACTTTTATATTTGCACATTAAAACGCAAATAAGCTACTTTTAATTTTGTTAAATGTTAAAAGTTTTAAATGTTTACATTGTTACAGAATATTTAGTCATGTTCTTGTCAATGTTGACTGAGTGGCCATACTTCTTTTTTTTTGTAAATAAAAGCCATGCCTTTTGAAAAAACTGGCCTACATTTATTTTTTCATCTTCATTTTGAATAAAAAAATAATCGGTAAAAGGAAAAATAATCTATAGATTAATCGAAGAAAAAAAATCTATAGATTAACCAATTAATCGAAAAAAATAATCTATAGATTAATCGATAGAAAAATAATCGTTAGCTGCAGCCCTACATTCTTATTAGTATTACTACTATCACTGTTAATCCTATTACTATTGGTAGTATTACCATTACTAGTATAACTTTTACTCATAACACTATTTCTTGTATTACTATTACTAATACTTTTATTAGCATTACTATTACTACTAAAACTATTGCTGATATTACTATTACTAATAGTACTATTACACCTATTACTTCTACTAGAATTACTATTACTAATGTTATTATTAGTATTACTATTACTAGTGCTATTACCACTACTACTACTATTGCCGATATTAGTATTACTATTACTAATACTAGTTATATTAGTATTACTAGTATTACAAATTATATTATTACAAATACTAGTTCTACTATTATTACTAGTATTACAAATATTACTATAGTTTGTATTACTGTTACTAATCCTATTATTAATTCTATTACGAGTATTTATTTTACTAGTACTATTACTATTCCTAATAGGATTACAAGTAGGGCTGTGAATCTTTGGGTGTCCCACGATTCGATTCAATATCGATTTTTGGGGTCACGAATCGATTCAAAATCGATTTTTTTTTAATTCAACACGATTCTCGATTCAAAAACTGTTTTTTTCCCGATTCAAAAGGTTTCTCTATTCATTCAATACATAGGATTTCAGCAGGATCTACCCCAGTCTGCTGACATGCAAGCAGAGTAGAAGATTTTTGTAAAAAGCTTTTATAATTGTAAAGAACAATGTTTTATCAACTGATTGCAATAATGTAAATTTGTTTTAACTATTAAATGAACCAAAAATATGACTTATTTTATCTTTGTGAAAATATTGGACACAGTGTGTTGTCAAGCTTACGAGATGCGATGCAAGTGTAAGCCACTGTGACACTATTGTTCTTTTTTATAAATATCTAATGATAATGTCAATGAGGGATTTTTAATCACTGCTATGTTGAAATTGTAACTAATATTGATACTGTTGTTGATAATATTCATTATTGTTTCACTACTTTTGGTTTGTTTTGTGTCGTGTTTGTGTCTCCTCTCAATTGCTCTTTTTATTGCAGTTCTGAGTGTTGCTGGGTCGGGTTTGGTTTTGGAATTGAATTGCATTGTTATGGTATTGCTGTGTATTGTTTTGTTGGATTGATTAATTAAAAAAATTAATAAAAAATAAAAAAATCGATTTTTTAAAACTGAGAATCGATTCTGAATCGCACAACGTGAGAATCGCGATTCGAATTTGAATCGATTTTTTCCCACACCCCTAATTACAAGTGTTACTTTTGCAAATAGTATTACTAGTATTGCTATTCTTAATAGTATTACTAGTATTACAGTTACTCTTTAGCTATTACTCATATTACTAGTATTACTATTACTAATCGTATTACTACTACGACTGTTACTCTTATTAGTATCACTATTGGCTAGTGTGTGTGTGACAATCATGGGTACTTTAACTTTAACTTTTACTACTACAACTAATACCACTAATAGTATTGCTATGACTAGTATTATGACTAGAAAACAACATAATATTTGTGTTTAAGGACGTTGACTTTCTCATTTTCTACACTTTGATGTATTGTGTCCCTAATAAACTGTCTCTTCCTTCAAATCACACATGCTATTATTATACAGTATATGCAAATATGACTGGTTATTACTATAATTATTATTATTATTTTTGTCTTTATTATTATCATATTTTTTCAATTTTTTTATTGCTTTCGGCTTGTCTTGCACTCTTGGAACTTGTTGATGATTTAGTGTTCCTGCGTTTGGCGTTTTTATATTCTCTTGTAATTAAACAATTGTAAAATTTGATGTTAAAACTGAAAATAACAAATCAAAAACTCATTCAAACTCAGCTTTCAATCCATAAAGTACATTTTATTACAGTAGTGTCTGGGCTAGACACCAACTTGACTGCAGATATCACTTTCCACCAGATGAGGGCTACATTTGACCACAATTTGGAGGAACACATTATTCTGTTGCAACTAAAAGTCGCTGTCATAACTGCCATGACAAAGTCGTGTACAAACAGAGAGAAGGGGTCAATGATTGGTCAAACGGCCCACATGTGACCCCAGGGCGCCATGTTAGATGCCTGTCTGAAGCCGACACTGCACTTCCTCATTATACATTGATTATGTAAAATATTAACACAGTAAAAGTACAGGCATATATAGTGCAGTGATTACAAACAATACATTGATTATGTAAAATATTTAAAAAAGTAAAAGTAAGGGCAAGAGAGAGACTCTGAGTAGAGCCGCTGCTCCTTCGCTTGGAAAGGAGCCAGCTTAGGTGGTTCGGGCATCTCGTGCGGATGCCTCACGAGCGTCTCCCTAGGGGGGTCCTCGCTGCACGTCCCACTGGGAGGAGACCCCGTGGCAGGCCAAGGACCAGATGGGGGGATTGCATCTCCTCTCTGGCCTGGGAACGCTTCGGGATTCCCCAGGGGGAAGTTGCTAATGTTGCTCTGGAGAGGGAAGTCTGGGGGTCTCTGCTGGAGCTGTGCCCCCGCGACCCGATTCCGGATAAGCGGGGCAAATATAACGCATCATTTCTGTGTAATTGTTCGTCCAAAGTTGATGAGGATTTTGGCAAACATAGTTCAATATGTTTATTTCTGGTGGTTGTGTATTTTCTGACATACATTTGGCTGTTGGGAGCGTGTTAGAGAGCGCAGTGCTTGAAATATGACCGCAAAACTGCCCCAAAATTACACTTTGACGAGATAAAAAGTATGTCTCATTGTAAGTTTATGAGCTGGACTATATTTAAAAAAATATATAGTCTCATTAATAGTTTATTTTGTCAGGAAAACTAACGTCAGAACGACTGCATGCATCCGGGCACAGCCCCACACGTCCTTGGTAGCTAACATGGCGCCTGTTTAGTTGTCCAGACTCTCTCCATACACTCTGCCCCATAAGAGAGAGAGTGTGTGTGTGTGTGTGTGTGTGTGTGTGTGTGCGTGTGTGTGTGCGTACTTACTATGTGGTGTTTTTTTAGACAAAGTCTACATTGCTGACATTTTGTTGGAAAGTGATGAGCAGTTGCAAGCGTTGACCATCATGTCCGTCTTCAATACCACAAGTGACCTGCAAGTGACAAACGTCAATGGAACTTGCCACAAAGTGACGCTTGTGGAAAGTCAACTTGTCGCAGGTACATCACACACACACACACACACACACACACACTCATGCAATCACACACACACACACACACACACACACACACACTTACAATCATAACTACCATAATACATAAAAACGCACCCATAACTGACTGATTAGATGTGATGGGCAGTAGCAACGCAACAAGTCGTGTTGCTACAATACTAATACTAAACACGTTTAGATGATGATGAGGATGGTGATGATGATGATGATGATGATAGTGATTGTGATAATGATAATAGTGATTTTGATGATGAAGATGGTGATGATGATAGTGATTCTGATGATGAGGATGGTGATGATAGTGATTCTGATGATGATGATGATGATAGTGATTCTGATGAGGATGGTGATGATGATGATAGTGCTTCTCATTAAGAGGGTGATGAAGATAGTAATTGTGATGATGATGATTGTGATGATGATAGTGATTGTGATGATGATTGTGATTGTGGTGATGATGATGATTGTGATGATGATGACAGTGATTGTGATGATGATGATGATTGTGATGATGATAGTGATTGTGATGATGATGATTATGATGATGATGATAGTGATTGTGATGATGATGATGATTGTGATAATGATGATGATAGTGATTGTGATGATGATGATAGTGATTATGATGATGATGATGTAAGTGATTGTGATGATGTGATGATGATGATTGTGATGATCATGATAGTGATTGTAATGATGATCATGATAGTGATTGTGATGATGACGATGATGATAGTGATTCTGAGGATGGTGATGATTGTGATGATGATGATGATGATAGTGATTGTGATTGTGATGATTATGATTGTGATTGTGATTGTGATGATGATAATGAGTGTGATAATGATGATCATAGTGATTTTGATGATGAGGTTGGTGATGCAGTTGATGATGATGATGATTGTGATGATGATGATGATGATGATGATAGTGATTGTGATGATGATGATGATTTGAGTTACATATAATGGAGAGTAACTAGTTACTGAATTACATATAATGGAGAGGAACTAGGAGCTCAGTTACATATAATAGAGAGTGACTAGTAGCTGAGTTACATATAATGGAGAGTAATTAGTAGCCTATTTACATTTAATGAAGAGTAACAAGTAGTTGAGTTACATATAATGGAGAGTAACTAGTATCTAAATGTGACGTATAATGGACAGTCATTAGTAGCCTAGTTACATTTAATGGAGAGTAACTAGTGTCTGAGTTACATATAATGAAGATTAACTAGTAACTTAGTTCAATTGAGAGTAACCAGTAGTTTAGTTACTTTTGTACATTGTCACAATGAAAAGAAAGTTGTTGTTGTGTCAAATGGTAACCAAAGTGTATTGTGTTTCTAGTTTGTGGAATTGTTGGCAACACTTCTTGTTGTGTTGGTTGTCATGGCAACAAGAGGATGGATGACAACAACGTCACATGCAACAGCGGCTGTGCAACTTTGTGCACACAACGATTGTTGCCTATTGAAGGTGATGTTTATGAATATTTAAAGAAATCATCTGTTTGCTTGTCACGCCCACAAAGTACAGTAATATCATTTACCAGTATACTAAGTGTTAGAAGTATATAGTACAGGTGTATATAGTGCAGGTGTATATATTACAGGTGTATATATTACAGGTGTACATAGTGCAGGGGTATATAGTGCAGGTGTACATACTACAGGTGTATATATTACAGATGTATAAAGTACAGGTGTATGGAGTAAAGGTGTATATACTACAGGTGTATATATTACAGATGTATATATTACAGATGTATATAGTGCAGGTGTATATATCACATGTGTATGTAGTGAAGGTGTTTATAGTGCAGGTGTATATATTACAGATGTATATAATACAGGTGTATATATTACAGATGCATTAAGTACAGGTGTATATATTACAGGTGTATATAGTACAGGTGTATATATTACAGGTGTATGTATTGAAGGTAGAAAAGCACTATACAAGTATAACCCAATTAGTACAGTTGTATATAGTACAGGTACTCCAGACGCTCCCATCAAGACTGGTTTGATCAAAACAACGTCAATATCCAACAACTAATCAATTAGAAGAGAGCTGCCCACCTGCTATGGGAGAACCGCCCTAATTGCACTTGCTTGCGACACTTTCAGGAAGCAAAGCAGAAGTGCCAGCGAAGGCTCCAAGAAATGCGGAACTTCTGGTGGCAAGACAAAGCAAATGAGATCCAAACCTACGAAGACAGCAGAGACATTCACCGCTCTTGTTTTAATTTTCCTGAGGGAACTCTCCTGAAGGAATCAATAAAGTACTATCTATCTATCTATCTATCTATCTATCTATCTATGCGGCAACAAAGGAAATCTTTGGCCTTCGTCATGGAGGTATCAACACCCTCCAGTCTGTCGACGGGGCAACGACCCTTACAGAAGATCAAGTTATCCCCGACTGGTGGAAAGAACACTTGCATGCACTCCTGAATCGCCCATCTACAGTGGCTGATGACCTGCTTTGTAAAGTTCCCCAACTGCCTGTCAGGGACTGGTTGTCACTCCATCCCTCCTATATCGAGTTTCAGAAGGCGTTAAGCTGCATAAAGACAAGAAAGACCCCCTGACCAGACAACATCCCCTTAGAAGTCATCTCTCATGGCCTTGAAGACCAGGCTATTCATGACAAGACGAAGGCTGTTCCTGCAGACTTGAAGGATCACTACCATCTTTAAGAAGGGTGACCGCTCCCTTTGCGGAAACTCCCGCGGCATCTCCCTCCTCAGCATCGCTAGAAAGATTTTGCACGGGTAGAAGTCCTTCCGTAATCACAGTCCGGCTATTGGCCATCTCATCAATCACTGACATGATTTTCTGCGCTCGCCTGCTTCAGGAGAAGTCTCGAGAGCAACGACGACCACTCTTTTTAATTTTTTGGGACCTAGAAAAAGGCTTTTGATAGCGTACCAAGACCAGCAATGTGGGCCACCTTGAGACATTTCGGCTGCTCTGATGGGATGACTGGCCGCGTCGTGATCATAACACCATCTCTGACTCCTTTCCCATCACCGCTGGACTGAAGCAGGGCTGTGTTCTAGCCCACACCCTCTTTTCACTCTACCTTGGGGCTATAATCCATGAGCCTCCTGACACGGCCTGTGGCATCCAACTTCGCTACCGAATGGATGGAGGACTTTTTAACACTGGGCGTCTTGCGCGCGCGCTGACTCACAACCTTGGTCACAGTGCGGGAGCTGCAGTATGTGGACGACAACGCAATACCTGTGGACACAGTTTCCAACCTCCAGAATACTATTGATCTCTTTGATAGTGCCTACTCTTGCTTCGGTCTCACTGTCAGCATTACAAAGACTAAGATCCTAGTGCAGGGAGACCCGTGCCATCCTCCTCCACACACCAGCAATGTACGATTTCGTGGAAAAGTCCTCGAGACTGTGAAAGCTGTCCCATAATGTAGAAGTTACCTTGCCAGTGATTGCATTTTGCAGAAGGATATCGACAACAAAATTTGTTCTGCACATTCGGCTTTTCGGGGGCTCTCCAAAGGTGTCTTCCTAAACCATAACCTTAGTTTCCATACCAAAATCATGGTGTTCAGAGTGGTCGTTCTTTCTACCCTTCTGTACGGCTGTTGGTTTTGTATAGGCGGAATGTGAAAAAAACGCTTCCAACAGCAGAAACTTTGTGCAATCCTGAATATCAAATGGCAAGTCTTTGTCACAAATGAGTGTTTCCTTCTCTGAGTCAACCTCCCTAGCATAGAAGTAAAGATGGCATGACACCGCCTCTGCTGGACAGGACATGTCAGTGGACTGCCCACACCCCGACTCTCTCTCGTCAGATCCTGTTCTCGCAACTTGTATCCGGCACAAGACCCCAGGGAGCCCCCAAACGAAGATTCCGCGACCAACTAAAGACCACTCTCCTCCGCTGCAACATTGACCCTGCCACCTGGGAGACCCTTGCAAAGACCGCCCTGAGTGGAAGCATACTATCATTCAAGGAACAGACCGCATGGAAAGTGAAGAACGTTGTGTGCAGAGGCCAAGAGAGAACAATGCAAAGAACGGCTTCTTCTTCCCTAGTACAGATGTATATAGTACAGGTGTATGTACTACAGGTGTATATATTGTGTATGTAGTACAGGTATATGTAGTACAGGGGTGTACATATTACAGGTGTGTATATAGTACAGGTGTATGTAGTACAGGTGTATACTGTATAGTACAGGTGTATATATTACAGTATGTTTACGGTCACCCAGGTGAATACAGGTCCAAATATTAAACTTGTTGAATATTTGTATATTTCACCACTCATGTATTTATTATTTGAGTGACCTTTTCTGTCAAAACTCTTGCATCACCAAAGTTCACCTGAACATCAAGGCAGAACTCACTGCAACTACTTGGGATTCAAACAAAACTGGACAGGTACCTTTTACTACTCTTATTTTTTTTTGTATTTCAATTCTGCACAATTCTCAATCTTATTATTTTTCAAGGTTCAAACTGCCTTTGGAGGCCTCAACGGATTTCAGCACTTCAAAATCACTCCTCTGAGGTAGTAATATTACTATAGAGCATTTATTAATACTATATGTATGTATATATATATACATGAATATGTATGTATGTATATATATATACATACATACATACATACATACATACATACATACATACATACATATTTATATATATATATATATATATATATATATATGTATATATATATATATATATATATATATATATATATATATATATATATATATATATATATATATATATATATATGTATATATATGTATATATAAATATGTATATATATATATATATATATATATATATATATATATATATATATATATATATATATATATATATATATATATATATATATATATATATATATTAGGGCTGTGAATCTTTGGGTGTCCCACGATTCGATTCAAAATCGATTCTTGGGGTCACGATTCGATTCAAAATCGATTTTTTTTCAATTCAACACGATCCTCGATTCAAAAACGATATAGATATATATTTTTTTTTTAATGAAAACAATACACAACAATACCATATTAATGCAATACAATTTCAAAACCAAACCCGACCCAGCAACATTCAGAAAAGCAATAAACAGAGCAATTGAGGACACACAAACATGACACGGAACAATCTAAAAGTAGTGAGACAAGAATGAATATTTTTAACAACAGTATCAATATTAGTAACAATTTCAACATAGCAGTGATTAAAAATCCCTCATCCCTCTACCTACTCAGTGGCCTAGTGGTTAGAGTGTCCGCCCTGAGATCGGTAGGTTGTGAGTTCAGACCCCAGCCGAGTCATACCAAAGACTATAAAAATGGGACCCATTACCTCCCTGCTTGGCACTCAGCATCAAGGGTTGGAATTGGGGGTTAAATCACCAAAAATGATTCCCGGGCGCAGCACCGCTGCTGCCCACTGCTCCCCTCACCTCCCAGGGGGTGATCAAGGGGATGGGTCAAATGCAGAGGACAAATTTCACCACACCTAGTGTGTGTGTGACAATCATTGGTACTTTAACTTTAACTTTAACTTTAACTTTAATTGATATTATCATTACAAACATTAATAAATAAAAATTAAAAGGAACAATAGTGTCACAGTGGCTTACACTTGCATTGCATCTCATAAACTTTACACCACATTGTGTCAAATATTTTCCACAATGATATAATAAGTCATATTTTGGTTCATTTAATAGTTAGAACAAATTTAAATAATGGATCCCATATTCCAATATATGACTCATTATTATCTAAACTAAATGCAGTTTTTTTCTACTGATATCATCTCCATAGCTTGTGTGTACCAGTCAGTATGAGTTGGACTATCAACATCTATCCA
This sequence comes from Entelurus aequoreus, assembly GCF_033978785.1. NCBI lineage: Eukaryota > Metazoa > Chordata > Actinopteri > Syngnathiformes > Syngnathidae > Entelurus > Entelurus aequoreus. The sequence continues at coordinate 61,409,374 of NC_084733.1, read as the reverse complement.
TTTTTTTAATATTACCCTTTTTGTTATTATGCATATTGAAAGAAATGCATTTTTACTCTTTGATGACATGTTACTAAATTAATGGAGATACCCAAGAATACAAGTTTGCAGTGTCATTGGGATGTTTATATTAAGGAATGTGATTGCTTCTTTTGTTGTTTTCAACCATAACTCTTTTATTCTCTGACATTCCCACAATAAATGAACAAGAGTTGCCTCAGCTGCCCGACAGTTCATACATAACTTGCTATCTACTACACCAATTTTAAACAGCTGAGAAGATGTAAAATACAATCTATTTAATATCTTAAATTGAGTCAGTTTATCTTTAATGCTTCTAAAGGGCTTAATGGCATTTTTCCAAATATCATTCCATGATATGTCTCTTTCATCTATAATGTTTAAGTCCATCATCCATTTCCCAACACATGCATCATTTGCATTTCTAGTGTGGTGTTCATTTATTATTCCATAAAATAGTTTAATTAATTTCTTAAATGTATCTTGATTAAAAAGTGCATCTTGCAGTTCATGGCTATTTAAAGACACTCTTTCAGAGGATATGCATTTATTTACATCGTGTTTTAAAAAGATAACATTTAAAAAATAATTTCTGGGTACATTATATTGATCAACTAAATCATTGAACGGTTTAAAAGAGTTTTTATTAATAATATGATGAGGTTTAGTAATACCTCTGTCTTTCCATGTTGTCCATTTAACCACATTTATATTAATTATGATATTAGGATTGTACCAAAGCGGTTGATTGACAGATGTCATTGACTTGATTCCTAGTATTTTCTGACACAGTTTTAGAATGTTAAAGGTGGCTTCTATTGGGCTCTGCCTCAATTCATTAGGTATTTTTTAAATATAATATAAACTCCCCACATCAATGTCCAAATTCATTAACATATTTTTTTCCATGTTGATCCAGTCCTTATCTGTAGAAGAATGAAATAAGTGGCTTGCTTGTTCACAACCTAAGGAGATATAATAATGTAAGAAGTTTGGTAATTGTAGTCCTCCTTTATCTTGTGTACAAGACAACCTTAAGTATGAACAACTGGCCTTCTTTCCACACCATATAAAATGTGATATCATTGTATGTATTTTCTCAAACCAACTTTTATTAATTAGGACAGGCATCATTTTCAGTATATAATTAACGGCTAGCAGTATACTCATTTTTACTATGTTCACCTGACCCCAAAGTGATATTTGGAGACGTGACCAGCGTTCCATTTTGGATTCTATCTTATTTTTTAAATGTTTAAGATTTAGATCTCTGCTTGTATAAAGGTTTGGTGTAATGTGTAGTCCTAGATATATGATTTCTGCCTCTTTCCATTTAATTTTGGAGTTCTGAACTTGTGATTTCTTAAGTGGTAATATGTCACATTTGTGCCAATTGACTTGTCCAGGGTGTACCCCGCCTTCCGCCCGATTGTAGCTGAGATAGGCTCCAGCGCCCCCCGCGACCCCAAAGGGAATAAGCGGTAGGAAATGGATGGATGGATGGATGGACTTTATACCCTGATAAACAGCCATATTCAGTGATTACATTATTGATATAGTGAAGAGAGGAGTTAACATGTGACAGGTAGAGAATTATGTCGTTACAATACATCGATAGCTTATTATACTGAGAGCCAATTTTAATACCATGAATATTATTTTCACTTCTTATTTTTGCAGCTAAGGGTTCAATAACCAAATTAAATAATTATCCAGATGCAGGACATCCCTGTTTTACCCCTCTTTTTAATGAAAAAGGTTCTGAAATATGATTATTGGTTTTGACTGATGCCATGGGCCTAGTATAAAGCATCGTAATCCATTGTATAAAATTATCTCCAAATCCAAATGTACGTAATGTGCAAAACATAAATGACCAGTTTATGCGGTCAAATGCCTTCTCCGCATCAACAATATATACTGCTGTGGGTTAAGGGAGACTTCTAACATAGTAAATAACATTAAACTATTTCCTTGTATTGTCTGAAGATTGTCGACCTTCCATGAAGCCAGTTTGGTCAATATGAATTAATTTTCCTATTACATTTGATAATCGTGTGGCTAAGATTTTTGCCAAGATTCAAAACGATTCTCTATTCATTCAATACATAGGATTTCAGCAGGATCTACCCCAGTCTGCTGACATGCAAGCACAGTAGTAGATTATTGTAAAAAGCTTTTATAATTGTAAAGGACAATGTTTTATCAACTGATTGCAATAATGTAAATTTGTTTTAACTATTAAATGAACCAAAAATATGACTTATTTTATATTTGTGAAAATATTGGACACAGTGTGTTGTCAAGCTTATGAGATGCGATGCAAGTGTAAGCCACTGTGACACTATTGTTCTTTTTTTTTATTTTTTATAAATGTCTAATGATAATGTCAATGAGGGATTTTTAATCACTGCTATGTTGAAATTGTAACTAATATTGATACTGTTGTTGATAATATTCATTTTTGTTTCACTACTTTTGGTTTGTTCTGTGTCGTGTTTGTGTCTCCTCTCAATTGCTCTGTTTATTGCAGTTCTCAGTGTTGCTGGGTCGGGTTGTAACGGAATCTATACTGTCTACTATTGGGCGTAGTGGGGTATCTTTTTTGAGAATCTTTGGGTATTAAAAATTCATATTGATCGCGTGTTATTTTTTTGCGACTAATGGTTTGAGGAGGGTCTTGAGCATTTTTTTCTTTGGATCTTTCTTCACTATCTCATATGTTTTGTTATCTTTCAGCATTGTTTCCATTATCACTGTTGTTCTCCCTTTGTTTGCTGGTATGATGGTGATGGTTTCATCTTTTTTGAGTGTAGTGATAGCTTGTCTTTCCTTTTTTGTGATGTTGCTTTTTGGGAGTTTTGCCATTTTGAATATCCCTGCTACTGCGTTGCGTAGCTCTGCCTTTTCCCCCTGCTCGGTTATTTTCTGACACGACAGTTCTGTAGCTAAGTTGAAATCTTCTTTAGGCACCTTGTTCGGTGTGATGGCAAAATTTAGACTGCATCCAAGTACACTCATTTCTGTTTCAGTGAGCGTGCATGCGTGCGTCGTAAAAAAAAAAAAATTTAAAAAAGAAAAAAAAAGAGGTTGCGCACCCACTTTTCGTTTGTGTACGTCTGTGTCTCATTTTTTCTTTTTCTGTCAATAAGCTTATTTAATTTATTTATCTACCGTTCTTTGGTTATAGCGAATTATTGCTCGTGGATGAGTTTGATATGTGTTTTTATTAACTTGTTTGTATCTTGTGTCGTGTTCAGTTGAGAAGCTTTGCTTGACGTTGTCCATTTCTGCTTCCTCAATCTTGTTCACTGTGATCCGTATCCTTTCTTTCATTAGTTATTTCCATGCTTTGGTAATGATTCTTTCTGCGTTCTTGATTCTCATAGGGTTTTTATGTTGAGGCTTGTTGGCGTAATCTCCTCGTGTCTGCATCGGAGGTTGTATCGTAGAGAGTTTCTGTAGCGTGCTCGTGTTTTCTCAAGTCTCTCCAAGCGGCGGAGGGGGTTAACACATTTGTATCCAAGTCTTTCTTTAAGTTGCTCAATAAGGTTCATTATGTCTTCTTATTCATATACTCTTTAAAATGTTCTTGTAATCAGACAATATTTTCGGTATATTAGATGGAATTTTACCTGACATGTTTCGACTGTAATCATAATCACAATTAGGCCAGGGAATCTGACAATTTGACATGTTGAATGTGGATTTTTGAACATTGGTTGAAATAAGTGTCCGCTAAAGATTTAGAAAAAGCTCAAGTTGTTGGTTGATTTGTGTTGATTTGTGTTCCTTGTCCTCTGTGAAGGCGATCCAACAGAAGTGCTGACTTCCAGGCCGTCCTTGGCTGCAAATGTCAAACTGCCAAACTCCAACAACTTGTGTCCACTTTGGAAACCAGTCTGGGAGCAGTTATTCAGGTCCACACTGCAGGCAAGTACCACAGCTTTCCTTTGTACTACTCCAAGAATCAAGTACTTCATGTCCTTTTACTTTGTAGGCTTTAAACATGCAGTACTCCGAGATTAAAGTATTTATGTTCCTTTTACTTTGTAGGCTTTACATGCAGTAAATCAAGATTAAAGTATTTCATGTCCATTTACTTTGTAGGCTTTAAACAAGTAGTACTCCGGGATTAAAGTATTTCATGTCCTTTTACTTTGTATCAAATCAAATCAAATCAACTTTATTTATAAAGCACATTTAAAATTTACCACAGCGTTAGCCAAAGTGCTGTACAATGGGCAGGTTAAAAGATAATACGAGAACCGAGCAAACACAACACAAACAGAACACGATAAAAAATAAATAAATAAAACATAAAAACAGGTTCACAGCAGGTGTATTATGGGGCGCCATTGTAGGATGCATATCACTCAGTGTTAAAAGCCATGGAATAAAAGTATGTTTTTAAAAGAGATTTAAAAACAGGAAGAGAGGAGGCTTGTCTAACCTTTGTAGGCTTTAAACATGTAGTACTCAGGGATTAAAGTATTTGATGTCATTTTAATTTGTAGGGTTCAATCCCCACCTTCTACCATCCTAGCCACGTCCGTTGTGTCCTTGGGCAAGACACTTCACCCGTGCTCCTGATGGCTGCTGGTTAGCGCCTTGTATGGCAGCTCCCGCCATCAGTGTGTGAATGTGTGTGTGAATGGATGAATGTGGAAATAGTGTCAAAGTGCTTTGAGTACCTTGAAGGTAGAAAAGCGCTATACAAGTATAACCCATTTATCATTTATCATATTGTATTACTTTGTAAGATTTAAATGTAAAACACATCTTCTATGTAGTACTTCTAGATTAAGGTATTTGATATTGTTTTACTTTGTAAGATTCAAATGTAAAACATCTCCCAAGTAGTACTTCTAGATTAAAGTATTTATTATCGTATTACTTTGTAGGCTTAAACATAAAACACATCACAGAAGAATACGTAAAGGATCACTTCCTGTCCTGGTGCTGTGGTTTTGTCAGTATTTCCTGTTTGGCAAAATAATTAGCGCATGCTTGGCACTTCCGCCGGGTCAAACATGAGTCATTAAATGACTCCCGCCTCCTGGTGGTAGAGGGCGCTAGTGATCCTTCTTGCGACTGCTGGTACTGCAGAAGACCTGTGCTGCAGAAGAAGACAACAGCAGCAATAGTGCGCAGCCATTTATTTTACCATGGAGGATTACATATCTAAAATAAAACAGTTTTCTAAACTGGACTTTCAATCGAAGCAGGAGGTAATACTTAAAAGGAAGATCTCCATCGAGACAGAGAGACTTTTAAAACTGAAGGAAGACTTCTATATCGATGCTTTTCTTCAAAGGGAGCTGGCATGGACTCATTTATACCTAAAGGTAAGACCATAATAACGTTTTTTTTATTAAATGTGCTTTTCACGATAAGGTAAGCGCCGGAGTGAGAAGAGGTTTTAAAATAATTACCGCATGCATGGCAAATTCGCCTGCTTTTGGTAAACGCAGGGGTGAGAAGAGGTTTTAAATTAATTAGCGCCCCTGCGGCTATTCAAGGAAATACGGTATATATATATATATATATATATACATATATATATATATGTGTGTGTATGTATGTATATGTGTATACACAAAGCCATTTTTAGGCCATCTCCATTCAACCAGAAAGAGTTTCTTAACATGTAGCCTGTTTTTAAAAAAAGTTTACTTATAATTACTATACAAATTGATACATTGTGAGAATCGATTTTGAATCCCCAGGAATCGGAATCGGATCGAAACTTTAGATTCACGCCTTTATAAGGGTCTGATATCGCGATTTTTATTCATCCTGATTGAAAATCTATTCATAATTTTCACAAATTGTTTAAATTGTATATATATATATATATATATATATATATATATATATATATATATATATATATATATATATATATATATATATATATATATATATATATATATATATATATATATATATATACAGTGTATATTGACAGCCCTAAGGTGTGTGAGTCATCATTTCCACACAGGTATGGTCACCTTAGAATCGGCAGAAGCGTTGGTGCCGTACATGTCCGCCCCGATGCTCAAGTGCACGTTTGAGGAGATGTCGAGTGGCGCTAGCTGGAAAATGTTTGGATCAAACGACTGCTTTGAGCTCCGTGACGGCAGTGTTGTGAAAGTGGACTCCAGCTGTGCCACAAAAGAAAAGAAGTCTTGCATTGTACTGCGACTTCAGAACATAACAAACATTTGGACAGGTGACTTTTTGTCGGACATTTCTGCAATATGATATTCTTTTCATGGACAACACCTTGATATCTTTGATTTGGTAAACAAATATTCCTGTGAATGTGTTGTGTTGTTGCAGGCACATATGAATGTGGATTTACTGTGGGGTCCATCAGGCACACAGCAAGGACACACCTTGGAGTGGCACCTCTGCCTGAACACATCTCTATGAAGGCCACACCGTCCACCGTTGACTGCTCCAACAGACCGAGCTCTGACATTGTTCCCGTGAGCGTCACAGCGACAGTCCAATACCACAACTCCTACCAAGTCTACTGGAGATACAAGACAAGTCGCTGCAACACATGTAAGTTCCACGACTAGGACGAAAACCACACTGCTCCTCCCGAATCTGAGGTTTGACTATCCGGCGTAGCCTCCTCTCCAGTACACCTGAATAGACCTTACAGGGTAGGCTGAGGAGTGTGATCCCACGATAAACACACCCTCTGGTTCCCCTTTCTTAAAGAGAGGAACCACCGCCCGGGCCTGCCAATCCAGCGGCCCCGCCCCCAATGTCCACGCAATGCTGCGGAGTCTTGTCAACCACGACAGCCCCACAGCATCCAGAGCCTTAAGCAACTCCGGGCGGATCTCATCCACCTCCTTAATTACCTCGGTATACTCAGCCCCAGAAATAGGAGAGCCCACCACAGAGTACCCAGGTACTGCGTCCTCATTGGAAGACGTCTAGGTGGGATTGAAAAGGTCTTGGAAGTATTCCTTCCACATCCCCAGTCGATGTCAGCAGCACACCATCCCCACCTTACACGGTGTTGGCAGTGCACGGCGTCCTAAGTCATTCTTTATGGCACGGGTGTCAAACTCATTTTAGATCGGGGGCCACATGGAGAAAAATCTACTCCCAAGTGGGCCAGACTGGTAAAATCACGGCACGATAACTTAAAAATAAAGACAACTTCAGATTGTTTTCTTTGTTTAAAAATAGAACAAGCACACTCTGAAATTGTACAAATCATAATGTTGTTGGGTTAATAGTATATATACTTTATTTGTCGTTATTTATATTTTCTGAACAAATTATATGATAATGTTCATCAATCAACTCATTGGTGTTAATTTTCAATCAAGATAAAAAAAATTGGTAACATTTTAGTATGGGGAACACATATTCACCATTAATTAATTGCTTATTAACATGCAAATTAGTAACATATTGGGACTTAATTAGTCATTATTAAGTACTTATTAATGCCTTATTCTGCATGGCCTTATTATACAACCAGTAAGTCATTAAATAAGAGTCTTCTCTCAATAACCTCAGAATTATTGCTCATTAGTAACCCTAACCCTAACCCTTATATGTTGCCTTAGTGTCCAAATAACTCTAAATTAAGTCTTTGTTACTTTAATAAGCAACTAATCAATGGTGAATATGTTCCCCATTCTAAAGTGTTTCCAAAAATGTTTATCAAAATCAAATTACAGTATGTTATTTATTTAGTTTGATCATTTTCCTCAACTAATGTACTAACATCATGTGGTTTATTTTGTACATATGTAGCATCATCTACAAAGATACAAATAATTGCTATTGCGACATCCAGTGGACACATTTAGAACAGCTGTTTCTTTCATTCAAAAAGGTCAGGTTAATTTTTATACTTGGCAAACTCATCCCGCGGGCCGGATAAAACCGGTTTGCGGGCCTGATCCGGCCCTCGGGCCGTACGTTTGACACCCCTGCTTTATGGCTTCTCTGAACTCCTCCCATGTCCGAGTTCTTGCCTCTGCAACCGCCAAAGTCACACACCGCTTACCCTGTCGGTACCTGTCCGCTGCTTCCGGAGTCCTATGAGCCAACAGGACTCCTTCATAAACTTGACAGCATCCCTTACCACTGGTGTCCACCAGCAGACTTTGGGATTACCGCCACGGCAGGCACCGACCACCTTGCGGCTAAAGCTCCGATTGGCTGCTTCGACAATAGAGGAACAGAACATGGTACACTCGGACTCAATGTCCAGTGCCTCCCTTGTGACATGATCAAAGTTTGGGCCTGCCAGGTCTGTCTGGCATTCTCCCCCACCATCGGAGCTGACTCACCACCAGCTGGTGATCAGTTGAAAGCTCCACCCCTCTCTTTACCGGAGTGTCCAAAACATGAGACCGCAAATCCGATGACACAACCACAAAGTCGATCATCGAACTGCAGCCTAGGGTGTCTTTGTGCCAAGTGCACATATGGACACCATTATGTTTGAACATGGTGTTTGTTATGGATAAACTGTGACAAGCACAAAAGCCCAGTAACAAAACAACACTCAGGTTCAGATCCGGGCGGCCATTTCTTCCAATCACGCCTCACCAGGTTTTACTGTGGTTGCCAATGTGAGCGTTGAAGTCACCCAGCAGATCAAAGGAATCCCCTGAGGGAGCACTCTAAAGTATTCTCTCTTGGGACTCCAAAAAGGGTGGGTCCTCCAAACTGCTGTTAGGTGCATAAGCACAAACAACAGTCAGAATCCGTCCCACTAATCTGAGGGGAGGGAACCTACCCTCTTGTCCGAGTTAAAGTCCAACATACAGGCGAAGCAACAAGTATAGCCACCCCTCCCGTCGCCTCTCACTGCTTTCAACGCCACAGTGGAAGAGAGTACAACCCCTCTCGAGAAGTCTGATTCCAGAGCCCTTGCTGTGCGTTGAAGTGAGACCAACTAGGTCCAGCCGGAACTTCTCTACCTCGTGCACTAACTCCCCCCACCCCCTCCCGCAAGAAGGCGGTGGCATTGCCATCTTGGTGAACGAGAGGTGGTGTAATCCTGGACATATTAATGTAAAGGAGTGTGTTTGCATGCCGGACATCGAACCTCTGGCTATTGGAATTCAACCCTAGTATTTGCCAAGGGAGTATACATCCTTCCTTCTGCAGACAAGGCTGCTGCCATCCAGCTAAAGGTGCTGCTAAATAAAAAGAAGCTATCCTTCAGAGCTGGTGATCGGGATGAGTTGGGGAGGATACAGTGGCAGCTGAAAATTCAGCTGCAAGAAGGAAATGATGCCTAAAGAAGAAAGCTATAGGCCAAACTCCAGCAGAATAACATTTGGGATGTGTGGAAGGGCATGGAAACCTTCACAGGCTTCAATAACAAAGCCACACTGCTGGATGGGGTTGTAGATAGAGCCAACGAGCTGAATTTCTTTTTCAATAGATTTAGCAATGCACCCCTTACTGGCCCTAGGCCCACTACTCCTGTCCTCACACCTCCCCTGACCATCAATCCACAAACTCCTTCACTGTTGCCTGCCACTGCTGTTTTTCCATCCCCTCACTTCCACCCCCACTGAGAAAGCCAGCCCGGTGTGTCTGACACCTGGCCATTTGAGACGACAGCTAGAGAGAGTCAACCCAGCCAAGTCAGCAGGCCCTGACCGAGTCAACCCCTGGGTCCTGAAGACTTATGCTGCTCAGCTGACTGAGATCCTGCACTTCATCTTCAACCTGAGTCTGAAGTTAAAAAGGATACCAGCGCTATGGAAAACCCATGAAGCCCATCCCATCGGGCTTGAATGACTTCAGACCGCTTGCCCTGACGTCTCATGTCATGAAAGTCCTTGAGGGACTTGTGCTGGCTCAGCAGAGACCCCTGGTAGCTCCTTTCTGAACCCTCTACAGTTTGCGTATCAGCCCCATGTAGGAGTGGGTGATGCTGTTATCTACCTGCTGCATCGTGCTCACTCTCACCTGAATGGTGGGATGGACACTGTGAGGATCATGTTCTTTGATTTCTCCAGTGCCTTTAACACCATTGAACCAATTCTGATAAGTGACAAGTTGCTCAGGATGGGTGTCAGTTCATCCATTGTCTCCTAGATCACTGATTACTTGTCTGATAGGCCCCAGTTTGTGCGACTGGGGAGCTCCCTGTTGGATACTGTGGTCAGTGGTGTAGGTGCTCCACAGGGGACTGTCCTGTCTCCTTTCCTGTTCACCCTGTACACCTCAGACTTTCAGTATAGTTCCAGGTCCTGCCACCTGCAGAAATACTCGGATGACTCTGCTGTATCGAAGAGGGACAGGAATTGGAGTACAGGACACTGATCACTGACTTTGTGGAGTGGTCTCAGGAGAAACATCTGCTCCTTAATGTGGACAAGACCAAGGAGCTGGCCATTGACTTTAAGAATAAAATGACACATGTGGAGCCCATCAAGATCCAGGGCCGGGAGGTGGAAGTAGTGGGGCAATACAAGTACCTGGGAGTCCACTTGAACAGCACACTGGAGCCTGGAGCGTGTTTAAGACTGGAAGGACAACAGCAAAGCTGTATACAAGAAGGGCATGAGCAGACTCTTTTTCCTGAGGAAGTTTAGGTCCTTTAATGTGTGCAGCAAGCTGTTGAAGATCTTTTTTCAGTCCGTTGTGGCCACTGCCCTGTACTTTGCAGTGGTTTGTTGGGGAAGCAGAACCAGCAAAAGGGACTTAAACCGGATTTGCAAACTGATCCGGAAAGCCGGCCAAACTATTGGCACGCAGTTGGAGGCGTTTGTGTCAGTGAGGGACAGAAGCACACTGGACAAACTGCTCGCCATCATGGGCAATCCTGCCCACCCACTCCACCAGACAATTGAGGGACAGCGGAGCTCATACTCCAACAGGCTCCTTCAGCTTTGTTCCTACAGTGTTTGATTCAAGAACTCCTTCATTACGCACTCCATCCAGCTGTATAATAAGTCGACATAGAGCAATAGATTATATTTGTCTATTACCTGACCGCTTCTATGTTAGTTACCTCTCTTTGTTTATAATGTATATTTTCTGCTGGATCTACTCTCTATTTTATGCTGACCTTTTTTTGCTGCATCTGTTACATATACTGTAATATTGTGCATGGTAATTGGGATTTGTTATATATTCTATATTTTATATAAAAATATGATATAATATAATATATCAGTATATATTATATACTGTATATATCATATGTAAATATTACATATATGTTGTATTTTATATTGCTACTATGGTACATTTTTAGTCTACTTAATACCTTTTGTTTTCTCACTGTTTTTGTGCTCTTGTGTGCATTATCCTTTCCATACTTACCCTTTCCATCCTTTGTAACGGAGATGCTGTGTGGAACAATTTCCCTTGTGGGTCAATAAAGTTTGTCTAAGTCTAAGTTTATACATACATACATACATACATACGTACATCCATACATTCATACATCCAACATACATACATCCATACATACATACACACATACATACGCACATCCATCCATACACCCATACATACATACTGGACATACAAACATACAAGCATGCGTACATTTGCACATACATACATAAATACATACATACATGCATACATGAATACAAGCACGCATACATACCCACATACATACATACATACTGTACATAGATACATACAGTACAGGCCAAACGTTTGGACACACCTTCTCATTCACAACACAACTGATGATCCCAACCTCATAGATAAAGTAAGACATTCCAGTAATCAACCCTGATAAGGCACACCTGTGAAGTGAGAGCCAATTCAGGTGACTACCTCTTAAAGCTCATCGAGAGAATGCCAAGAGTGTGAAAAGCAGTAATCAGAGAAAAGGGTGGCTATTTTGAAGAAGCTAGAATATAAAACATGTTTTCAGTTATTTCACCTTTTTTTGTTAAGTTCATAACGCCACATGTGTTCATAGTTTTGATGCCTTCAGTGACAATCTATAATGTTACGAGTCATGAAAATAAATAAAACGCATTGAATGAGAAGGTGTGTCCAAACTTTTGGCCTGTACTGTGTATACATAAATACATACATACATACATACATACAAGCACACATAGTTACATTTGCACATACATATGTAAACATACACCATCAATAACTGTAACATAATAATGCTGACATATTTTACTCTGCAGCTTCTGGGGATTCGCTGCACGATGGTTGCAAAATTGAGGATTCTCTGCACGATGGTTACAAAATGGAGGATTCCCTGCAAGATGGTTACAAAATGGCAATCAGCTGCCAGAAAAGCAGAGAAGCACATTTTGTGACGGTCACTTTTAAAAACATCAAAGAGCAAGAAAAAAGGGCCAGATTGGACATTCCAGTCATTTATGGTAATGATGTCATGTTAATACCAAGTTATTTTCTACAAACCCATCTCTTACCATTTTTATTTGACTTATTACTTTTACTTCTCATTTTTAAAAAGAGGGTGAACTTTTTTGCAAAGAAGATGAGGATTTGTGGCCAAATACGCCAGACGGAGACACGGTGATCAAACACACCTGTCCAGATGGAAGACTGGGATACCAGTCGCGTACTTGTCAAGATAACACTTGGCAACCTGTCTTTTCCTCCTGTGTCAGCAAACATCTGCTCGCCACTTTGGAAGCAGCACAGGTACACTCTTGCTATATACTTGTATATACTTGTAATACTTCTATATACTTTCTATATACGTGCTACATACTTGCTATATACTTGTATATAAACTTATGTACTTGTATATACTTGCTATATATGTCAGTCACGTACTTGTCAAGATAGCACCTGGCAACCCGTCCTCTCCTGTGTCTGCAAACATCTGCTCGCCAATTTGGAAGCAGCACAGGTACACTCTTGCTGTATACTTGTATATACTTGTACCATATTTTCCGGACCATAGGGCGCACCGGATTATAAGGCGCACTGCCGATGAGCGGATCTAGTCAGGTCTATTTTCTTACAAAAGGCTCAGGGCGCATTAAAGGGGTGATATTAATTATTCTAAATTGAAAACACTTCCTTGTGGTCTACATAACATGTAATGTTGGTTCTTTGGTCAAAATGTTGCATAGATTATGTTTTACAGATCATCTTCAAGCCGCTTTCTGACAGTCGCTTCAGGATGCGCCGTTTTGTGGGCGGTCTTATTTACGTGGCTCACTTTCAGCAGCGTTTTCTCTCCGTCATCTTTGTTGTAGCGGTATAGCGTGCAAGGACGGGAGTGGAAGAAGTGTCAAAAGATGGAGCTAACTATTTTAATGACGTTCAGACTTTACTTAAATCAACAACGGAGCAGAATCTCCTCATCCGTGGCTCACTAGTGCAATAACAAGGCCGGAAATGTGTCCCTTGAAAAACCGTCCGACCGTAACTCTCTAATAACTAAAGTTCCGTGGGTGAATTATGTAAACCCACTACACCTGTATGTTTTAGCACTTTCATGGCGAGTTTACTGACAGATATAAGTAAGAACTTTACACTACTTTATGTTAGAAATGGCAACAGTGGAGGATGAATGTCCCATTGATTGATTGATTGAGACTTTTATTAGTAGGTTGCACAGTGAAGTACATATTCCGTACAATTGACCACTAAATGGTAACACCCGAATAAGTTTTTCAACTTGTTTAAGTCGGGGTCCACTTAAATTGATTCATGATACAGATATATACTATCATATATACTATCATCATAATACAGTCAACACACAAGATAATCACATTGAATTATTTACATTATTTACAATCAGGTGTGTGGAGGGTGGGGGGAGGATATGGACATCAAGTAGTGGACATAGAGAGAGAGAGAGAGAGAGAGAGAGAGAGAGAGAGCGAGAGAGCTCAGAAGGCATAAGAAAAAGTATCTGCATTTGATTGTTTACATTTGATTATTAGCAATCCGGGGAGGGTGTTAGCTGCCTGGAGGTGAACTTTTATTGCGGTTTTGAAGGAGGATAGAGATGCCCTTTCTTTTATACCTGTTGGGAGCGCATTCCACATTGATGTGGCATAGAAAGAGAATGAGTTAAGACCTTTGTTAGTTCGGAATCTGGGTTTAACGTGGTTAGTGGAGCTCCCCTTGGTGTTGTGGTTATGGCGGTCATTTACGTTAAGGAAGTAGTTTGACATGTACTTCGGTATCAGGGAGGTGTAGCGGATTTTATAGACTAGGCTCAGTGCAAGTTGTTTAACTCTGTCCTCCACCTTGAGCCATCCCACTTTAGAGAAGTGGGTAGGAGTGAGGTGGGATCTGGGGTGGATAACAAGAAGGTAGAGAAAAAGAAGAAGCTTATCCACTACGCTGTCTTTGCGGACTACAAAGGCAGACGCACACACATTTTCAGGACTTATGCAGATCCCAAATACAGATCAGCAGGTACCAGAAGGTAAAAAAAGTTGCTTTTGGCTAATATTGCGAAACAAAACGCCAGATAATATGTCTTACCTTATACACACACCATAATAACACTCGTATGTTGAAGCACAATACAATCCATCAAGCGGTGCAGCTTCATAGCTTACCAAAGTCGTACTAAAACATTTTGATAGATTTTTGAGCGCGGAGTGTAATGTTTTATATTTTCAATGGAACATACAACATTTTGGTGTTGTTTACTTGAGTCATATTGCAGTCTACACGTATCTCTCATGTGTGACTGCCTTCTATTGCAGTCCACACGTATCTCTTATGTGTGACTGCCATCTACTGGTCACACTTATCATTTCACCATGTACCAAATAAAATAGCTTATGAGGTCGGTAAGCACAACCAAAATTATTCCGTACATTAGGTGCACCGGGTTATAAGGCGCACTGTTGAGTTTTGAGAAAATTAAAGGATTTTAAATCCGCCTTATAGTCCGAAAAATATAGTAATACTTCTATATACTTGTATATACTTGGTATATACTTGTACATACTTGTATATACTTGCTAATACTTCTATATACTTGTATACTTGCTATATAATGATATATAATTGCTAATACTTGCTATAACTTGCTGATACTTCTATGTACTTCTATGTACTTGTACTTATTGCTATATACTTGTACACACTTGCTAATACTTGTATATGCTTGCTAATACTTGTATATACTTGTAATACTTGCTATATACTTGTATACACTTGCTAATACTTGTATGTGCTTGCTAATACTTTTATATACTTATAATACTTGCTATATACTTATATACAATACCGTTCAAAAGTTTGGGGTCACATTGAAATGTCCTTATTTTTGAAGGAAAAGCACTGTACTTTTCAATGAAGATAACTTTAAACTAGTCTTAACTTTAAAGAAATACACTCTATACATTGCTAATGTGGTAAATGACTATTCTAGCTGCAAATGTCTGGTTTTTGGTGCAATATCTACATAGGTGTATAGAGGCCCATTTCCAGCTACTATCCCTCCAGTGTTCTAATGGTACAATGTGTTTGCTCATTGGCTCAGAAGGCTAATTGATGATTAGAAAACCCTTGTGCAATCATGTTCACACACCTGAAAACAGTTTAGCTCGTTACAGAAGCTACAAAACTGACCTTCCTTTGAGCAGATTGAGTTTCTGGAGCATCACATTTGTAGGGGTCAATTAAACGCTCAAAATGGCCCGAAAAAGAGAACTTTCATCTGAAACTCGACAGTCTATTCTTGTTCTTAGAAATTAAGGCTATTCCACAAAATTGTTTGGGTGACCCCAAACTTTTAAACGGTAGTGTATATTTATTTATTTTATATATATATTTATATATTATGTATATATATATATATTTATTTATTTATATATATATGCACCTTATTGCTTTTTTTTTATCCTGCACTACCATAAGCTTATGTAACAAAATTGTGTTTTATCTGTGCTGTAAAGTTCAAATTTGAATGACAATAAAAAGGAAGTCTAAGTCTAAGTCTATATACTTGTATATACTTGTATATACTTGTTATATACTTGTATATGCTTGCTAATACTTGCTAATAGTTATATATACTTGTATATACTTGCTATATATGTCAGTCACGTACTTGTCAAGATAGCACCTGGCAACCCATCCTCTCATACTGTGTCATCAAACATCTGCTCGCCACTTTGGAAGCAGCACAGGTACACTCTTGCTATATACTTGTGTATACTTGCTATATACGTCTATATGCTTGCTAATACTTGGATATACTTGCTATATACTTGTATATAATTGCTATATACTTGTATATACTTGCTGTATACAAAACCCAAAACCAGTGAAGTTGGCAAGTTGTGTAAATCGTAAATAAGAACAGAGTACAATGATTTGCAAATCCTTTTCAACTTATATTCAATTGAATCAATCAATGATTGATTGATTGATTGATTGAAATAAGAACAGAGTACAATGATTTGCAAATCCTTTTCAACTTATATTCAATTGAATAGACTGCAAAGACAATATATACAATGTTCGAACTGAGAAACTAAATTTTTTTTTGCAAATAATCATTAATCTAGAATTTAATGGCAGCAACACATTGCAAAAAAGTTGGCACAGGGACATTTTTACCACTGTGTTACATGGCCTTTCCTTGTAACAACACTCAGTAAACGTTTGGGAACTGAGGAGACCAATTTTTTAATCTTTTCAGGTGGAATTATTTCCCATTCATGCTCGATGTACAGCTTAGGTTGTTCAACAGTCTCCATTGTCGTATTTTACGCTTCATAATGCGCCACACATTTTCAATGGGAGACAGGTCTGGACTACAGGCAGGCCAGTCTAGTACCCGCACTCATTTACTATGAAGCCACGCTTTTGTAACACGTGCAGAATGTGGCTTTGCATTGTCTTGCTGAAATAAGCAGTGGCGTCCAGAAAAAACGTTGCTTGGATGGCAACATATGTTGCTCCAAAACCTGTATGTACCTTTCAGCATTAATGGCGCCTTCACAGATGTGTAAGTTACCCATGCCTTGGTCACTAATACACCCCCATACCATCACAGATGCTGGCTTTTGAACTTTGCGCCTAGAACAGTCCGGCTGGTTATTTTCCTCTTTGGTCCGGAGGACACGACGTCCACAGTTTCTAAAACAATTTGAAATGTGGACTTGTCAGACCACAGAACACTTTTCCACTTTGCATCAGTTCATCTTAGGACTGGCTCGGGCCCAGCGAAACGTTTCTGGGTGTTGTTCATAAACGGCTTTGGCTTTGCATAGTAGTTTTAACTTTCACTCTGTTCCCAATGAGCCTGTTCACCTGTGGGATGTTCCAAATAAGTGTTCGATGAGCATTCCTCAACTTTCTCAGTCTTTTTTGCCACTTGTGCCAGCTTCTTTGAAACTAATGCAGGCATCAAATTCCAAATGAGCTCATATTTGCAAAAAATAACAAAGTTCAAACATTAAGTATCTTGTCTTTGCAGTGTACTCGGTTGAATATAAGTTGAAAAAGATTTGCAAATCATTGTATTCTGTTTTTATTTACGATTTACACAAGGTGCCAACTTCACTGGTTTTGGGTTTTGTTTTGATTGATTGATTGAAACTTTTGTTAGTAGATTGCACAGTACTTGCTAATACTTGCTAAGTTGCTATATACTTGTAAATACTTCCATAAACTAGCTAATACTTGTATATACTTGCTAACACTTGCTTATACTTGTATATACTTGCTAATACTTGCTATATACTTGTGTATACTTGTGTATACTTGCTATATACTTGCTATATACTTGTATATACTTGCTATAGCGTGGTGGGTAGAGCAGCCGTGCCAGAAACCTGGGGGTTGCAGGTTCGCTCCCCGCCTCTTGCCATTCAAATCACTGCTGCTGTGTCCTTGGGCAGGACACTTCACCCTTGCCGCTCACACTGGTGAATGAATGATGATGGGTGGTGGTCGGAGGGGCCGTAGGCGCGAACTGGCAGCCACGCTTCCGTCAGTTTACCCCAGGGCAGCTGTGGCTAGAAATGTAGCTTACCACCACCAGGTGTGAATGAATGATGGGTTCTCACTTCTCTGTGAAGCGCTTTGAGTGTCTAGAAAAGCGCTATATAAATCTAATCCATTATTATTATATACTTGCTAATGCTTGCTAATACTTGCTAATACTTGAATATACTTGCTAATACTTGTATATACTTGTGATATACTTGGTATATACTTGCTAATTCTTGCTATATACTTGTATATACTTGCTATATACGTGTATATACTTGGTAGATACTTGCTAATACTTGCTATATACTTGCTATATACTTGTATATATGTGTAATACTTCCTATATATTTAAATATACTTGCTATGTACTTGCACATATGTGTAGTACACCATGTTCTTCCAATACTGTAATTCCATAAGTCTCTTGATGTGTCCACCATGTTCTTCTAACACTGGCTATTACTTGTATATACTTGCTATATACTTGCTAATACTTGCTATATACTTGAATATACTTGTTATATACTTGAATATACTTGCTATATACTTGAATATACTTGTTATATACTTGAATATACTTGTTATATACTTGCTAATACTTGCTAAAACTTGTATATACTTGTATATACTTGTATAAACTTGCTATATACTTGCTAATACTTGCTAATACTTGCTATATATTTGGTATATACTTGTTAATACTTGCTATATACTTATATATACTTGTTTATAGGTGTAATATTCGCTATATACTTGTATATACTATCACGACGACTATCGGAGTTCCTTCTGAAGAACAGCTACATTGACACCTCTGTTCAGAAGGGTGGAATCCCTGGAGTGCATGGCTGCTTGGAACACACTGATGTCGTAACGCAACTCCTTAGGGAGGCACGTGGGGGGAAAGGGGACCTCACTGTGCTATGCCTTGATCTCGCCAATGCATATGGCTCCATCCCACACAAGCTTGTTGAGCTTGCCCTCCACCAACATCATGTTCCCAGCAAAGTTTCAGACCTGATTCTGGATTACTACAGTAACTTCAGGCTAATATTCACCGCTGGATCAGGTACATCAGATTGGCATAGGCTTGAGAAAGGCATTATAACCGGCTGCACCATCTCAGTCATCCTTTTCGCCCTTGCCATGAACATGATAATCAAGTCAGCAGATGTAGAGTGCAGGGGCCCTTTGACAACATCAGGAGTATGCCAGCCACCAATCAGAGCCTTCGTGGACGACCTGACTGTCACCACTGCGTCCGTACCAGGCAGCAGGTGGATTCTCCAAGGCATAAAGAAGCCCATCACCTGGGCTCGGATGAGTTTTAAGCAAGCAAAATCAAGGTCTCTAGTGCTCAAGAGAGTGAAAGTAGTGGACAGGTTTTGCTTCTCACTGGCTGGAGCCACCATCCCATCCATCACAGAAAAGCCAGTCAAGAGCCTCGGGAAGTACTTTGACGTAGCCTCAAAGACTCTGCCTCCATCCAGAGAACTAGCAAAGAACTTGAGGACTGGCTCAGCCGGGTTGACAAGACTGGTCTGCCAGGGAGGTTCAAGGTCTGGATTTACCAGGATTCCATCCTGCCTCGGATCTTGTGACCTCTGCTAGTGTACACAGTACCTATAACAACAGTCAAGGGCATGGAGAGAAAGATCAGCAGCTACCTGCGAAGATGGCTCTGTCTACCACGCAGCCTTTGCTCTGTATGGCACCAGCAACATACTGCAGCCCCCAGTCAGTGGCCTCACTGAAGAGTTCATGGTGTCCAGAACACGGGAAGCATTGCAATACAGAGAATCCAGAGATCCAAATGTGGCATCAGCTGGTATCCAGGTGAAAACAGGCAGGAAATGGAACGCAGGCAAAGCCATAGATGTGGCTGAGTCACGGCTGAGGCTTAAGGCACTGGTGAGGTCCATAGCAACAGGGCGTGCAGGCAGTGGCTGCTTTCCGTCAACCAGAGTTAACAAGGCCCAGGGCAAGGAGCGTCGTCATCTGATCCAGGAGGAAGTGCGGGCAGGCGTGGAGGAAGTACGAGCTAGCAGGATGGAGGGAATGGGGCAGCAAGGAGCTTGGATTAAATGGGAGAATGTTCTGCAACGAAAAATCACCTGGTCGAACATCTGGAAAGCAGACTTCCATCAAATCAGGTTCTTAGTCAAGGCTGTGTATATTGTCCTCCCAAGCCCAGCAAACCTCCATGTCTGGGGTAAAACGGAGACACCATCCTTCCCCCACTGCTTAGGACGGGGCTCCCTAGAACACATACTCAGCAGCTGCCCAAAAGCTCTCGGAGACGGGCGCTATCGCTGGTGTCACAACCAGGTGCTTAGGGCAGTCGCTGACAGCATCGCCACCGCCATCTACACCAGCAAAGGCCACCACAAGCCAAAGACCATTGCATTCCACAGAACTGGAGAGAAGCTGAACATACCACCACGGGCAAAGTCTGGCCTCCTCACCTCCGCCAACGACTGGCAACTAGAAACCTCGGATGATCCCAGGAAACAACATCACTGATGATGTGTCCCAGCACAGCCGCAGGATGTATCTTTCATCAACCAGGACACAACATCACTGATGATGTGTCCCAGCACAGGATGTATCTTTCATCAACTTGCTCTAAACTTGTATATACTTGTATATATGTGTATTACTTACTATAGACTTGCTATATACTTCTATATACTTGTATATATGTGTAATACTTGCTATATACTTTTATATACTTGTATATATGTGTAATATTTTTTATATACTTAAATATACTTGCTATATACTTGCACATATGTGTAATACACCATATTCTTCCAAACCTGTAATTCCATAATTCTCTTGACCTGTCCACCATGTTCTTCTGTTACTGTAATTCCATAATTCTCTTGACATGTCCACCATGTTCTTCTGTTACTGTAATTCCATAATTCTCTTGACATGTCCACCATGTTTTTCTGTTACTGTAATTCCATAAGTCTCTTGACGTGTCCACCATGTTCTTCCAATACTGTAATTCCATAATTCCCTTGACGTGTCCACCATGTTCTTCTAACACTTGCTAATACTTGCTAATACTTGTATATACTTGCTATATACTTGTATATACTTGTCAATTCCAACCCTTGATGCTGAGTGCCAAGCAGAGAGGCAATGGGTCCCATTTTTATAGTCTTTTTTTATGGGGTTTGAACTCACAACCTACCGATCTCAGGGTGGACACTCTAACCACTAGGCCACTGAGCTATATATACTTGCTAATACTTGCTATATACTTGTATATACTTGCTAATACTTGCTATATACTTGGTATATCCTTTTTAATACTTGCTATAAACTTATATATACTTGTTTATATGTGTAATACTTGCTATATACTTGCTATATAGTTTTATTAACTTGCACATATGTGTAATACACTATGTTCTTCCAATACTGTAAATCCATAAATCTCTTGACGTGTCCACCATTTTCTTCTTTTACTGTAATTCCATAATTCTCTTGACGTGTCCACCAAAGTCATTTGCAAGCAATGGTTCATTTGGGTGTGTCCACAACCGCTTATGTCGACGTGACTCAGCAAATCCAGAGCATGTGGACTGAAACAAGTGCCAGCGTGTTGCAGGCGCTACTTTTTTATATCGTCACAGTCATGTGTTTTTGCATTTTTATTGGTTAGATCAAGATGATCTTTTATGAACTCTGATTGTTTGTTTTCTACCTTTCTAGCGCTTTATCATGGGACTAGTGTCTTCTCAAGAAGCAGCAGTGGACATATTTGAAGGACTCAGGAACAGTTCTATGTCTGATGGGGATTCAAGTGGCAAGATGGCTGACCTCATGGCTTCCATTCACGTTCTTGACGTGATGGCCGACGCCTCAGAAAGCATCGTCTTACAAGACAACGTCCTACCTGTGAGTCAATATTCATTTACCAACAACATCAATAATAATATTAATAATAATATTAATAATAGTATTAATAATAACAATAATAATAATAACAATAATAATGACAACAATAATATTAACAATAATATTAATAATAACATTAATACAATAATAAAATACCACTATTAAAAATAATAATATTAACATTACTAATAGTAATAATAATAATAATTACAATAATGATGACGATGATAATAATAATAACAGTAACAATGCTAATAACAATAATGACAATAATAATAATAATAATAATAATAATAGTAACTGTGTCGCCCTGTATATGTAGGAATATCTTGGCTTTACCCTAACACCTTTCCTAGATCAATCACTGAAAAACGTCTTCTTGTCCACAGATTTATTGACCGTAAAAAGGGTAAAACTGAAAACATACAAGCAGAAAGGATGCTTACATCAAAGACATGCACACACAGCCAATTACACACACAAGCATACTACAATAACAAATGCATTATGCTGTGTAACAAACTTTAAATGGATAAAGAAACACCACAAAATAAAATGTCATAAAATGTCCCAAATTAGAATCAGAATCAGAATCAGAATAGTTTTATTGCCATTGTTTGAGAACGAGTTCACAAACTAGGATTTTTTCTTGGTGCAAACGTGCGACATAAAACACATATAACACATATTTGGTAATAAAAAGAGCTGTAACTGAGCTATCAGATAGACTTAGAAGGAATTCAAGGAATTCAAGGAGCCAACAAATAATACACCACAATCAAATATTACCATGCTACTCAACGATACATACCGATGATAGTTTGTTTGGCATGAGAATTGAGCAGATGAAAACGTTTGCAATCATCACCAAACTAGCTTAAACTAGACCTGAAAGGAGCTGCTTGTTGTACGCTGCTAACATGGGCATTACTGTAAACTAGGCAATGCTGCCTCCCGCTGTCCAAAGGAGAAAGTGTTAAATTCCAAAGTGAACTTAAAACACTGGTCTTACATATATTCTTAATACATTCAACAAACAAGACAGAACACTCCCCGCCTGGCGGATTGAGCCGCCACTACCAAACTGTTCAAAAGGATACTATGGCTTCTCTGGTGCCATAAGCAGGATTGTCTCTGTGACTGGCTGCAGGAACACTTTGGTCCCATACTTTCAGGAGACTTTTATCTCCACTTTGTGAACTCTGCCATCTTTGCTTGGGAAGACTTGTGTAATTAGTCCTAAGGGCCAATGGTTTCTCTTCAGTTGGTCATCTTTGAGGAGCACTACACTTCCGGGTTAGGGTGGGGTGAATGCCCCTTCCTTTGTGGCTGAAGTGTGGATAGGTACTGCTTCTTCCACCTGTCCCAAAAGGTTTGGGCCAAATGCTGGACTTGACACCACTGTTGCTTGTGGAGATCTTTGATCCAGTCGCCTACGGGGGCAGTTGACGGACTGACCTTTTGTGTGAGGAGTGTTGCTGGTGAGAGTATCTGTGGGTCATCTGCGTCTGGTATTGATGATAGCGGCCACCTCTGCCATCAGTGTGGAGAGCTTTGAAGTTCCAAGCTGCAAGAGCATGGCGTCAAGGATCCTTCTTGCCACACCAATCATCCTCTCCCATGGCCCACACATGTAAGATGCGTGAGGCACATCTATCTGCAATCTTATAACAAAAACTTTTCTACGGATGTGTTATCAATGTTGTATGGAATCTTTAGCTCTTTGCAAGCACT
Source organism: Entelurus aequoreus (assembly GCF_033978785.1). Classification (NCBI taxonomy): domain Eukaryota; kingdom Metazoa; phylum Chordata; class Actinopteri; order Syngnathiformes; family Syngnathidae; genus Entelurus; species Entelurus aequoreus. The sequence goes on along the minus strand of NC_084733.1, from coordinate 61,385,764 downwards.
TATGAAGTTGGTGCCTCTATCGGACCGAATTAATTTCACTGGGCCCCTGATAGCAAGGAAACACCTTAAGGCATTGATGAAACATGACATGTCTAATGATTCAATGACCTCTATGTGCACGGCTCTGACACTCATACAGGTGATGAGCATGTCCTACCGTTTGTCTTGTGCAAGGCCAACTCCTGTACAACGTGCAGACATTGTCCAAGGTCCAAAGACGTCCAGCCCAACGCTGGTAAATGGAGGTTCAGTGGACAGGCGATCAACTGGAAGATCAGCCATCTTTTGAGTCTGAGGCAAAGCGCGAAGTTTACGGCATTTAACAAATCCATAGATCACACTGCTTACTCATCTTTTAGCACCAACAATCCAAAATCCAGCAGCTCTTAAAGCACCTTCAGTGGTGTTGTATTTTCTGATGGTAGTGTGTGACCAGAAGTGTGGAAATATGGTGCTTGCCAGGGATTATGAGAGGAGATTTCTCCTCCAAAGGGAGTTCAGCTTCTTTGATGCAACCCCCGATTCTTAGCAGACCATCGGCATCATTGAGAGGATCTAAGGCTTTGAGATTACTTTCTTTGAAATGCCTTTCACCATTTTTGATAGAAGGATACTCTTGAGCATATATATCTGTTTGAACTGCACGAATGATGGTTTTCTTAGCATGCACAAGTTCCTCAGCAGCATTTGCTGAGGGGCAATGATGCCAGCCTTTGCAGCCACTAGCTTTTACTGCAGGATTATTCTGAAAGAAGCGAAAAATGTGAGTAAGACCATGAGTAAGATCATGAGCTCCAACTGGAGAACTTGAAGAACTGTTGAGACCCCAGGTGTTTGATTACTGCAGTAGTGTTCAATGTTGAGACATGCGGACGGACCTCTGTATCCAAGAGGGGTTTAACAACTCAAAAGGGCCCTTTTCAATCTGGTCATTCTGAGCATTCTTCAGGAATGCTGGCCCACAAAGCCAGGTGGTACTGGACAGGTGTTTTGCTGAGACAGACCTTGTGGCTATGTCTGCAGGGTTTGCTTCAGTGGAGACATGTCTCCATTGCTCAGGGTGAGAAAAGCTTCTTATCGGTTGAACTATGTTGCTTACATACACATAAACATATCTAGTGTCATTGCTGATGTAACCAAGAACAACCTTGCTGTCGCTGCACAAAGTGATGTTAACCATGTCTGAGGTGATGAGCTTGGCCAGCTCCACAGCTAATACTGCGAAACAAAGCTAAAGTCTAGGGACAATACGTTTTGACAAAGGTGTGAGCTTGGCCTTTCCCATGAGAAAGCCCACGTGGTTGTTTCCATTTTTCTTTGTTAGTTTTAAGTATGCAACTGCTGCAATTGCCTTCATGGAAACGTCACAAAAGATGACAATCTCTCTTCTTGACACCACTGTAGGAGAGGCTTGTGTGTAAACTCTTGGGGTCTGGAGGCTGCTGAGATCTTTCAATTAGCATCGCCACGTCTTGAGGAAGAGATGCATCCCAATCTCTGTTGTTCTGCATAAGCTCACACATGTATGTTGACAGGGGCAAGAAATCCTAGGGGATCATAGATGCTGTTGACAGTTGACACGACACCCCTGCAGGTGAAAAGCGTTTGCTCATCAGCTACTTGAAAGGTAAATGTGTCTGACATTAGATCCCAGTTAAGTCCCAGACTACACTGTATGGGCAGGGTATCTGAAGGGAAGTCCAAGACCTTTAAATTGATGGCAAGGTTCTGAGATGGGAATGCATTCATAACTTCTCCTTTAGTTGAGGCAATTTTGTGAAGCCTCAAGTTTGAGTCTGACAGAACCTCTTATGCCCTCTTGAGCAGCTTCAACGGAGGGAAGTGACATTAGCCTGTCATCTACATAAAAGTCACGGTTGACAAACTGCTTCACAACAGGCTCAGCATTTTTCACTGACTGTCCTAAACAGTAGATGACCACTGTAGTTTTAGCTACTTCTAAATAGCCGCTACCTCGCTAGCGAGCGAGGACTCTGCAGCACATTGTTTCACCAATATTGTTAGTTTTTAAGTCAAAATATGTTCATTCTCCCTCCTCCGTCTCCACACTCTTTCTGCTTGTAAGTGCTCTGTGTGCTCAGTAATAACAGCAGTATTTAATAACAGTGTTAGTAACGCCGTTACTTTTACTAGTAACGAGTAATCCATTTCATTACTTTTAGGCCCGTTACAACGCCGTTAGCGATAGCTTGATGTAACATGGCTACTTTTGGTGTGGTTTTATGTCGACGACAAGGCAGCGTCATAGGTGCAGCGAGTTCAATGCAGGAAATATATTTTTACTGGTCAAAGCAACAAGCAATATCGCACTCAAATGAACTTGACATCAAACAGGAAGAGGCACCATCACACCATGACACAGCATACAACAACATACGCACACGTACACGATGGGAATAATGAACAACAAATCAATGATTGAAGTGACAAACTTGCCATCCAAACAATACCTCATTTGTTTGAGAAGAAGATATGACAGCCATGGAAGCACATTAATCGCTTTACCAAGCAGAGGTAACACAATTCAGTGAAAAGATACAAAAGAGCTCACGTCCAAGCAAAGTGCGCTGCTAATGGCTAAAGCTAACAAACACAATTCCATTGAAACCCTCGATGACGTCACACAACAGGCCCCGCCTTTTAAAACCACAGAAACACGCACACTGTGCTCTATACTGCAAATTGCAAATGCCAGATATTTGAAGTTTTTTCATAACAAACATAGTAATTACCTTCCCTAGTAATCAATGACATTTTTTAAGAGTAATTCCGTTAGTAATTCAATTACTTTTTGGGCAAAGTAACAAGGAACTATAATAAATTACTTTTTTTAAAGTAACTCTCAGAACACTGGTGTTGACTCACATGCACCTCGGCTCATATTACCAGTTCTGGTATTTTTCAAAGGCAGTGTAGTAGTACGGTAGTAGTACGGTAGTAGTACTGCGGTACTTTGTTAATACTATTATTTTGTACAGGCTTTATAGCATAGGGAATGTACAAGGCACACGATGGGTGTGTCACATGTTTGCTATATTTCAGGGAACATGTCGCTGAGAAGTACAAATCATGACGTTGCTCAAAGGCAGTTCTCGAAAGAATGTTCATGTTTCCAAAGAATTGCTAAAATTATATGACTCATTCAAACCAGGTTTGAGAGATTTGTGATAGCGATCATTTGGACTTACAAATATTGAAGATCCACGACTGATTTTGTCCTAAACTTCTAACGAGAAGACGTGTTTGTCGTTTCAGGACTTCATAAATGCAGCGAGTAATTTGTTGGAGCAAACCTGGGATGGAGTCAATGACTCAATTATTCATGACATGTCATCACGTTATCTTCGCTCCGTGGAAGGTTTGGTGAAAAACATCAGAATCAACGGGAACAAGGAGCTGAGCACCCACAATTTGGAGCTGAAGTTGTGTCCAGGTGGTAACTGTCGGCTGACTTTGTTTGACTGCACGCTACACCTGACGACGCTAAGCTGGGTAAAAACAGTCGCTGTGAAAAACCTGACGGACAAATTACGAAACAACTTCCCCAACACGACGCCGTCTCCAGTTTTGATATCGGCCACCCTGGAGAACGCGGAGGAGTCTCCTGTGACAATTCGCTTGGACTTCTCCAAGAAGCAGCAGAGATCCCCAGAGCTTTTATGTGTTTTCTGGAACACGGTGGAGAGGAGGTGGTCGGAGGAAGGCTGTGTGGTCAGAAGGGACTTTGATGGCCACAGAAGTTGCCTCTGCGACCACCTAACCCCATTTTCTTCCCTGGTGGCTCTCAGTAACACGTCCACTGAGTCTCTTGACGTCCTGACAACAGTCGGACTGAGTGTGTCTGTTTGTGCCTTGCTGGTCTTTCTGCTCAGTGAGTTTGCAGTTTGGTCAGCAGTGGTCACAACAAACCTTTCGCACATTCGTCACACAGTCATGGTGAATATCGCGCTTTTCCTCTTGCTCGCCCACTCCACTTTCTTGGCGTCCTCTTCCCTTGAGCTCCCGGATGAGTGGTGCCGCATCATGGCCGTCAGCAAACATCTGTTTTTCTTGGCCACATTCGCTTGGATGCTGTGCTTGAGCGTGGTGCTCATCCACCAGCTGCTCCTTGTCTTCAGACCGCCGAGGAAAAGACTTTTCCACGTTCTCTTCGGCATCGTCGGCTACGTCTGCCCAGTCATCATCGTGGGATGCAGCTATTGCTACTGCAAGTACACCGACGAGCCGTACTTCGACCACCGCTGCTGGCTGGTTTCTACGGCTCCGTTCCAGGGCTCCTTGTATGCCTTCCTGTTCCCAGTCGGCGCCATCACGCTGACAAATCTTTTCTGCGTGGTGGTCGTCATTGTCACTCTGCTGAAGTCTCAGGTCCCTGAAGGCAGCAAGGAAACTGCCAAAAGTATCCTCAGAGTCTTGGTCTTGTTGACGCCGGTCTTCGGACTAACTTGGCTTCCCGGATTCTCTTTGCACACGATGGACGCCGACGATCGTCTGTTCCTTCTGACTGCCTACAGTTTCACCATCCTCAACTCATTTCAGGTCATTAGAACGCACGCTACTTGAGTCATGTACCAAGTCTTTTTTTTCTCCACCAAAACTGGTTCCTCTTGTCTCCCCTAATACTCTTTCTCTCTTAGATTGTTAGATTTGTGCAGTGGAGCCTCAATTTAGGAACTTAATTGGTTCTTGAACACGGATCGTAAATTGAAAAGTTGGTGTAGTGAAGCAGAGTTCCCCGTAAGAAACAATGTACACATTGGTTCTAGCCTCAACCAAAGTCACTATTTTTAGTAAAAAAACACTTTAAAGACACTTTAATGTGTGTATATATATATATATATATATATATATATATATATATATATATATATATATATATATATATATATATATATATATATATATATATATATATATATATATATATATATTTCAGCAAGCTTGAATGTCAACGCACACTCACACAAAAGTTTCGCTGGTGCACTCCAAAACGTTAACAACCAAGCTAAAAAAGGAAAATCATTTCACTTTATTTTTTGAACATCTTACAGTCATCGCTCGCGTTAGCACAAACTAGCAGTGCTACGGAATCCTTCATCAATGTGCCTTCTCCTTTGTTGTACACTGTTAAAAAAAATTATATAAACGAGTGAAATAATGTGTCATGCAGCCAGTTAATTGTATTTGATAAAACATCTGGGATTATGATTTGTATTTCTAGAAATTAGCAGGACTTTCAGGATAGACTTGAGTATTTTATTCTGAAGACAAGCTATATTCAACTTGCAATTCTTAAATGAAGCATTCTCGGGATGTGGCATAAAGATTTTCTATTTTGTTTGAATAAATTATTTTGAATACATATCTTCTCAATTTTAACATTTAAACTACAATAGACAAGATCGGATTATTTGTATTGAAATCATGATTATGATGGAAAGTCAAAGACGAAAGATAAAGACATATTGTTGATTTGGAATTCCAGATATTAAACAGAATAATTTAGATGATGTTTAAAGTGTCATCAAATGTTTATATTTTTCTTGCTATTACTATTATTATTATAATTATTATTATTGTTATTATTATTATTATTATTATTATTATTAATTATTGTTGTTATTAAATATTGTTATCATTATTATTATTATGTATTCCAGATATCTTAGAGAATATTTAGAGGATGTTTAAAGTGTCATCAAATAGTTATCTTTTTCTTGCTATTATCGATATTATCATTCATTATTATTATTATTATTATTAATTCCAGATGTTTAAGAGAATAATTTAGATGATGATGTTTAAAGTGTCATCAAATAATTATATTTTTCTTGCTATTATTATTTTTTTTTTATTTATTATTATTTGTATTATTATTACTATTATCATTATTTATTCCAGATGTCCAAGAGAATATTTAGATGATGTGTCATCAAATAATTGTGTTTTTCTTCCTATTATTAGTATTATTATTTATTATTAATTATAATTATAATAGTTATCTTTTTCTATTTTAGGGACTTTCCATTTTGCTGACTGGCTGTTTTGCAGATCAGAAGGTTTGTTATGTTATTCCATCAAGACACAAATATGTCAAATATGATATTAGTATTATGATGTTTGTTTGTCACATGTCAAATATGATATTAATATGATGATGTTTATTTGTCACAGGTTCGAGAGGAACTGTGGAAGATCTTTAAGGTATATTTAAAAAAGTGATTTATTAATAATTATGTTAGTCAAGGTTATAAAATTGATTTATTAATAATTATGTTAGTCAAGGTTATGAATGTAATTTATTAATAATTATGTTAGTCAAGGTTGTACATGTAGTTTATTAATAATTATGTTAGTCAAGGTTATAAATGTAATTTATTAGTAATTATGTTAGTCAAGGTTATGAATGTAATTTATTAATAATTACGTTAGTCGAGGTTGTAAATGTAATTTATTAATAAGTATGTTAGTCAATGTTATAAATGTAATTTATTAATAGTTATGTTAGTCAATGTTATAAATGTAATTGATTAATAATTATGTTTGTCAAGGTTATAAATGTAGCTTATTAATAATTATGTTAGTTAAGGTTATAAATATAATTTATTCATAATTATGTTAGTCAAGGTTATAAATGTAATTTATTAATAATTGTTAGTCAATTTTATAAATATAATTTATTAATAATTATTTTAGTCAAGGTTATAAATGTAATGTATTAATAATTGTTAGTCAAGGTTGTAGATGTAATTTATTAATAATTATGTTAGTCAAGGTTCTTAATGTAATTTATTAATAATTAAGTTAGTCAAGGTTATAAATGTAATTTATTAATAAGTATGTTAGTCAAGGTTATAAATGTAATGTATTAATAACTATGTTAGTCAAGGTATATTTATAAAAGAGATTTATTAATAATTCTGCTATTGAACTGATTTATATGATCACCTTTCAGAAGGACAAGAAAAGAGCAGAAAAATTCAACAACAAACTTGAAGGGAAAATCTGATGGATTTTTTTTATTGTTGTATTGTTTTTTTTTCTGTTCAGTTTTCTAATATCTGATGTAATTTTTTTTGTATCCGTATCAAACGGATCCTATTAAAATCAATTATTTGTTGTTTTATGAAATGCAAGAATAATAATCTGTTTGGACCGAACATATTAAAGTTGAAATGGTCATTTGCTTTTGGTTGTGATTTTTTTTAAATGTATTTTGATGGGTGAGTCTTCATGTCTGGACCTGTGGGGGCGGGGTGTCCCCTCTTTCTGCCCGCTTGGAGTGTGGTCTCTCGCTGGTTTGGGAGCTGGCTGAAAACAGGATAAGTGGTTATGGTGCTGGACTGCTAATTCTTTGTGCTCTGCACGCGTGGGTTCAAATTCCTTCCTCGTTGCAACATTTTGCATTTCTTATCCTGGATATTCAGCAAAGTGATACACTCTTGATTCTTTCTCTTTTCAATGTTTTTATTGTACAAAATACAAATATTAACAGTCAAAGTTGGGGTTTATTCCAAATTGAGGTGACATCACATGTTGACGTTTGCTTATTTCATAGAATAATAATAATAATACATTTTATTTGGTATAGCGCTTTTCAGCATACTCAAAGACGCTTTACAGGATAAAAATTAAAATATAAAACAGTTCAGAGTAATAATACATAATACAGGAAATATAAAAGCAGTACATAGTAAAATACATACCGTAATAACACTGGACATTACAAGACGGGACATTACAAGACACAGAACACTAATCACAGGTTAAAAGCAGATCTGAAGAGGTGTGTTTTGAGAAGGCTTTTGAAGGTAGGAAGGTCTGAGCAGTCACGGATGGGTTTGGGGAGAGAGTTCCAGAGGGTGGGAGCAGCGATGGAGAAGGCTCTGTCACCCCAGGTCCGGAGCTTGGTTCTGAGTGGTGGGGAGAGGAGGTTGGCGTCGGAGGAGCGGAGGCTGCGTGAAGGGGTATGGTGGTGAAGCTGGTTAGTGAGGTAGCAGGGGGCCTGGTTGGAGAGGGCTTTGTGGGTGAGGAGGAGGATTTTAAAGTGGATCCGATGAAGAACGGGAAGCCAGTGGAGTTTCTGAAGGACTGGGATGATGTGCTCACGGGAGCGGGTGTGGGTGAGCAGGCGGGCGGCAGAGTTTTTAATGTATTGGAGTTTATTGAGGATTTTGGAAGATGAGCCGTATAGGATGCTGTTGCAGTAATCGAGTCTGGAGGTGATGAAAGCATGGATCAGGGTTTCAGCGGCAGAGGAGGAGAGGGATGGACGGAGACGGGCAATATTTTTGAGGTGGAAGAAAGCAGTTCTTGTAATGTGGTTGACATGGTGTTCAAAAGAGAGGTTATTGTCCAGAATTACTCCAAGGTTGCGGGTGTAAGTGGATGGGGACAGAGTGGAGTTGTCTTAGAGGTGGAAGTTGTGAGCAGTTTAGGTGAGGGATTTGGGGCCTATGATGAGCATGTCAGATTTGTCGCAATTGAGTTGGAGGAAGTTGGAGTGCATCCATGATTTGATTTCAGTGAGGCAGTCGGTCAGGGTGGAGAGAGTTACGGAGGAGATGGATTTTGTGGAGATGTATAGCTGGACGTCATCTGCGTAGCAATGGAATTGGAGGTGATGGCGGCGGATGATGTTTCTGAGGGGGAGCATGTACAGGATGAAGAGAAGTGGACCAAGCACCGAACCCTGGGGGACACCTTGTGACAGAGGGGCAGTGGAGGAGGTGCAGTTGTTTATACTGATGTATTGTTGTCTGTTAGTGAGATATGACCTTAACCAGGAGAGGGCGGAGCCGGTGATGTTGAGGGATGATTCCAGGCGGTAGAGGAGGATGGTGTGGCTGATGGTATCAAAGGCTGCTGTGAGGTCAAGGAGGAGGAAAATACTGAGGTGGCCGGAGTCTGAAGAGAGGAGGAGGTCATTGGTGACTTTGAGAAGGGCTGTTTCTGTGCTGTGACGTGCGCGGAAGCCAGATTGAAATGGTTCGAACAGATCATTGGAAGTGAGGTGAGTCTTGAGCTGAGTGGCGACGGCACGTTCCAGTATTTTGGACAGGAAGGGAAGGTTGGAGATGGGCCGAAAGTTGCTCATGGTGTCAGGGTTGAGTCCAGAATAGAATAGAATAGATCTGTATTGCCATTGTACATTGTACAACGAAATTGCAAGCAAACTAATTTAGTGCAAATTCATAATGACACATAAAAAACATAAGAACATGGTACTAAGATATCCTTTGAAAAGCAGTAGGAAAAGCAAAGTGTATTACTTCTGCTTATTACAGCAATTACTGATTGTAGCTTTACATTTTTTCGACTTTGAAACATTTTCATATTTTTTTATTTTGACAGGCTGAAAACATTTTGTATTTACTATTTTCAAACCGGCTAAAACATTCAATATAGAAACGTTTCAATTGTATGTAAAAGCAATCAAATATGTTTTCTTGCTGAAATGTCTTTGTTAAAAAATGCAGCTGGTCCAAAACAAACTCCAAAAAAACCAAGCTGTGGGCCACAAATGTTCCCCAGGCTGCACTTTGGACACCAGCTATGCTGCACACTAATATCAATATCTCTCTTTTGATATCAGCACCATATCACAAGCTTATCATGCCCGTATCATTACAGATTGGAGCGATATCATCTGAGCGGCAATCTCCTGTTGCCTCATGAAGAAAAACTTATTTTGTTAAGATGCTCTTCTCTTCTGTGGTGTGAAGAACGGATAATACTTCTTCTCGTGTTTACGCCAGCAAGTGATATTTATGAATTATGACAGCAGACCTCATGATATCATCTACTGCATGTATTTCCTCCAAGGGCACAAACTCATCTTCTTGCAATGAAACCACAGGCTGCAACAATGACAAGCGCTGAAATTGTTTCATCAACTACTGAGAAATATTCACAATCGTATCCCATATTTGGCCAAAACTTACTGATATCAGAGGGAAAATACAATTGATTCATTACATTAAACAGTTTGAACATTGCATTAATATGTTCCATTGAATTGTTTGTGCACTCTAACTACCTATACTAGCTAATTAACTATACTAGCTAACTATCTACCTATACTAGCAAATTAACTATACTATCTAACTATCTACCTTAACTAGCTAATTAACTATGATAGCTAACTAGCACCCTATACTAGCCAACTAATTAGTGCATTAATCATACTAGCTAATTAACTGGATACCTATACTAGGCAACTCACTAACTACATATACTAACCAACTACCTAGCTAGTTAAATATACTAACTACTAGATACATTTACTAGCAACTAACCAGCTAAATAACGATACTAGCTAACTAGCTGCATATGCTAGCCAAACATATAGTTAAATGGCAGGGCTAGCTAACTAACTATCTACTTATACTAACAGCTAACTAGCTAAATAACTCTACTAGCAAACTAACTACATATACTAGCAAATTAACTAGCGAATTAACTATGCTAGCCAACTAACTAGCAACCTATACCAGCCAGCTAACTAGCTGAATAACAATGCTAGCTAACAAATTAGCTATTTATACTAGCCAACTAACTAGCATAACTACACTATTAACTAACTAACTAGCTACATATACTAGCCAACTAACTAGCTAATTAACAAATATAACTAAGTAGCTACCTATATTTGCCAACTAACTATCTAATTGAATATACTACTTATCTACACTAGTTAACTAAGTAGTCAACTAACTAGTCAACTAACTAGTCAACTAACTAACTACCTACTTATACTAGCTGACCAACCAGCTAACTAACTATAATAGCCAGGCCACTAGCTTACTAACAAGACTAAACAACTAACAAACTAAATAACTAACTGACTATACTTGCCAACTAACAATTTAACTATACTAACTAACAATATAAGTATTGTGTAGCCTTCTCCAACATGTTGTTGTTGTTGTTTTCGTAGGGTTGGGGTTAAAAACATCATGCGAGTCATGTATTATTCTACCAGAAATGCTGGGAGCGGTGAAAAAGAAAGATGGATGTTTTGTCAGTTCCATAAGACAATAGAAAGTGTTGGAGAAGAACATCAAACATTTAAATCCCACGAAATGGAAGGACAGCACTTGACTGTGACCTGAAATTCAGCAGCGAGCTGCCAGCGAGACGGCGAGCAGCGTGTTTAAACATGGGCAGAAAATTATCATTTTTATTTAAATAATGTCATTAAACATAGGCAGAAAATTATCATTTTTATTTAAATGTGATTAACTATTTGTATTTTCATCAAATTAAACGTATGAAAAATATCATACTAATGTGATCAAACACAAAAAGTATTTAAATGTGAATAAACATGCAGAAAAATATTTCTATTTCAATGTGATTAAAGGCCTACTGAAATGGGTTTTTTTTATTTAAACGGGAATAGCAGATCCATTCTATGTGTCATACTTGATCATTTCGCGATATTGCCATATTTTTGCTGAAAGGATTTAGTAGAGAAAATCGACGATAAAGTTCGCAACTTTTGCTCGCTGATAAAAAAAAGCCTTGCCTGTACCGGAAGTAGCGTGACGTCACAGGAGCTAGTATTCCTCACAATTCCCCGTTGTTTACAATGGAGCGAGAGAGATTCGGACCGAGAAAGTGATGATTACCCCATTAATTTGAGCGAGGATGAAAGATTCGTAGATGAGGAACGTTACAGTGAATGACTTGAGAGGCAGCGATGGACGTATCTTTTTTCGCTCTGACCGTAACTTAGGTACAAGCTGGCTCATTGGATTCCACACTCTCCTTTTTCTATTGTAGATCACAGATTTGTATTTTAAACCACCTCGGATACTATATCCTCTTGAAAATGAGAGTCGAGAACGCGAAATGGACATTCAGTGCCTTTTATCTCCACGACAATACATCGGCGAAATGCTTTAGCTACGAGCTAACATGATAGCATCTTGCTTTAACTGCATATAGAAACAAAAGAAATAAACCCCTGACTGGAAGGATAGATAGAAAATCAACAATACTATTAAACCGTGGACATGTAAATACACGGTTAATGCTTTCCAGGCTGGCGAAGGTTAACAATGCTGTGCTAACGACGCCATTGAAGCTAACTTAGCAACCGGACTGCACAGAGCTATGCTGAAAACATTAGCTCTCCACCTACGTCAGCCAGCCCTCATTTGCTCATCAACACCCGTGCTCACCTGCGTTCCAGCGATCGGCAGAAGGACGAAGGACTTCACCCGATGCGTTTGGCGGCCCGGAGACGTAGGAAGTCAAGGTGAGGTCGGCGGCTAGCGCGGCTAGCGCTCCAACAAAGTCCTCCTGGTTGTGTTGCTGTAGTCCGCTGCTAATACACTGATCCCACCTACAACTGTCTTCTTTGCAGCCTTCATTGTTCATTAAAAAAATTGCAAAAGATGTCCAGAATACTGTGGAATGAGTGAGGGCACTCGGCCTGTCATACTTATTTTCCATCGATATCAAGTTAAGGACCTGGTTATTCACGAGGCTCGCAAGAGCAGAGAACTTACAACAGCCACAAGATCCACTTCTATGATGACTACACCCCGGATGTTCTCAAACTACGCGCTGAGTTCAAAACATCCATGAATGAACTCGACCAACGAGGATACAGACCGGCTTTGCTTAACCCTGCTAGACTACGTATCACCATGCCTGGCGGGGAGAGGAGGTGGCTCCTGTCGACCTCGAAGGCTGACAGATTTGTTCAGAGTCTGAACATTAAGCAGTGGAGGCTCCTCCATAGAGGTGGAGGAGGCCTGGCCTCCCCAATAATTTGAGAGAAGAGAGAGATTTAAAAAAAACAATAAATATATTTATTTTATTTATTTATTTTAACAAAAAACATATTTTTTATTTTTTATATTCATATTATTTTAGTTTTGTTCATAAATCTAAATGTTCCCATGGCTAAAACCCAATATTGCAATTGTAAAGCAACAGGCCAGATTTCCCTATCAGTTTGTATTAAGGGAGGCCAGGCCTCCCCTAGGAAATTAGCTTCTCATAGAAGTCAATGTAATGCATGCTTTTTCATGCCAATATGTGATTGGCCAGATCACTGAAAATGGGTGGGCAACGGAGGCCTGGCCTCACCATGCATTGTGTCCAGGGCTGAAAGATTGACATTTTGTTCGTCCAATCACATGCTACTGGTTCATTTGGAATCAATCCTTTCCTTTCCTAATCAACACAGAAGCCATTTTGAGAATTCGCCAGCCACTTCAGTCAAACAAACACTCGCCATAGTGGCTACGAGTGTCCTATCAACTTGTGCTTTTCAGGAAATTTAGAGAACACCCCTGGCTATCATCCGTGAAGTTTATAGCTCATATAGCCAAATACTTTTGCTTAAAACGACCTCGGAAATCGGCGAGATTCTGGCGCAATTTGAGATCTTGGGCTGGAGATAGATATGCGTTAACCAGTGGAGGCTCCTCCATAGAGGTGGAGTGGAGTCCAGGAGAGAGCATGCCGCCCCTCAGCTAAACCAGATGTGAGTTGAACTAATTAGATGTCTCTACCAGTGTTACACCACTAGTTCTCAGTAGTAATAACACTCCATTTTGTCTGTGTTTCTCAGCAGATAAAGCCAACTGGAACCATATTTTTACATATTTTATATTAAATATATTGAATAAAACTACATATGATAAAGAAAGTGTTATCTTATCTTTTTTATATGCTAAACTTGATTAAATTGGTGATTACATGTTGAAGCTGTAGAAGAATGAAAAATGTAAGCTAAACAAAATTGTTTTTAACTACCGTATTTTCCGCACCATAAGGCGCCCCGTGTTATTAGCCGCACGTTTAATGAACGGAATATTTCAAAACTTTGTTTACCTATTAGCCGCCCCGTGCCATTAGCCGCACCTACGCTACGCTAAAGGGAATGTCAACAAAACAGTCAGATAGGTCAGTCAAACTTTAATAATATATTACAAACCAGCGTTCTAACAACTCTGTTCACTCCCAAAATGTAATGTGCAAATGTGCAATCACAAAAATAGTAACACTCAAAATAGTGCAGAGCAATAGCAACATCAATAACTCAACGTTGCTCATACGTTAGTGTCACGCAACACACAAAATAAACATTTAAAGCTCACTTTCTGAAGTTATTACTCATCTACAAATCCCTCGAATTCTTCTTCTTCGGTGTGCTTCACTTGTTTTTTGACACCATCTGTGATGTGGACGCGCATGCAGTCGTAGATCAACAGGAACGGCGCTGCGTGAAAAAAGTCACCCGGTGTCTTCGCGTAAACGTCTATCAACCACTCGCTCATCTTTTCTTCAGCCATCCATCCCTTCGAGTTAGCTTTTATGATGACGCCGGCTGGAAAGTTCTCTTTTGGCAAGGTCTTCCTTTTGAATATCACCGTGGGTGGAAGTTTCTGGCCGTTAGCATGGCAAGCTAGAACCACGGTGAAGACGACTTCTCATTCCCTGTGGTGCGAATATTCACCGTACGTGCTCCCGTTGTATCCACAGTGCGGTTCACAGGAATATCAAAAGTCAGTGGAACCTTGTACGCGTGTCTCTTAGTAGGAGACATTTTGTTGTCTTTACAGAAAAACAAATGAAGTTAAATATCCGCGAGCTTCTTCTTCTACGGGGGCGGGTGCTCACCTTGGCGGTTGCTTACAGTAGAAGAAGAAGCGCTTCCTCTTCTATGGGGGCGGTTGCTTACCGTAGAAGAAGAAGCACTTCCTCTTTTACGGGGAAAAAAGATGGCGGCTGTTTACCGTAGTTGCGAGACCTAAACTTTATGAAAATAAATATGAATATTAATCCATATATAAGGCGCACTGGGTTATTAGCCGCACTGTCTGCTTTTGAGAAAAATTGTGGTTTTTAGGTGCGGCTTATGGTGCGGAAAATACGGTACATAATTAAAATTCCTGCCTTTTACACATGTTCACTTGGCGTTTATATAACATCCAAATGTCATTTCTCAGCTTAATTATCAGGCAGGCTCATAGACTTACAGCAATGTAATTTCTTCAGGAAGGCACAAGGCTAAGCTCTGCACAATGAATTGCATCAGCAAGAACTTTCTGACTGTAGCTTACACTCCAAATAGTATGCCTTTGGCCAGCACAAAGACAGATAAGAGAACAGGGAACATTCCATCGCGAGTGAAGTGAGCAAGCGGAAAAAAATGGCCTCCTCAATTCTGGAAGTCACCAGCCTCCACTGACATTAAGTAATCAAATGCTTCATCTACAAACCCCAAAACCAGTAAAGTTGGCACATTGTGTAAATCGTGAATAAAAACAGAATACAATGATTTGCAAATCCTTTTCAACCTATATTCAATTGAATAGACAAGATACTTACCGTTCGAACTGGAAAACGTTATTTTTTGCAAATATTGGCTCATTTGGAATTTGATGCCTGCAACATGTTTGGCTTAAGTGGCAAAAAAAGACTGAGAAAGTTGAGGAATGCTCATCAAACACTTATTTGGAACATCCCACAGGTGAACAGGTTAATTGGGAAATGAAATGCTCTGTCATTCACAAACAAGGATGGGACGAGGGTCACCACTTTGTCAACAAATGCGTGAGCAAATTGTCCAACAGTTTAAGAACAACATTTCTCAACCAGCTATTGCAAGGAATTTAGGGATTTCACCATCTACGGTCCGTAATATCATCAAAAGCTTCAGAGAATCTGGAGAAATCCCTGCACGTAAGCGGCTATGTCTGTGACCTTTGATCCCTTAGGCGGTACTGCATCACAAAACCAACATCAGTGTGTAAAGGATATCACCACATGGGCTCAGGAACACTTCAGAAAACCACTGTCAGTAACTACAGTTTGTTGCTACATCTGTAAGTGCAAGTTAAAACTCTACTATTCAAAGCGAAAGCCATTTATCAACAACACCCACAAACGCCGCCGGCTTCTCTGGGCCCGAGCTCATCTAAGATGGACTGATGCAAAGTGGAAAAGTGTTCTGTGGTCTGACGAGTCCACATTTCAAATTGTTTTTGGACACTGTGGACGTCATGTCCTCCGGACCAAAGAGAGAAAAGAACCATCCAAACTGTTCTAGGCGCAAAGTTCAAAAGCCAGCATCTGTGATGGTATGGGGGTGTATTAATGCCCTGAACCTGTTGAACCTGTTGGATTATAGATGGTGGATTAAGGATGTTTGATTAAGAATCAGAATCAGCTTTATTGTCATTACGCAGGGTAACGAGATTGAGGCCATTCCATACAGTGCGATGTGTGCATGCAAGAAAACAATGTGTAAATATATAAAAATATAAAAAATATAGAAGTGCAAAGAAAGGTGTGGAAGAGAACAGTGTACACTCTATTTTCTCTGTACAATGTACACTCTATACACTCTGTAGACATGTACACTCTATACACTCTGTACAAATGTGACTCTATACACCCTGTACAAATGTACACTCTATACAGTGGGTGAAATGAATATATACATGAATATCTACATGAAAAAAACAGTGGAATGGGTTATTGCACCGAAGAGAACGCAGCATGAGGGTCGATGGGGCAGTCCGTTCACGGTGGTTATGGCTCTGGGGAAGAAGCTGTTCTTTAGCCTGTTTGTCTTGGTTTTAATGCACCTGTAGTGCTTCCCAGACGGCAGCAGGTGGAACAGGTCAGAGCCAGGGTGGGTGCTGTCCTTGATGATGGCACTGGCTCTGTTGAGGCCGCGGGAGGTGTAGATGTCCATCAGAGAGGGGAGAGGGCGGCCGATGATCTTCTGAGCCTGCTGAGTCTGAGTCTGCTGCAGTTCAGCTGCCGTACCATACTGTAATACAGTAGGTCAGCAGGCTCTCGATAGACGAGCGGTAGAAGGTCAGCAGCAGGTCAGGCTTCAGGTTGTACTTCCCAAGGACTCTCAGGAAGTGTAGCCGCTGCTGAGCCTTCTTGATGATAGATGTGGTGTTGACTGTCCAGGAAAAGTCGTTAGAGATGTGGACTCCAAGGTACCTGAAGGTGTGGACCCTCTCCACACGCTCGCCGTTGATGTAGAGGGGGGCAGGGTCGGTGCTGCTCCTCCTGACGTCGACGATGATCTCTCTGGTCTTGCTGGTGTTGAGAGCGAGGTTGTTCTCTGAAGACCAGGCCGTCAGCTTCAGGACCTCCTCCCTGTAGGCAGCCTCGTCACCCCTGGATATGAGCCCGACCACTGTGGTATCGTCAGCGAACTTGACGGTAAGGTCGTCACTGTGGGCCGGACTGCAGTCATGGGTGTAGAGGCAGTAGAGGAGGGGGCTCAGCACACAGCCCTGTGGGGAGCCGATGCTCAGCGTGCGGGAGGATGAGAGGTGGGGGCCAAGTCTCACATTCTGGTGTCGGTCCGTTAGGAAGTCCCTTATCCAGGCGTTTGTGAGAAGGGGGAGGCCAAGAGTATCCAGTTTATTGCAGAGTCTGTCCGGGATTATTGTATTGAAGGCAGAACTATAATCCACAAAGAGCATTCGTACGTAGCTCTGCTGCTGCGACAGGTGGTTCAGAGCAGAGTGGAGAGCAACAGCGATGGCGTCCTCTGTGGATCTGTTCGCCCGGTATGCGAACTGGTGGGGGTCGAAGTCTGGAGGGATATGGCCCTTGATGTGCTGGAGAACCAGTCTCTCGAAGCAGTTCATGATTACCGGAGTGAGGGCCACTGGTCGGTAATCATTCAGGCTGGAGATGGGAGACTTCTTCGGCACCGGGATTATTATAGATGACTTCAGGCAGGATGGGATGACTGCCTGAGCCAGGGAGAGGTTGAAGATCTTGGTGAGGGGGGAGCGAGCTGGTGGGCGCACGCCCTGAGCACCTTTCCAGGTACTCCGTCTGGTCCGGCAGCCATCCTGGGGTTCACAGCCAGGAGCACTCGTCTGACACTGTGCTCCTGTACAGTGAGTGGAGTGGAGATGTTGGATAAACCTGTTGGATTAAACTTGTTGAATTAATGATTTTTGATTAAACCTGTTAGATTAAAACCTGTTGGATTAAAGATGTTGGATTAAACCTGTTGGATTAGGGATTTTGGATTAAACCTGTTGGATTAAAGATGCTGGAAGAAAAGTGTTGAATTAAAGATATCAAATTAAACCTGTTGGATTCAACCTGTTGGATTAAAGATGTTGGATTTAAGATGTCGGATTCAACGTGTTAGATTAAACCTGTTGGATCAAATATGTCGGTATTAAACCTGTTGGATTAAAGATTTTGTATTAAACCTGTTGGATTAATGATGTTGGATTAAACCTGTTGTTTTAAAGATGTCGGTTTAAAGCTGTTGAATTAAAGATGTTGAATTAAAGAGATTGGATTAAAGATGTTGATTTAAAGATGTCAAATTAAACCTGTTGGATTAAAGATGTTGGATGAAAAATGTTGGATTCAATCTATTTGATTAAAGATGTCAGATTAAACCTGTTGGATTAAAGATGTCAGATTAAACATGTTGGATCAAAGATGTTGGATGACAGATGTCGGAATAAATTTGTTGTATTTAAAGATGTTGGATTTAAAATGTCAGATTGAAGATGTTGGATTCAACCTAATGGATTGAAGATGTGGGATTAAAGATGTCATATTAAAGATGTCGGAATCAACCTGTTGGATTAAAGATGTGGGATTAAACCTGTTGGATTAAAGATGTTGGATTCAACCTGTTGGATTAAAGATGTTGGATTAAACCTTTGTTTGTTTGTTGGATTAAAGATGTTGTATTAAAGATGTAGGATTTAACCTGTTGGATTAAATATGTTGTATTAAACCTGTTGTATTAAACCTGTCAGATTAAACCTGTTGGATTAAAGATGTTGGATTTAACCTGTTGGATTAAAGATGTCGGATTAAACCTGTTGGATTTAATCTGTTGGATTAAATATTTTGGATTAAAGATGTTGGATTAAAGATGTTGGATTAAACCTGTTGGATTTAATCTGTTGGATTAAATATGTTGGATTCAACCTGTTGGATTAAAGATGTAGGATTAAAGATGTTGTTTTAAAGATGTTGAATTAAACCTGTCGGATTAAAGATGTCAGATTAAACCTGTTGGTTTAAAGATGTTGGATTAAACCTGTTGTTTTAAAGATGTCGGTTTAACCCTGTTGGATTAAAGATGTTGGATTAAACCTATTAGATTAAAGATATTGTATTAAACATGTCGGATTAAACATGTTGGATTAAACCTGTTGGATTAAAGATGTTGAATTAAAGATGTCAGATTAGACCTGTTGGATTAAAATTGTTGGATTAAAGCGATTGCATTAAAGATGTTGATTTAAAGATGTCAAATTAAACCTGTTCGATTAAAGATGTTGGATTAAAGATTATGGATTAAAGGTGTCAGATTGAACCTGTTGGATTTAAGATGTTGCATTAAAGATGAAGGATTAAGGATGTTGGATTAAAGATGTTGGATGAAAAATGTTGGATTAAACCTGTTGGATTCAATCTATTTGATTAAAGATGTCAGATTAAACATGTTGGATAAATGTCATATTAAATTTTTTTGATTTAAATATGTTGGATTAAAGATGTCTGACTAAAGATGTTGGATTCAACCTGTTGGATTAAAGATGTGGGATTAAACCTGTTGTATTAAACCTGTTGGATTAAACCTGTTGGATTAAAGATGTTTGATTAAACCTTTGTTTGTTTGTTGGATTAAAGATGTTGGATTAAATTTGTTGGATTTAACCTGTTGGATTAAAGATGTCGGATTAAACCTGTTGGATTAAAGATGTTGGATTGAACCTGTTGGATTAAAGATGTCGGATTAAACCTGTTGGATTTAATCTTTTGGATTAAAGATGTTGGATTAAACCTTTTGGATTAAACCTGTTGGATTAAAGATGTTGGATTTAACCTGTTGGATTAAAGATGTCGGATTAAACCTGTTGGATTAAAGATGTCGGATTAAACCTGTTGGATTTAATCTTTTGGATTAAAGATGTTGGATTAAATATGTTGGATTAAATATGTCGGATTAAACCTGTTGGATTCAACCTGTTGGATTAAAGATGTAGGATTAAAGATGTTGTTTTAAAGATGTCGAAATAAACTTGTTGGATTAAAGATGTCGGATTAAACCTGTTGGTTTAAAGATGTTGGATTAAAGATGTTGGATTAAAGATGTTGGATAAACCTATTGGATTGAAGATGTTGTATTAAACATGTCGGATTAAACCTGATGGATTAAACATGTCAGATTAAATCTGTTGGATCAAAGATGTTAAATGAAAGATGTCGGATTAAATTTGTTGGATTTAAAGATGTTGGATTAAAGATGTCACATTAAAGATGTTGGATTTAACCTGTTGGATTAAAGATGTGGGATTAAACTTGATGGATTAAAGATGTTGGATTAAACCTGTTGGATTAAAGATGTTGGATTAAACCTAATGGATTAAACCTGTTGGATTAAAGATGTTGGATTAAAAATGTAGGATTAAACCTGTTGGATTAAAGATGTTGGATTGAACCTGTTGGATTAAAGATGTCGGATTAAACCTGTTGGATTTAATCTGTTGGATTAAATATGTTGGATTCAACCTGTTGGATTAAAGATGTTGTTTTAAAGATGTTGAATTAAACCTGTTTGATTAAAGATGTCAGATTAAACCTGTTGGTTTAAAGATGTTGGATTAAACCTGTTGTTTTAAAGATGTCGGTTTAACCCTGTTGGATTAAAGATGTTGGATTAAACCTATTGGATTAAAGATATTGTATTAGTCATGTCAGATTAAACATGTTGGATTAAACCTGTTGGATTAAAGATGTGGAATTAAAGATGTCAGATTAAAACTGTTGGATTAAAATTGTTGGATTAAAGCGATTGCATTAAAGATGTTGATTTAAAGACGTCAAATTAAACCTGTTGGATTAAAGATGTTGGATTAAAGATTATGGATTAAAGGTGTCAGATTGAACCTGTTGGATTTAAGATGTTGCATTAAAGATGAAGGAATAAGGATGTTGGATTAAAGATGTTGGATGGAAAATGTTGGATTAAACCTGTTGGATTCAATCTATTTGATTAAAGATGTCAGATTAAACATTTTGTATTAAATATGTCATATTAAACCTGTTGGATGAAATATGTTGGATGAAAGATGTCGGATTAAATTTGTTGGATTCAAAGATGTTGGATTAAAGATGTCTAACTAAAGATGTTGGATTCAACCTGTTGGATTAAAGATGTGGGATTAAACCAGTTGGTTTAAAGATGTTGGATTCAACCTGTTGGATTAAACCTGTTGGATTAAAGATGTTTGATTAAACCTTTGTTTGTTTGTTGGATTAAAGATGTTGGATTAAATTTGTTGGATTAAACCTGTTGGATTAACGATGTCGAATTAAACCTGTTGGATTAACGATGTTGAATTAAACCTGTTGGATTAAAGATGTTGGATTTAACCTGTTGGATTAAAGATGTCGGATTAAACCTGTTGGATTAAAGATGTTGGATTAAAGATGTTGGATTGAACCTGTTGGATTAAAGATGTCGGATTAAACCTGTTGGATTTAATCTTTTGGATTAACGATGTTGGATTAAACCTGTTGGATTAAACCTGTTGGATTAAAGATGTTGGATTTAACCTGTTGGATTAAAGATGTCGGATTAAACCTGTTGGATTTAATCTTTTGGATTAAAGATGTTGGATTAAATATGTTGGATTAAAGATGTCGGATTAAACCTGTTGGATTCAACCTGTTGGATTAAAGATGTTGGATTAAAGATGTCGGATTAAACCTGTTGAATTCAACCTGTTGGATTAAAGATGTAGGATTAAAGATGTTGTTTTAAAGATGTCAAAATAAACTTGTTGGATTAAAGATGTCGGATTAAACCTGTTGGTTTAAAGATGTTGGATTAAAGATGTTGGATAAACCTATTGGGTTAAAGATGTTGTATTAAACATGTTGGATTAAACCTGATGGATTAAACATGTCAGATTAAATCTGTTGGATCAAAGATGTTAAATGAAAGATGTCGGATTCAATTTGTTGGATTTAAAGATGTTGGATTAAAGATGTCACATTAAAGATGTTGGATTTAACCTGTTGGATTAAAGATGTGGGATTAAATTTGATGGATTAAAGATGTTGGATTAAACCTGTTGGATTAAAGATGTTGGATTAAACCTGTTGGATTAAACCTGTTGGATTCAACCTGTTGGATTAAAGATGTAGGATTAAAGATGTTGGATTAAACCTGTTGAATTCAACCTGTTGGATTAAAGATGTAGGATTAAAGATGTTGTTTTAAAGATGTCGAAATAAACTTGTTGGATTAAAGATGTCGGATTAAACCTGTTGGTTTAAAGATGTTGGATTAAAGATGTTGGATTAAAGCTGTTGGATAAACCTATTGGATTAAACCTGATGGATTAAACATGTCAGATTAAATCTGTTGGATCAAAGATGTTAAATGAAAGATGTCGGATTAAATTTGTTGGATTTAAAGATGTTGGATTAAAGATGTCACATTAAAGATGTTGGATTTAACCTGTTGGATTAAAGATGTGGGATTAAACTTGATGGATTAAAGATGTTGGATTAAAGATGTTGGATTAAACCTAATGGATTAAACCTGTTGGATTAAAGATGTTGGATTAAAAATGTAGGATTAAACCTGTTGGATTAAAGATGTTGGATTGAACCTGTTGGATTAAAGATGTCGGATTAAACCTGTTGGATTTAATCTGTTGGATTAAATATGTTGGATTCAACCTGTTGGATTAAAGATGTTGTTTTAAAGATGTTGAATTAAACCTGTTTGATTAAAGATGTCAGATTAAACCTGTTGGTTTAAAGATGTTGGATTAAACCTGTTGTTTTAAAGATGTCGGTTTAACCCTGTTGGATTAAAGATGTTGGATTAAACCTATTGGATTAAAGATATTGTATTAGTCATGTCAGATTAAACATGTTGGATTAAACCTGTTGGATTAAAGATGTGGAATTAAAGATGTCAGATTAAAACTGTTGGATTAAAATTGTTGGATTAAAGCGATTGCATTAAAGATGTTGATTTAAAGACGTCAAATTAAACCTGTTGGATTAAAGATGTTGGATTAAAGATTATGGATTAAAGGTGTCAGATTGAACCTGTTGGATTTAAGATGTTGCATTAAAGATGAAGGATTAAGGATGTTGGATTAAAGATGTTGGATGGAAAATGTTGGATTAAACCTGTTGGATTCAATCTATTTGATTAAAGATGTCAGATTAAACATTTTGTATTAAATATGTCATATTAAACCTGTTGGATGAAAGATGTTGGATGAAAGATGTCGGATTAAATTTGTTGGATTCAAAGATGTTGGATTAAAGATGTCTAACTAAAGATGTTGGATTCAACCTGTTGGATTAAAGATGTGGGATTAAACCAGTTGGTTTAAAGATGTTGGATTCAACCTGTTGGATTAAACCTGTTGGATTAAAGATGTTTGATTAAACCTTTGTTTGTTTGTTGGATTAAAGATGTTGGATTAAATTTGTTGGATTAAACCTGTTGGATTAACGATGTCGAATTAAACCTGTTGGATTAACGATGTTGGATTTAACCTGTTGGATTAAAGATGTCGGATTAAACCTGTTGGATTAAAGATGTTGGATTAAAGATGTTGGATTGAACCTGTTGGATTAAAGATGTCGGATTAAACCTGTTGGATTTAATCTTTTGGATTAACGATGTTGGATTAAACCTGTTGGATTAAACCTGTTGGATTAAAGATGTTGGATTTAACCTGTTGGATTAAAGATGTCGGATTAAACCTGTTGGATTTAATCTTTTGGATTAAAGATGTTGGATTAAATATGTTGGATTAAAGATGTCGGATTAAACCTGTTGGATTCAACCTGTTGGATTAAAGATGTTGGAT
Organism: Entelurus aequoreus; assembly: GCF_033978785.1. Taxonomy (NCBI): domain Eukaryota; kingdom Metazoa; phylum Chordata; class Actinopteri; order Syngnathiformes; family Syngnathidae; genus Entelurus; species Entelurus aequoreus. Next base: position 61,361,852 of record NC_084733.1, on the reverse strand, counting down.
TAAAGATGTCGGATTAAACCTGTTGAATTCAACCTGTTGGATTAAAGATGTAGGATTAAAGATGTTGTTTTAAAGATGTCAAAATAAACTTGTTGGATTAAAGATGTCGGATTAAACCTGTTGGTTTAAAGATGTTGGATTAAAGATGTTGGATAAACCTATTGGGTTAAAGATGTTGTATTAAACATGTTGGATTAAACCCGATGGATTAAACATGTCAGATTAAATCTGTTGGATCAAAGATGTTAAATGAAAGATGTCGGATTCAATTTGTTGGATTTAAAGATGTTGGATTAAAGATGTCACATTAAAGATGTTGGATTTAACCTGTTGGATTAAAGATGTGGGATTAAATTTGATGGATTAAAGATGTTGGATTAAACCTGTTGGATTAAAGATGTTGGATTAAACCTAATGGATTAAACCTGTTGGATTAAAGATGTTGGATTCAACCTGTTGGATTAAAATTGTAGGATTAAACCTGTTGGATTAAAGATGTCGGATTAAACCTGTTGGATTCAATCTGTTGTATTAAAGATGTTGAATTAAAGATGTTGGATTAAAGATGTCGGATTAAACCTGTTGGATTCAACCTGTTGGATTAAAGATGTAGGATTAAAGATGTTGTTTTAAAGATGTCGAATTAAATCTGTTGGATTAAAGATGTCAGATTAAACATGTTGGTTTAAAGATGTTGGATTGAAGATTTTGGAATAAATATGATGGATTAGAGATGTCAAATTAAACCTGTCGGATTAAAGATGTTGGATTAAAGATGCAGGGTTAAAGACAGGTTTAGTTTAGTCGACTATTCTTTAAACACAAATAAAAGTGGACATTACAGGAAATAGTCGACTATTCTTGCACACAAATCCTGTATTTTGATGACTGGAGCGTCACACCCTGTCCTCGGTTTGTCTGAAGAGAGAAATACAAACATTGATATAAAAAAGAGCATAAAAGTGCATTTACATATAATTTTATTTCTGTTTAATTTAATTCACACGGTTTTAAAATGACTTCAGTTTCATTCACTTCAAAACAAAACGTGCCAGCGAAGCTAGCTTCCAAAGAAGCTAAAATAGTTTAGCCTAAATATCATATTAGATACTGAATTTGACTATCAACGTCATCGTAGACGTATTAAAGTCTGACATTCGTTACGATGTAACATACAGTTTCGACCAAAACCTTCATACAGTTCAACAATGTGACTCACCTTCGACACTCAGGTGCCTATGGAAGTAGAATTGTCTCACATCAACTTATATATATCAATATGATATTAATACATATGCATATACTAATAAATATACAAATACAAATTCCAATGTGAGATACAAATAAATAAATAATTTGTATAAATAAACGCGTATTTGTAAATATATTTTTGAGATTTGAATATAAATATGCTTGATTTTGTATTTGTATTTGTATTGAATTTGCATATGTGGGTCGCTTTTTAGCTTTTGTGTTGATGAGACATTCCTCCCACAAACCAGATGCACAAATAAATGTGACCTACACACTCCCCTGAACAAACAGCAGAGGGCACTGCAGCCAGAGCGGTCTGGGTCACAGAGCATTATATGCATTACATGCAAAATGCTCGGAGTTCTCTGCACAAAAACAATCCACGTCTTTACAGAGAGAACGCACAACGGGCCTGAGCTAGCTACCGTTAGCGTTGTATTAGTTAATGCTAATTTATCCAGTTAATCTGAAAGACCGTGCTAGCTGCTTATTTTATTGTATCAATGCCGTTTAATGACCTTGTCCCGATGTAGATACTGATCTCTTATCAGTGCAATGTGTGTCAAATCATCATCATATATCAATCATCATATGACCCTCCCTGGTGTGCCTCTGATTGGCTTGCCAGTGTCTGACCATGTCTATGACCGAGACCGCTCTGGCTGCAGTGCCCTCTGCTGGTGGTTCAGGGGAGTGTGTAGGTCACATTTATTTGTGCATCTGGTTTGTGGGAGGAATGTCTCATCGACACAAAAGCAAAAAAGCGATCCGCATATGCAAATTCAATACAAATACAAATACAAAATCAAGCATATTTATATTAAAATCCCAAAAATATATTTATAAATACACGTTTATTCATACAAATTCTTGATTTATTTGTATGTCACATTTTTATATTCATACATTTTATTTGTATATATTTTCAAATCTCAAAAATATATTTACAAATACGCGTTTGTTTATACAAATTATTTATTTATTTGTATCTCACATTTGAATTTGTATTTGTATATTTATTAATATATGCATATGTATTAATATCATATTGATATACAGTATATAAGTTGATGTGAGACAATTCTACTTCCATAGGTGCCGACCACCTGTCATCTTCTTCACCCACAAACACTGAACGTGCGGCTTCCACCCAACAGGTGGCGCTGTAGCAAGAAGCCCAGGGGCTGAAGTTGCGGCTTCCACCCAAAAGATGGCACTGTAGCAAGAAGCCCACTTCCCGGCTTTCGGGTCTGCAATCACATAACATTTAAACTACAATAGACAAGATCGGATTATTTGTATTGAAATCATGATTATGATGGAAAGTCAAAGACGAAAGATAAAGACATATTGTTGATTTGGAATTCCAGATATTAAACAGAATAATTTAGATGATGTTTAAAGTGTCATCAAATGTTTATATTTTTCTTGCTATTACTATTATTATTATAATTATTATTATTGTTATTATTATTATTATTATTATTATTATTAATTATTGTTGTTATTAAATATTGTTATCATTATTATTATTATGTATTCCAGATATCTTAGAGAATATTTAGAGGATGTTTAAAGTGTCATCAAATAGTTATCTTTTTCTTGCTATTATCGATATTATCATTCATTATTATTATTATTATTATTAATTCCAGATGTTTAAGAGAATAATTTAGATGATGATGTTTAAAGTGTCATCAAATAATTATATTTTTCTTGCTATTATTATTTTTTATTTATTTATTATTATTTGTATTATTATTACTATTATCATTATTTATTCCAGATGTCCAAGAGAATATTTAGATGATGTGTCATCAAATAATTGTGTTTTTCTTCCTATTATTAGTATTATTATTTATTATTAATTATAATTATAATAGTTATCTTTTTCTATTTTAGGGACTTTCCATTTTGCTGACTGGCTGTTTTGCAGATCAGAAGGTTTGTTATGTTATTCCATCAAGACACAAATATGTCAAATATGATATTAGTATTATGATGTTTGTTTGTCACATGTCAAATATGATATTAATATGATGATGTTTATTTGTCACAGGTTCGAGAGGAACTGTGGAAGATCTTTAAGGTATATTTAAAAAAGTGATTTATTAATAATTATGTTAGTCAAGGTTATAAAATTGATTTATTAATAATTATGTTAGTCAAGGTTATGAATGTAATTTATTAATAATTATGTTAGTCAAGGTTGTACATGTAGTTTATTAATAATTATGTTAGTCAAGGTTATAAATGTAATTTATTAGTAATTATGTTAGTCAAGGTTATGAATGTAATTTATTAATAATTACGTTAGTCGAGGTTGTAAATGTAATTTATTAATAAGTATGTTAGTCAATGTTATAAATGTAATTTATTAATAGTTATGTTAGTCAATGTTATAAATGTAATTGATTAATAATTATGTTTGTCAAGGTTATAAATGTAGCTTATTAATAATTATGTTAGTTAAGGTTATAAATATAATTTATTCATAATTATGTTAGTCAAGGTTATAAATGTAATTTATTAATAATTGTTAGTCAATTTTATAAATATAATTTATTAATAATTATTTTAGTCAAGGTTATAAATGTAATGTATTAATAATTGTTAGTCAAGGTTGTAGATGTAATTTATTAATAATTATGTTAGTCAAGGTTCTTAATGTAATTTATTAATAATTAAGTTAGTCAAGGTTATAAATGTAATTTATTAATAAGTATGTTAGTCAAGGTTATAAATGTAATGTATTAATAACTATGTTAGTCAAGGTATATTTATAAAAGAGATTTATTAATAATTCTGCTATTGAACTGATTTATATGATCACCTTTCAGAAGGACAAGAAAAGAGCAGAAAAATTCAACAACAAACTTGAAGGGAAAATCTGATGGATTTTTTTTATTGTTGTATTGTTTTTTTTTCTGTTCAGTTTTCTAATATCTGATGTAATTTTTTTTGTATCCGTATCAAACGGATCCTATTAAAATCAATTATTTGTTGTTTTATGAAATGCAAGAATAATAATCTGTTTGGACCGAACATATTAAAGTTGAAATGGTCATTTGCTTTTGGTTGTGATTTTTTTTAAATGTATTTTGATGGGTGAGTCTTCATGTCTGGACCTGTGGGGGCGGGGTGTCCCCTCTTTCTGCCCGCTTGGAGTGTGGTCTCTCGCTGGTTTGGGAGCTGGCTGAAAACAGGATAAGTGGTTATGGTGCTGGACTGCTAATTCTTTGTGCTCTGCACGCGTGGGTTCAAATTCCTTCCTCGTTGCAACATTTTGCATTTCTTATCCTGGATATTCAGCAAAGTGATACACTCTTGATTCTTTCTCTTTTCAATGTTTTTATTGTACAAAATACAAATATTAACAGTCAAAGTTGGGGTTTATTCCAAATTGAGGTGACATCACATGTTGACGTTTGCTTATTTCATAGAATAATAATAATAATACATTTTATTTGGTATAGCGCTTTTCAGCATACTCAAAGACGCTTTACAGGATAAAAATTAAAATATAAAACAGTTCAGAGTAATAATACATAATACAGGAAATATAAAAGCAGTACATAGTAAAATACATACCGTAATAACACTGGACATTACAAGACGGGACATTACAAGACACAGAACACTAATCACAGGTTAAAAGCAGATCTGAAGAGGTGTGTTTTGAGAAGGCTTTTGAAGGTAGGAAGGTCTGAGCAGTCACGGATGGGTTTGGGGAGAGAGTTCCAGAGGGTGGGAGCAGCGATGGAGAAGGCTCTGTCACCCCAGGTCCGGAGCTTGGTTCTGAGTGGTGGGGAGAGGAGGTTGGCGTCGGAGGAGCGGAGGCTGCGTGAAGGGGTATGGTGGTGAAGCTGGTTAGTGAGGTAGCAGGGGGCCTGGTTGGAGAGGGCTTTGTGGGTGAGGAGGAGGATTTTAAAGTGGATCCGATGAAGAACGGGAAGCCAGTGGAGTTTCTGAAGGACTGGGATGATGTGCTCACGGGAGCGGGTGTGGGTGAGCAGGCGGGCGGCAGAGTTTTTAATGTATTGGAGTTTATTGAGGATTTTGGAAGATGAGCCGTATAGGATGCTGTTGCAGTAATCGAGTCTGGAGGTGATGAAAGCATGGATCAGGGTTTCAGCGGCAGAGGAGGAGAGGGATGGACGGAGACGGGCAATATTTTTGAGGTGGAAGAAAGCAGTTCTTGTAATGTGGTTGACATGGTGTTCAAAAGAGAGGTTATTGTCCAGAATTACTCCAAGGTTGCGGGTGTAAGTGGATGGGGACAGAGTGGAGTTGTCTTAGAGGTGGAAGTTGTGAGCAGTTTAGGTGAGGGATTTGGGGCCTATGATGAGCATGTCAGATTTGTCGCAATTGAGTTGGAGGAAGTTGGAGTGCATCCATGATTTGATTTCAGTGAGGCAGTCGGTCAGGGTGGAGAGAGTTACGGAGGAGATGGATTTTGTGGAGATGTATAGCTGGACGTCATCTGCGTAGCAATGGAATTGGAGGTGATGGCGGCGGATGATGTTTCTGAGGGGGAGCATGTACAGGATGAAGAGAAGTGGACCAAGCACCGAACCCTGGGGGACACCTTGTGACAGAGGGGCAGTGGAGGAGGTGCAGTTGTTTATACTGATGTATTGTTGTCTGTTAGTGAGATATGACCTTAACCAGGAGAGGGCGGAGCCGGTGATGTTGAGGGATGATTCCAGGCGGTAGAGGAGGATGGTGTGGCTGATGGTATCAAAGGCTGCTGTGAGGTCAAGGAGGAGGAAAATACTGAGGTGGCCGGAGTCTGAAGAGAGGAGGAGGTCATTGGTGACTTTGAGAAGGGCTGTTTCTGTGCTGTGACGTGCGCGGAAGCCAGATTGAAATGGTTCGAACAGATCATTGGAAGTGAGGTGAGTCTTGAGCTGAGTGGCGACGGCACGTTCCAGTATTTTGGACAGGAAGGGAAGGTTGGAGATGGGCCGAAAGTTGCTCATGGTGTCAGGGTTGAGTCCAGAATAGAATAGAATAGATCTGTATTGCCATTGTACATTGTACAACGAAATTGCAAGCAAACTAATTTAGTGCAAATTCATAATGACACATAAAAAACATAAGAACATGGTACTAAGATATCCTTTGAAAAGCAGTAGGAAAAGCAAAGTGTATTACTTCTGCTTATTACAGCAATTACTGATTGTAGCTTTACATTTTTTCGACTTTGAAACATTTTCATATTTTTTTATTTTGACAGGCTGAAAACATTTTGTATTTACTATTTTCAAACCGGCTAAAACATTCAATATAGAAACGTTTCAATTGTATGTAAAAGCAATCAAATATGTTTTCTTGCTGAAATGTCTTTGTTAAAAAATGCAGCTGGTCCAAAACAAACTCCAAAAAAACCAAGCTGTGGGCCACAAATGTTCCCCAGGCTGCACTTTGGACACCAGCTATGCTGCACACTAATATCAATATCTCTCTTTTGATATCAGCACCATATCACAAGCTTATCATGCCCGTATCATTACAGATTGGAGCGATATCATCTGAGCGGCAATCTCCTGTTGCCTCATGAAGAAAAACTTATTTTGTTAAGATGCTCTTCTCTTCTGTGGTGTGAAGAACGGATAATACTTCTTCTCGTGTTTACGCCAGCAAGTGATATTTATGAATTATGACAGCAGACCTCATGATATCATCTACTGCATGTATTTCCTCCAAGGGCACAAACTCATCTTCTTGCAATGAAACCACAGGCTGCAACAATGACAAGCGCTGAAATTGTTTCATCAACTACTGAGAAATATTCACAATCGTATCCCATATTTGGCCAAAACTTACTGATATCAGAGGGAAAATACAATTGATTCATTACATTAAACAGTTTGAACATTGCATTAATATGTTCCATTGAATTGTTTGTGCACTCTAACTACCTATACTAGCTAATTAACTATACTAGCTAACTATCTACCTATACTAGCAAATTAACTATACTATCTAACTATCTACCTTAACTAGCTAATTAACTATGATAGCTAACTAGCACCCTATACTAGCCAACTAATTAGTGCATTAATCATACTAGCTAATTAACTGGATACCTATACTAGGCAACTCACTAACTACATATACTAACCAACTACCTAGCTAGTTAAATATACTAACTACTAGATACATTTACTAGCAACTAACCAGCTAAATAACGATACTAGCTAACTAGCTGCATATGCTAGCCAAACATATAGTTAAATGGCAGGGCTAGCTAACTAACTATCTACTTATACTAACAGCTAACTAGCTAAATAACTCTACTAGCAAACTAACTACATATACTAGCAAATTAACTAGCGAATTAACTATGCTAGCCAACTAACTAGCAACCTATACCAGCCAGCTAACTAGCTGAATAACAATGCTAGCTAACAAATTAGCTATTTATACTAGCCAACTAACTAGCATAACTACACTATTAACTAACTAACTAGCTACATATACTAGCCAACTAACTAGCTAATTAACAAATATAACTAAGTAGCTACCTATATTTGCCAACTAACTATCTAATTGAATATACTACTTATCTACACTAGTTAACTAAGTAGTCAACTAACTAGTCAACTAACTAGTCAACTAACTAACTACCTACTTATACTAGCTGACCAACCAGCTAACTAACTATAATAGCCAGGCCACTAGCTTACTAACAAGACTAAACAACTAACAAACTAAATAACTAACTGACTATACTTGCCAACTAACAATTTAACTATACTAACTAACAATATAAGTATTGTGTAGCCTTCTCCAACATGTTGTTGTTGTTGTTTTCGTAGGGTTGGGGTTAAAAACATCATGCGAGTCATGTATTATTCTACCAGAAATGCTGGGAGCGGTGAAAAAGAAAGATGGATGTTTTGTCAGTTCCATAAGACAATAGAAAGTGTTGGAGAAGAACATCAAACATTTAAATCCCACGAAATGGAAGGACAGCACTTGACTGTGACCTGAAATTCAGCAGCGAGCTGCCAGCGAGACGGCGAGCAGCGTGTTTAAACATGGGCAGAAAATTATCATTTTTATTTAAATAATGTCATTAAACATAGGCAGAAAATTATCATTTTTATTTAAATGTGATTAACTATTTGTATTTTCATCAAATTAAACGTATGAAAAATATCATACTAATGTGATCAAACACAAAAAGTATTTAAATGTGAATAAACATGCAGAAAAATATTTCTATTTCAATGTGATTAAAGGCCTACTGAAATGGTTTTTTTTTATTTAAACGGGAATAGCAGATCCATTCTATGTGTCATACTTGATCATTTCGCGATATTGCCATATTTTTGCTGAAAGGATTTAGTAGAGAAAATCGACGATAAAGTTCGCAACTTTTGCTCGCTGATAAAAAAAAGCCTTGCCTGTACCGGAAGTAGCGTGACGTCACAGGAGCTAGTATTCCTCACAATTCCCCGTTGTTTACAATGGAGCGAGAGAGATTCGGACCGAGAAAGTGATGATTACCCCATTAATTTGAGCGAGGATGAAAGATTCGTAGATGAGGAACGTTACAGTGAATGACTTGAGAGGCAGCGATGGACGTATCTTTTTTCGCTCTGACCGTAACTTAGGTACAAGCTGGCTCATTGGATTCCACACTCTCCTTTTTCTATTGTAGATCACAGATTTGTATTTTAAACCACCTCGGATACTATATCCTCTTGAAAATGAGAGTCGAGAACGCGAAATGGACATTCAGTGCCTTTTATCTCCACGACAATACATCGGCGAAATGCTTTAGCTACGAGCTAACATGATAGCATCTTGCTTTAACTGCATATAGAAACAAAAGAAATAAACCCCTGACTGGAAGGATAGATAGAAAATCAACAATACTATTAAACCGTGGACATGTAAATACACGGTTAATGCTTTCCAGGCTGGCGAAGGTTAACAATGCTGTGCTAACGACGCCATTGAAGCTAACTTAGCAACCGGACTGCACAGAGCTATGCTGAAAACATTAGCTCTCCACCTACGTCAGCCAGCCCTCATTTGCTCATCAACACCCGTGCTCACCTGCGTTCCAGCGATCGGCAGAAGGACGAAGGACTTCACCCGATGCGTTTGGCGGCCCGGAGACGTAGGAAGTCAAGGTGAGGTCGGCGGCTAGCGCGGCTAGCGCTCCAACAAAGTCCTCCTGGTTGTGTTGCTGTAGTCCGCTGCTAATACACTGATCCCACCTACAACTGTCTTCTTTGCAGCCTTCATTGTTCATTAAAAAAATTGCAAAAGATGTCCAGAATACTGTGGAATGAGTGAGGGCACTCGGCCTGTCATACTTATTTTCCATCGATATCAAGTTAAGGACCTGGTTATTCACGAGGCTCGCAAGAGCAGAGAACTTACAACAGCCACAAGATCCACTTCTATGATGACTACACCCCGGATGTTCTCAAACTACGCGCTGAGTTCAAAACATCCATGAATGAACTCGACCAACGAGGATACAGACCGGCTTTGCTTAACCCTGCTAGACTACGTATCACCATGCCTGGCGGGGAGAGGAGGTGGCTCCTGTCGACCTCGAAGGCTGACAGATTTGTTCAGAGTCTGAACATTAAGCAGTGGAGGCTCCTCCATAGAGGTGGAGGAGGCCTGGCCTCCCCAATAATTTGAGAGAAGAGAGAGATTTAAAAAAAACAATAAATATATTTATTTTATTTATTTATTTTAACAAAAAACATATTTTTTATTTTTTATATTCATATTATTTTAGTTTTGTTCATAAATCTAAATGTTCCCATGGCTAAAACCCAATATTGCAATTGTAAAGCAACAGGCCAGATTTCCCTATCAGTTTGTATTAAGGGAGGCCAGGCCTCCCCTAGGAAATTAGCTTCTCATAGAAGTCAATGTAATGCATGCTTTTTCATGCCAATATGTGATTGGCCAGATCACTGAAAATGGGTGGGCAACGGAGGCCTGGCCTCACCATGCATTGTGTCCAGGGCTGAAAGATTGACATTTTGTTCGTCCAATCACATGCTACTGGTTCATTTGGAATCATTCCTTTCCTTTCCTAATCAACACAGAAGCCATTTTGAGAATTCGCCAGCCACTTCAGTCAAACAAACACTCGCCATAGTGGCTACGAGTGTCCTATCAACTTGTGCTTTTCAGGAAATTTAGAGAACACCCCTGGCTATCATCCGTGAAGTTTATAGCTCATATAGCCAAATACTTTTGCTTAAAACGACCTCGGAAATCGGCGAGATTCTGGCGCAATTTGAGATCTTGGGCTGGAGATAGATATGCGTTAACCAGTGGAGGCTCCTCCATAGAGGTGGAGTGGAGTCCAGGAGAGAGCATGCCGCCCCTCAGCTAAACCAGATGTGAGTTGAACTAATTAGATGTCTCTACCAGTGTTACACCACTAGTTCTCAGTAGTAATAACACTCCATTTTGTCTGTGTTTCTCAGCAGATAAAGCCAACTGGAACCATATTTTTACATATTTTATATTAAATATATTGAATAAAACTACATATGATAAAGAAAGTGTTATCTTATCTTTTTTATATGCTAAACTTGATTAAATTGGTGATTACATGTTGAAGCTGTAGAAGAATGAAAAATGTAAGCTAAACAAAATTGTTTTTAACTACCGTATTTTCCGCACCATAAGGCGCCCCGTGTTATTAGCCGCACGTTTAATGAACGGAATATTTCAAAACTTTGTTTACCTATTAGCCGCCCCGTGCCATTAGCCGCACCTACGCTACGCTAAAGGGAATGTCAACAAAACAGTCAGATAGGTCAGTCAAACTTTAATAATATATTACAAACCAGCGTTCTAACAACTCTGTTCACTCCCAAAATGTAATGTGCAAATGTGCAATCACAAAAATAGTAACACTCAAAATAGTGCAGAGCAATAGCAACATCAATAACTCAACGTTGCTCATACGTTAGTGTCACGCAACACACAAAATAAACATTTAAAGCTCACTTTCTGAAGTTATTACTCATCTACAAATCCCTCGAATTCTTCTTCTTCGGTGTGCTTCACTTGTTTTTTGACACCATCTGTGATGTGGACGCGCATGCAGTCGTAGATCAACAGGAACGGCGCTGCGTGAAAAAAGTCACCCGGTGTCTTCGCGTAAACGTCTATCAACCACTCGCTCATCTTTTCTTCAGCCATCCATCCCTTCGAGTTAGCTTTTATGATGACGCCGGCTGGAAAGTTCTCTTTTGGCAAGGTCTTCCTTTTGAATATCACCGTGGGTGGAAGTTTCTGGCCGTTAGCATGGCAAGCTAGAACCACGGTGAAGACGACTTCTCATTCCCTGTGGTGCGAATATTCACCGTACGTGCTCCCGTTGTATCCACAGTGCGGTTCACAGGAATATCAAAAGTCAGTGGAACCTTGTACGCGTGTCTCTTAGTAGGAGACATTTTGTTGTCTTTACAGAAAAACAAATGAAGTTAAATATCCGCGAGCTTCTTCTTCTACGGGGGCGGGTGCTCACCTTGGCGGTTGCTTACAGTAGAAGAAGAAGCGCTTCCTCTTCTATGGGGGCGGTTGCTTACCGTAGAAGAAGAAGCACTTCCTCTTTTACGGGGAAAAAAGATGGCGGCTGTTTACCGTAGTTGCGAGACCTAAACTTTATGAAAATAAATATGAATATTAATCCATATATAAGGCGCACTGGGTTATTAGCCGCACTGTCTGCTTTTGAGAAAAATTGTGGTTTTTAGGTGCGGCTTATGGTGCGGAAAATACGGTACATAATTAAAATTCCTGCCTTTTACACATGTTCACTTGGCGTTTATATAACATCCAAATGTCATTTCTCAGCTTAATTATCAGGCAGGCTCATAGACTTACAGCAATGTAATTTCTTCAGGAAGGCACAAGGCTAAGCTCTGCACAATGAATTGCATCAGCAAGAACTTTCTGACTGTAGCTTACACTCCAAATAGTATGCCTTTGGCCAGCACAAAGACAGATAAGAGAACAGGGAACATTCCATCGCGAGTGAAGTGAGCAAGCGGAAAAAAATGGCCTCCTCAATTCTGGAAGTCACCAGCCTCCACTGACATTAAGTAATCAAATGCTTCATCTACAAACCCCAAAACCAGTAAAGTTGGCACATTGTGTAAATCGTGAATAAAAACAGAATACAATGATTTGCAAATCCTTTTCAACCTATATTCAATTGAATAGACAAGATACTTACCGTTCGAACTGGAAAACGTTATTTTTTGCAAATATTGGCTCATTTGGAATTTGATGCCTGCAACATGTTTGGCTTAAGTGGCAAAAAAAGACTGAGAAAGTTGAGGAATGCTCATCAAACACTTATTTGGAACATCCCACAGGTGAACAGGTTAATTGGGAAATGAAATGCTCTGTCATTCACAAACAAGGATGGGACGAGGGTCACCACTTTGTCAACAAATGCGTGAGCAAATTGTCCAACAGTTTAAGAACAACATTTCTCAACCAGCTATTGCAAGGAATTTAGGGATTTCACCATCTACGGTCCGTAATATCATCAAAAGCTTCAGAGAATCTGGAGAAATCCCTGCACGTAAGCGGCTATGTCTGTGACCTTTGATCCCTTAGGCGGTACTGCATCACAAAACCAACATCAGTGTGTAAAGGATATCACCACATGGGCTCAGGAACACTTCAGAAAACCACTGTCAGTAACTACAGTTTGTTGCTACATCTGTAAGTGCAAGTTAAAACTCTACTATTCAAAGCGAAAGCCATTTATCAACAACACCCACAAACGCCGCCGGCTTCTCTGGGCCCGAGCTCATCTAAGATGGACTGATGCAAAGTGGAAAAGTGTTCTGTGGTCTGACGAGTCCACATTTCAAATTGTTTTTGGACACTGTGGACGTCATGTCCTCCGGACCAAAGAGAGAAAAGAACCATCCAAACTGTTCTAGGCGCAAAGTTCAAAAGCCAGCATCTGTGATGGTATGGGGGTGTATTAATGCCCTGAACCTGTTGAACCTGTTGGATTATAGATGGTGGATTAAGGATGTTTGATTAAGAATCAGAATCAGCTTTATTGTCATTACGCAGGGTAACGAGATTGAGGCCATTCCATACAGTGCGATGTGTGCATGCAAGAAAACAATGTGTAAATATATAAAAATATAAAAAATATAGAAGTGCAAAGAAAGGTGTGGAAGAGAACAGTGTACACTCTATTTTCTCTGTACAATGTACACTCTATACACTCTGTAGACATGTACACTCTATACACTCTGTACAAATGTGACTCTATACACCCTGTACAAATGTACACTCTATACAGTGGGTGAAATGAATATATACATGAATATCTACATGAAAAAAACAGTGGAATGGGTTATTGCACCGAAGAGAACGCAGCATGAGGGTCGATGGGGCAGTCCGTTCACGGTGGTTATGGCTCTGGGGAAGAAGCTGTTCTTTAGCCTGTTTGTCTTGGTTTTAATGCACCTGTAGTGCTTCCCAGACGGCAGCAGGTGGAACAGGTCAGAGCCAGGGTGGGTGCTGTCCTTGATGATGGCACTGGCTCTGTTGAGGCCGCGGGAGGTGTAGATGTCCATCAGAGAGGGGAGAGGGCGGCCGATGATCTTCTGAGCCTGCTGAGTCTGAGTCTGCTGCAGTTCAGCTGCCGTACCATACTGTAATACAGTAGGTCAGCAGGCTCTCGATAGACGAGCGGTAGAAGGTCAGCAGCAGGTCAGGCTTCAGGTTGTACTTCCCAAGGACTCTCAGGAAGTGTAGCCGCTGCTGAGCCTTCTTGATGATAGATGTGGTGTTGACTGTCCAGGAAAAGTCGTTAGAGATGTGGACTCCAAGGTACCTGAAGGTGTGGACCCTCTCCACACGCTCGCCGTTGATGTAGAGGGGGGCAGGGTCGGTGCTGCTCCTCCTGACGTCGACGATGATCTCTCTGGTCTTGCTGGTGTTGAGAGCGAGGTTGTTCTCTGAAGACCAGGCCGTCAGCTTCAGGACCTCCTCCCTGTAGGCAGCCTCGTCACCCCTGGATATGAGCCCGACCACTGTGGTATCGTCAGCGAACTTGACGGTAAGGTCGTCACTGTGGGCCGGACTGCAGTCATGGGTGTAGAGGCAGTAGAGGAGGGGGCTCAGCACACAGCCCTGTGGGGAGCCGATGCTCAGCGTGCGGGAGGATGAGAGGTGGGGGCCAAGTCTCACATTCTGGTGTCGGTCCGTTAGGAAGTCCCTTATCCAGGCGTTTGTGAGAAGGGGGAGGCCAAGAGTATCCAGTTTATTGCAGAGTCTGTCCGGGATTATTGTATTGAAGGCAGAACTATAATCCACAAAGAGCATTCGTACGTAGCTCTGCTGCTGCGACAGGTGGTTCAGAGCAGAGTGGAGAGCAACAGCGATGGCGTCCTCTGTGGATCTGTTCGCCCGGTATGCGAACTGGTGGGGGTCGAAGTCTGGAGGGATATGGCCCTTGATGTGCTGGAGAACCAGTCTCTCGAAGCAGTTCATGATTACCGGAGTGAGGGCCACTGGTCGGTAATCATTCAGGCTGGAGATGGGAGACTTCTTCGGCACCGGGATTATTATAGATGACTTCAGGCAGGATGGGATGACTGCCTGAGCCAGGGAGAGGTTGAAGATCTTGGTGAGGGGGGAGCGAGCTGGTGGGCGCACGCCCTGAGCACCTTTCCAGGTACTCCGTCTGGTCCGGCAGCCATCCTGGGGTTCACAGCCAGGAGCACTCGTCTGACACTGTGCTCCTGTACAGTGAGTGGAGTGGAGATGTTGGATAAACCTGTTGGATTAAACTTGTTGAATTAATGATTTTTGATTAAACCTGTTAGATTAAAACCTGTTGGATTAAAGATGTTGGATTAAACCTGTTGGATTAGGGATTTTGGATTAAACCTGTTGGATTAAAGATGCTGGAAGAAAAGTGTTGAATTAAAGATATCAAATTAAACCTGTTGGATTCAACCTGTTGGATTAAAGATGTTGGATTTAAGATGTCGGATTCAACGTGTTAGATTAAACCTGTTGGATCAAATATGTCGGTATTAAACCTGTTGGATTAAAGATTTTGTATTAAACCTGTTGGATTAATGATGTTGGATTAAACCTGTTGTTTTAAAGATGTCGGTTTAAAGCTGTTGAATTAAAGATGTTGAATTAAAGAGATTGGATTAAAGATGTTGATTTAAAGATGTCAAATTAAACCTGTTGGATTAAAGATGTTGGATGAAAAATGTTGGATTCAATCTATTTGATTAAAGATGTCAGATTAAACCTGTTGGATTAAAGATGTCAGATTAAACATGTTGGATCAAAGATGTTGGATGACAGATGTCGGAATAAATTTGTTGTATTTAAAGATGTTGGATTTAAAATGTCAGATTGAAGATGTTGGATTCAACCTAATGGATTGAAGATGTGGGATTAAAGATGTCATATTAAAGATGTCGGAATCAACCTGTTGGATTAAAGATGTGGGATTAAACCTGTTGGATTAAAGATGTTGGATTCAACCTGTTGGATTAAAGATGTTGGATTAAACCTTTGTTTGTTTGTTGGATTAAAGATGTTGTATTAAAGATGTAGGATTTAACCTGTTGGATTAAATATGTTGTATTAAACCTGTTGTATTAAACCTGTCAGATTAAACCTGTTGGATTAAAGATGTTGGATTTAACCTGTTGGATTAAAGATGTCGGATTAAACCTGTTGGATTTAATCTGTTGGATTAAATATTTTGGATTAAAGATGTTGGATTAAAGATGTTGGATTAAACCTGTTGGATTTAATCTGTTGGATTAAATATGTTGGATTCAACCTGTTGGATTAAAGATGTAGGATTAAAGATGTTGTTTTAAAGATGTTGAATTAAACCTGTCGGATTAAAGATGTCAGATTAAACCTGTTGGTTTAAAGATGTTGGATTAAACCTGTTGTTTTAAAGATGTCGGTTTAACCCTGTTGGATTAAAGATGTTGGATTAAACCTATTAGATTAAAGATATTGTATTAAACATGTCGGATTAAACATGTTGGATTAAACCTGTTGGATTAAAGATGTTGAATTAAAGATGTCAGATTAGACCTGTTGGATTAAAATTGTTGGATTAAAGCGATTGCATTAAAGATGTTGATTTAAAGATGTCAAATTAAACCTGTTCGATTAAAGATGTTGGATTAAAGATTATGGATTAAAGGTGTCAGATTGAACCTGTTGGATTTAAGATGTTGCATTAAAGATGAAGGATTAAGGATGTTGGATTAAAGATGTTGGATGAAAAATGTTGGATTAAACCTGTTGGATTCAATCTATTTGATTAAAGATGTCAGATTAAACATGTTGGATAAATGTCATATTAAATTTTTTTGATTTAAATATGTTGGATTAAAGATGTCTGACTAAAGATGTTGGATTCAACCTGTTGGATTAAAGATGTGGGATTAAACCTGTTGTATTAAACCTGTTGGATTAAACCTGTTGGATTAAAGATGTTTGATTAAACCTTTGTTTGTTTGTTGGATTAAAGATGTTGGATTAAATTTGTTGGATTTAACCTGTTGGATTAAAGATGTCGGATTAAACCTGTTGGATTAAAGATGTTGGATTGAACCTGTTGGATTAAAGATGTCGGATTAAACCTGTTGGATTTAATCTTTTGGATTAAAGATGTTGGATTAAACCTTTTGGATTAAACCTGTTGGATTAAAGATGTTGGATTTAACCTGTTGGATTAAAGATGTCGGATTAAACCTGTTGGATTAAAGATGTCGGATTAAACCTGTTGGATTTAATCTTTTGGATTAAAGATGTTGGATTAAATATGTTGGATTAAATATGTCGGATTAAACCTGTTGGATTCAACCTGTTGGATTAAAGATGTAGGATTAAAGATGTTGTTTTAAAGATGTCGAAATAAACTTGTTGGATTAAAGATGTCGGATTAAACCTGTTGGTTTAAAGATGTTGGATTAAAGATGTTGGATTAAAGATGTTGGATAAACCTATTGGATTGAAGATGTTGTATTAAACATGTCGGATTAAACCTGATGGATTAAACATGTCAGATTAAATCTGTTGGATCAAAGATGTTAAATGAAAGATGTCGGATTAAATTTGTTGGATTTAAAGATGTTGGATTAAAGATGTCACATTAAAGATGTTGGATTTAACCTGTTGGATTAAAGATGTGGGATTAAACTTGATGGATTAAAGATGTTGGATTAAACCTGTTGGATTAAAGATGTTGGATTAAACCTAATGGATTAAACCTGTTGGATTAAAGATGTTGGATTAAAAATGTAGGATTAAACCTGTTGGATTAAAGATGTTGGATTGAACCTGTTGGATTAAAGATGTCGGATTAAACCTGTTGGATTTAATCTGTTGGATTAAATATGTTGGATTCAACCTGTTGGATTAAAGATGTTGTTTTAAAGATGTTGAATTAAACCTGTTTGATTAAAGATGTCAGATTAAACCTGTTGGTTTAAAGATGTTGGATTAAACCTGTTGTTTTAAAGATGTCGGTTTAACCCTGTTGGATTAAAGATGTTGGATTAAACCTATTGGATTAAAGATATTGTATTAGTCATGTCAGATTAAACATGTTGGATTAAACCTGTTGGATTAAAGATGTGGAATTAAAGATGTCAGATTAAAACTGTTGGATTAAAATTGTTGGATTAAAGCGATTGCATTAAAGATGTTGATTTAAAGACGTCAAATTAAACCTGTTGGATTAAAGATGTTGGATTAAAGATTATGGATTAAAGGTGTCAGATTGAACCTGTTGGATTTAAGATGTTGCATTAAAGATGAAGGATTAAGGATGTTGGATTAAAGATGTTGGATGGAAAATGTTGGATTAAACCTGTTGGATTCAATCTATTTGATTAAAGATGTCAGATTAAACATTTTGTATTAAATATGTCATATTAAACCTGTTGGATGAAATATGTTGGATGAAAGATGTCGGATTAAATTTGTTGGATTCAAAGATGTTGGATTAAAGATGTCTAACTAAAGATGTTGGATTCAACCTGTTGGATTAAAGATGTGGGATTAAACCAGTTGGTTTAAAGATGTTGGATTCAACCTGTTGGATTAAACCTGTTGGATTAAAGATGTTTGATTAAACCTTTGTTTGTTTGTTGGATTAAAGATGTTGGATTAAATTTGTTGGATTAAACCTGTTGGATTAACGATGTCGAATTAAACCTGTTGGATTAACGATGTTGAATTAAACCTGTTGGATTAAAGATGTTGGATTTAACCTGTTGGATTAAAGATGTCGGATTAAACCTGTTGGATTAAAGATGTTGGATTAAAGATGTTGGATTGAACCTGTTGGATTAAAGATGTCGGATTAAACCTGTTGGATTTAATCTTTTGGATTAACGATGTTGGATTAAACCTGTTGGATTAAACCTGTTGGATTAAAGATGTTGGATTTAACCTGTTGGATTAAAGATGTCGGATTAAACCTGTTGGATTTAATCTTTTGGATTAAAGATGTTGGATTAAATATGTTGGATTAAAGATGTCGGATTAAACCTGTTGGATTCAACCTGTTGGATTAAAGATGTTGGATTAAAGATGTCGGATTAAACCTGTTGAATTCAACCTGTTGGATTAAAGATGTAGGATTAAAGATGTTGTTTTAAAGATGTCAAAATAAACTTGTGGATTAAAGATGTCGGATTAAACCTGTTGGTTTAAAGATGTTGGATTAAAGATGTTGGATAAACCTATTGGGTTAAAGATGTTGTATTAAACATGTTGGATTAAACCTGATGGATTAAACATGTCAGATTAAATCTGTTGGATCAAAGATGTTAAATGAAAGATGTCGGATTCAATTTGTTGGATTTAAAGATGTTGGATTAAAGATGTCACATTAAAGATGTTGGATTTAACCTGTTGGATTAAAGATGTGGGATTAAATTTGATGGATTAAAGATGTTGGATTAAACCTGTTGGATTAAAGATGTTGGATTAAACCTGTTGGATTAAACCTGTTGGATTCAACCTGTTGGATTAAAGATGTAGGATTAAAGATGTTGGATTAAACCTGTTGAATTCAACCTGTTGGATTAAAGATGTAGGATTAAAGATGTTGTTTTAAAGATGTCGAAATAAACTTGTTGGATTAAAGATGTCGGATTAAACCTGTTGGTTTAAAGATGTTGGATTAAAGATGTTGGATTAAAGCTGTTGGATAAACCTATTGGATTAAACCTGATGGATTAAACATGTCAGATTAAATCTGTTGGATCAAAGATGTTAAATGAAAGATGTCGGATTAAATTTGTTGGATTTAAAGATGTTGGATTAAAGATGTCACATTAAAGATGTTGGATTTAACCTGTTGGATTAAAGATGTGGGATTAAACTTGATGGATTAAAGATGTTGGATTAAAGATGTTGGATTAAACCTAATGGATTAAACCTGTTGGATTAAAGATGTTGGATTAAAAATGTAGGATTAAACCTGTTGGATTAAAGATGTTGGATTGAACCTGTTGGATTAAAGATGTCGGATTAAACCTGTTGGATTTAATCTGTTGGATTAAATATGTTGGATTCAACCTGTTGGATTAAAGATGTTGTTTTAAAGATGTTGAATTAAACCTGTTTGATTAAAGATGTCAGATTAAACCTGTTGGTTTAAAGATGTTGGATTAAACCTGTTGTTTTAAAGATGTCGGTTTAACCCTGTTGGATTAAAGATGTTGGATTAAACCTATTGGATTAAAGATATTGTATTAGTCATGTCAGATTAAACATGTTGGATTAAACCTGTTGGATTAAAGATGTGGAATTAAAGATGTCAGATTAAAACTGTTGGATTAAAATTGTTGGATTAAAGCGATTGCATTAAAGATGTTGATTTAAAGACGTCAAATTAAACCTGTTGGATTAAAGATGTTGGATTAAAGATTATGGATTAAAGGTGTCAGATTGAACCTGTTGGATTTAAGATGTTGCATTAAAGATGAAGGATTAAGGATGTTGGATTAAAGATGTTGGATGGAAAATGTTGGATTAAACCTGTTGGATTCAATCTATTTGATTAAAGATGTCAGATTAAACATTTTGTATTAAATATGTCATATTAAACCTGTTGGATGAAAGATGTTGGATGAAAGATGTCGGATTAAATTTGTTGGATTCAAAGATGTTGGATTAAAGATGTCTAACTAAAGATGTTGGATTCAACCTGTTGGATTAAAGATGTGGGATTAAACCAGTTGGTTTAAAGATGTTGGATTCAACCTGTTGGATTAAACCTGTTGGATTAAAGATGTTTGATTAAACCTTTGTTTGTTTGTTGGATTAAAGATGTTGGATTAAATTTGTTGGATTAAACCTGTTGGATTAACGATGTCGAATTAAACCTGTTGGATTAACGATGTTGGATTTAACCTGTTGGATTAAAGATGTCGGATTAAACCTGTTGGATTAAAGATGTTGGATTAAAGATGTTGGATTGAACCTGTTGGATTAAAGATGTCGGATTAAACCTGTTGGATTTAATCTTTTGGATTAACGATGTTGGATTAAACCTGTTGGATTAAACCTGTTGGATTAAAGATGTTGGATTTAACCTGTTGGATTAAAGATGTCGGATTAAACCTGTTGGATTTAATCTTTTGGATTAAAGATGTTGGATTAAATATGTTGGATTAAAGATGTCGGATTAAACCTGTTGGATTCAACCTGTTGGATTAAAGATGTTGGATTAAAGATGTCGGATTAAACCTGTTGAATTCAACCTGTTGGATTAAAGATGTAGGATTAAAGATGTCGGATTAAACCTGTTGAATTCAACCTGTTGGATTAAAGATGTAGGATTAAAGATGTTGTTTTAAAGATGTCAAAATAAACTTGTTGGATTAAAGATGTCGGATTAAACCTGTTGGTTTAAAGATGTTGGATTAAACCTGATGGATTAAACATGTCAGATTAAATCTGTTGGATCAAAGATGTTAAATGAAAGATGTCGGATTCAATTTGTTGGATTTAAAGATGTTGGATTAAAGATGTCACATTAAAGATGTTGGATTTAACCTGTTGGATTAAAGATGTGGGATTAAATTTGATGGATTAAAGATGTTGGATTAAACCTGTTGGATTAAAGATGTTGGATTAAACCTAATGGATTAAACCTGTTGGATTAAAGATGTTGGATTCAACCTGTTGGATTAAAATTGTAGGATTAAACCTGTTGGATTAAAGATGTCGGATTAAACCTGTTGGATTCAATCTGTTGTATTAAAGATGTTGAATTAAAGATGTTGGATTAAAGATGTCGGATTAAACCTGTTGGATTCAACCTGTTGGATTAAAGATGTAGGATTAAAGATGTTGTTTTAAAGATGTCGAATTAAATCTGTTGGATTAAAGATGTCAGATTAAACATGTTGGTTTAAAGATGTTGGATTGAAGATTTTGGAATAAATATGATGGATTAGAGATGTCAAATTAAACCTGTCGGATTAAAGATGTTGGATTAAAGATGCAGGGTTAAAGACAGGTTTAGTTTAGTCGACTATTCTTTAAACACAAATAAAAGTGGACATTACAGGAAATAGTCGACTATTCTTGCACACAAATCCTGTATTTTGATGACTGGAGCGTCACACCCTGTCCTCGGTTTGTCTGAAGAGAGAAATACAAACATTGATATAAAAAAGAGCATAAAAGTGCATTTACATATAATTTTATTTCTGTTTAATTTAATTCACACGGTTTTAAAATGACTTCAGTTTCATTCACTTCAAAACAAAACGTGCCAGCGAAGCTAGCTTCCAAAGAAGCTAAAATAGTTTAGCCTAAATATCATATTAGATACTGAATTTGACTATCAACGTCATCGTAGACGTATTAAAGTCTGACATTCGTTACGATGTAACATACAGTTTCGACCAAAACCTTCATACAGTTCAACAATGTGACTCACCTTCGACACTCAGGTGCCTATGGAAGTAGAATTGTCTCACATCAACTTATATATATCAATATGATATTAATACATATGCATATACTAATAAATATACAAATACAAATTCCAATGTGAGATACAAATAAATAAATAATTTGTATAAATAAACGCGTATTTGTAAATATATTTTTGAGATTTGAATATAAATATGCTTGATTTTGTATTTGTATTTGTATTGAATTTGCATATGTGGGTCGCTTTTTAGCTTTTGTGTTGATGAGACATTCCTCCCACAAACCAGATGCACAAATAAATGTGACCTACACACTCCCCTGAACAAACAGCAGAGGGCACTGCAGCCAGAGCGGTCTGGGTCACAGAGCATTATATGCATTACATGCAAAATGCTCGGAGTTCTCTGCACAAAAACAATCCACGTCTTTACAGAGAGAACGCACAACGGGCCTGAGCTAGCTACCGTTAGCGTTGTATTAGTTAATGCTAATTTATCCAGTTAATCTGAAAGACCGTGCTAGCTGCTTATTTTATTGTATCAATGCCGTTTAATGACCTTGTCCCGATGTAGATACTGATCTCTTATCAGTGCAATGTGTGTCAAATCATCATCATATATCAATCATCATATGACCCTCCCTGGTGTGCCTCTGATTGGCTTGCCAGTGTCTGACCATGTCTATGACCGAGACCGCTCTGGCTGCAGTGCCCTCTGCTGGTGGTTCAGGGGAGTGTGTAGGTCACATTTATTTGTGCATCTGGTTTGTGGGAGGAATGTCTCATCGACACAAAAGCAAAAAAGCGATCCGCATATGCAAATTCAATACAAATACAAATACAAAATCAAGCATATTTATATTAAAATCCCAAAAATATATTTATAAATACACGTTTATTCATACAAATTCTTGATTTATTTGTATGTCACATTTTTATATTCATACATTTTATTTGTATATATTTTCAAATCTCAAAAATATATTTACAAATACGCGTTTGTTTATACAAATTATTTATTTATTTGTATCTCACATTTGAATTTGTATTTGTATATTTATTAATATATGCATATGTATTAATATCATATTGATATACAGTATATAAGTTGATGTGAGACAATTCTACTTCCATAGGTGCCGACCACCTGTCATCTTCTTCACCCACAAACACTGAACGTGCAGCTTCCACCCAACAGGTGGCGCTGTAGCAAGAAGCCCAGGGGCTGAAGTTGCGGCTTCCACCCAAAAGATGGCACTGTAGCAAGAAGCCCACTTCCCGGCTTTCGGGTCTGCAATCACCTGTTTCTCGCAGCAATTTGCGCCACTAGATGGCGAAAATTGTTGCATAACACAACCACGGAGCAGCAAATGCACTTTTACGGGTTATTTTTGTCACATCTATCGGTAAATGAAGAGTTTGTTTAGAATGTATTCGATTTGACATCTTTTTACTGCCAAGAAGATTTGGATGTGATCATTGAAACGAAATCAGAGTTTTAATTTTCTACTACATTTGCACAATTCTACTAAGCAGTATTATGCAAACATGGTGTGTCTGACGTGAACATGAATCTAAAGTCAACTCGACTATATATATCTTACAGATAAGTGTAGGGGCACAGGACGAGGTGGCCGAGTGGTTAAGGCGATGGACTGCTAATCCATTGTGCTCTGCACGCGTGGGTTCGAATCCCATCCTCGTCGAAGCATTTTTTTTCTCATTTCAATGTTTTTTATTGTAGAAAATACAAATATTAACAATCAAATTTGGGGTTTATTCCAAATTGAGGTGACATCACATGTTGACGTTTGCACAGTTCATCCTTTGAAAAGCAGTAGGAAGAAGCAACGTTTATTACTTCTGCTTATTACAGCAGTTACTGATTGTTGGTCTAACTTTTTTTTCGACTCTCAAACATTTTCATATTTTTTCATTTGACACAGACACAGGCTGAAAAATTTAATATTTACTATTTTGAAACAGGCTGAAACATTCAATATAGATACATTTTAATTTGATGTAAAATCAATAAAATAAAGTTTTCTTGTTGAAATGGCTTTGTTAAAAAATGCGGTAAAGCGACCAATCAGGACAGAGCTTGTTAAAACATTTGACCAATCAGAAGAATAAAGTCAGCATCGTCACAATCAATGGAAGTAAACAAAATTGTAAAAGGAGCGACACATGTTAAATAAAAACTTTTATTCATGCCTCTGAAGTCCTAACACATCCTAACACATTGTAACAGATCCAAAGAGAGATCAAAGAGTTTCAAACAAGGTCCGAACAGATCTGAACAGTTCCTAACGAGATCAAAGAGTTTCAAAGAAGGTCCGAACAGATCTGAACAGTTCCTAATGAGATCAAAGAGTTTCAAAGAAGGTCCGAACATAGTTCCGAACAAGTCCCAACAATGACACGTGACGTAGGAGGGGGCGGGCTTATCGCTTTTATGTTTTTCACCGCATAACAGCGAACACAAGAACACAGAAAAGGTTGGTAAATTTGATTTGATACTCATTAATGCAACGCCATCTATAAGCCGAATGCTCAACAGTGTGACAAAACACTACACGATATGATTTCCCATCCCATTAGCACATAATACAACTTGTATTTCAACTTTCATGTAACGTCGTCGTTTTGCTAATGGACCTTCTGCATGTAATGGCGTTGATGTACATAGTCTAGCAGTGTGGCGATGGTGGGGATATTGGTGATATAGCAGAATCAGAAGACCAATAGTAACCTATGTATTTGTTAATTTGCCGTACAAACTCTGCCGATTTCTCGGGAAAAACCATAAGATGTGAAATAATTGTCCCAAGTTTCATTGTCCGTCAGTGGAATAGTAATTTATCGGCGGTCTGGTGTTTTCTCCTGCTCCTGTAATGGAAATTGGTTATGTGTTTGAGCAGAGCAGACAGATGTGTCCAGGTGTTTTAAACATGCTTAATTGTGCCAAGGCATCACGGTGGCACAGGGGTTAGTGCGTCTGCCTCACAATACAAAGGTCTGAGTAGCCTTGGGTTCAATCCCGGGCTCGGGATCTTTCTGTGTGGAGTTTGCATGTCCTCCCCGTGACTGCGTGGGTTCCCGGGTACTCCGGCTTCCTCCCACTTCCAAAGACATGCACCTGGGGATAGGTTGATTGGCAACACTAAATTGGCCCTAGTGTGTGAATGTGAGTGTGAATGTTGTCTGTCTATCTGTGTTGGCCCTGTGATGAGATGGCGACTTGTCCAGGGTGTACCCCGCCTTCCGCCCGATTGTAGCTGAGATAGGCTCCAGCGCCCCCCGCGACCCCGAAGGGAATTAGCGGTAGAAAATGGATGGATGGATGGATAATTGTGCCAAGTTTAATTTTTCATCAGCGGAATATTATTTTTACATCTGTCTGTGCCATATTACTACTACTAATGATAGTAATAATAATTATTATTATTACTTTATTTACATAGCACCTTTTAAAACATACATTTACAAAGTGCTTCACAACAATAATGCAAAACATGCCTTCATACATGCATACTTTAACCTACTTTATATTTAATGTTTGTAGATGACTAAGACAGGGAAACCAGACACTTACTGGAGGCACATCTGTATAAAATATGCCTGAGGCCAATACCACTTCTCAACTGGCAAACGTCCAGGGGCCAAGAAGTGGAAAAAGGCCCTGGGGAATATAGATGCTTGTCCCTTGCAGAGCCACACGAAGGATCTATTTGGGAGAAACCTTCTGTGCTCCTGTGGGTTCCATAAGGTATCGCCTAACTTATATATTATTTACTAATTACTTACTAATTATTTGCTAGCCAGCCAGCAGATCTGTCATCACCCGCTGGCTCCAGTAAGGCAGGAGAAGTTGAGACAGAGGCAGGGCAAGTCCGAGGTAGGGAGAGGAGACACAGAGACAAGGAGTGGAGACAAGGAGGCAGGGGAAGTCCGAAACAACCCAGAGTCAGGGAGAGGAGTCACAGAGACGAGAGGAGACACCGAGTCAGGAGCATCAGTGGCAGGACAGGGAGTGCAGTGCTACCAGTGCAACAAGCTTGTAGAGGGAAAACATTTCTCTGAGCACCTCTCTGACCACCATACAGAGGAGATGTGTGACACCTGTAGTGCAAAGGTGCAGGGTACTGTTGGTTTTTTGAACCACCTCCAACTGGTTCACTATTCAGAATTCATGGAGCCATTACCGCGGAAACCAACACCATTACCGCAAAGGCCAACACTACCACCACCAAAGCCAACACCATCTCTGCTCCCTTCTTCAGCCAGCTCTGCCACACCACAGCACACTGAAACTCCACTTAAATCGTCTTCAATTAATTGGCAAGGTTTTCTTCCTGAACAATTTCGCAAAGTAATCCAGGAAGCCGATTAGGTGTGGATTGCTAAGTGCCTCTATGAGCCTACGGGCCAGCTTAAACAAAAAAGCAAAGCATGCTGGTTTCACCCCCCATTGGAAGCCAAACCATCTCCTCCTCAGCCTGGGTGGTACTACCAGCAGAGGATGTTCCTCTGGGCACCAATGCGGATGTGGGGGATTCCTCTTAAATGCCTGCAGTGTTCCCGTAAAATGAACAGCTCCGGCATCTACAGGAAGGTCAGGGAGGTGATCGATGTGGATAGCCGCTATTATCTAGTAGGATGGGACTATCCACGTTGCAGCAAGTGCTCTCAGGTGGTCTGCACATGGAGCCAGGATATTTTCTCCCAGCTGGATGTGGCACACAGGAGCCTGTTCCCCGCTGTCCTCACAACACAGCTGGCTCTGGACAGAAAATGTATGTCTTTCCTGAAGCCGGGGACCAGTGGTAAATTGATTATACTTGTATAGCGCTTTTCTACCTTCAAGGTACTCAAAGCACTTTGACACTATTTCCACATTCACCCATTCACACACACATTCACACACTGATGGAGGGAGCTGCCATGCAAGGCCCTAACCATGACCCATCAGGAGCAAGGGTGAAGTGTCTTGCTCAAGGACACAACGAACGTGACGAAGTTGGTAGAAGGTGGGGATTGAACCAGGAACCCTCAGGTTGCTGGCACGGCCACTCTCCCAACTGCGCCACGCCGTCCCCGGTAACAGTTCCTCCTACCTCCAGTCTGCAATAGAGGAAGCACACAGTGAGGAGTGGGCACGTCAAACCATCCGCTACCTCTCAGACTGTGAGCGCCATATGAAGATGGCTACCTTCGTCCCCTCTGCAGCTGTCCATCTTCCTCCACCACCCTTCAGACCCCTTCCACTTGCCCAGTGGTTCGAGACGGTCCACTCCAACAACATCCTCAGCCATCTGGATGAGATGAAGGGAGTGATAACGTCTACCTATGGTATAATTCTTAAGATTAGCAAAGAAGGTGAGGGTTTCAACAGTAAAACAATATAGAAAATATAACATGTACAATAACAACAAAATAGGAAATGGGTTTACTTCTTAGTGGGGCAATGACTTCAGTTTGTAGTGTTTGTTTTACAGATCACCAAGAAGCTGGCTGGTGGGATCGGGGACAGTGCTGCATGGATCACAAACATCGGCAACGAGTTTGGCCAGGTTCTGAACTCTGTTCTGACGACGGGTGAAGGTGCAGGAAGGCACACACAGAAGGCTAAGAAGAAAGGACGTGCGTCAGGTCGACCGTGAAGAGCACCCAGGAAGCAGAGTAGCTCTGCTCCTGGACAGCAGGCGGCAGAGAGGTGCTTGACCACAATTTTCTATCAGTTTGGTTCAATACAAATCCCCAGGTAACACCTAACGTTAACGTAACGTTCCCTTATGGTTCTCTTTTGGTTATGCAAGATGAGAACGTTCTAAGAACGTTCTTCGAACATATCAAAAAAATAAAAAAGTTTTTGATATGTTCTAAGAACGTTCTAAGAACGGTCTTAGAACATATTAAAAAATAAGTTTATTTTTTAATATGTTCTAAGAACGTTCTTAGAACGTTCTCATCTATATACCAAATATAATTTGCCTGCAATGGAAACAGCAACTGTTAGGCTTTTATAAATGTTTTTTTCGCAAATTTACTTTTTATACAGTATGTTGTAACGTTTCCCTAACTTTCTGCAAAAGTGTTGTGTTTTGTGAACAATCTGACGCCGGCTGAGTCAAGGCTGCACGCACAGTAGGTAGCGGTAATGCACACACAAGGTTGCTTGCCAACCGCCATAAAAATCAGAAGAAGAAGAAGAAGACTGCACGCGTGCACAATTGAAGCTGCTCCGTGAGACAAAGAAGGACGAAGGCTAACTACTTCCAGAATCCCGATTTTAAAGCAATTTGGTGCGCCATCCATTTATCACAAGTAAGTATAGAAAGAGTGAAATACGAAGCACGTTTTTGTATAACAATTTCCAACCTACATGATTAATTTCAGACCATTTTACGGTTTTAGCGTTGTGTATAAATGCGCGCCGGCGCTAACTAGCATACATTTCTCGTGCAGGTTGGCTGTTATAAAGTTTCCAAACTGACCAAAGACCAACGAATGACTTCTGAAGAAGGGTGGATTTATTTGTAGTTTAGTTAAACAATAATTTGCCCCGTCAGTGATATGATTTGAATGCTGCCTGAACGTTCCGAATTTGGCAGACACGGTGAGGACAATGCTGAGGAAAATTGCCACAAACAAAGTCCTGGAGCAGCTTGGCCTCCGTGGAAAGTCAGGAAAAGTGGCGTTTGAAGACTTGCCCCTTTACAGAATAATAAATAGTAAGTGTTAATAATAGGTTTGCATCTTTGAACATATGTTGCATGTATGCTCACAAGGTCGATCTAGCTGTTATTATTACAGTATTTATTCTAAAGGGAATTCTAAATTGTGCTGGTGATTGCAGAGGCATGCAGGGGTGTTTACAAGCAGATGACCACAGCTGAAGTGGATTGTGAGCTTGGAGAGGTCCTGAAACTGGCCACTTTTCAAAAGGGAGGTTCAAAATTTGAGGTACGGAGAAGATAAGATATCCCAATTTTGAATTCCCATTTTATTGAAGTTCCACTGCATGTCTTTTGAATTTGCAATTATAACTACTTGCAGGAGAAGAGGAGGAATTAAGAGGGAGGACAAAAAAGGAAAAAGAAACAAGCAAAAGAACAGAGTGAGATGAGAGGTAAATGATAAAGTAATTATGCCAATGTTTTAATTTTATAGTTCCGTGTGTGCGATAATAGGGCAACCCATTTTCCTTGGGTTTTTTTTATAGAATAAACACAATATGAAGAAGTTTCAACAGAGGGCTTATAAGCGTAGATGGGCTGCCACAACTAGGCATTTGAAGAAGCAATGCCGACAGTCAACTTTAGAATTAGAGAGTGATGATAGCGAGCAAAAGAATGACACGACATCAACTCCAGAAACAGTGACAAAGTACATGGATGCTGTGTGCAGGCTAAGAATAACTGACTAACTGTATCAGGATTCATAAATAACTCTTTGATGCAGTATTGAAATGGTAATATTATCTGATTGTTTTCCAGATGGCTCCTTCTTTTGTGGTCGTTGAGTTCCTTGGTGAACATTCAGTCGCTGTTGTCCCAACCAAATGGACAGAAGATGATGGAAAGGTTATTACTTTTTCTGAAAAGTACTGTGCATAGGCATAATATTGTAGCTTATTATTATTATGTCATTCATCATGATTATTTTATCTTCAGAATACCTTCTGCTATTGGCCAAGGCCAAATCCTACCCACTCCAGAATCCGGAAAGCTGAGATTCCTGACAAACAATTCTGGTTTTCAGGAAAACATTGACTGGTAAGGGAATATCGTCTAAGTTATATCATGTATATTTTAAACAACATAAGTTAAATTTATCTTGAGTCATCGGCATACTTTGAAATTTTGCAGAAGACTTTGACAAGGCCTTCAATACGAAAAACAAGCTAAAATGTTTTCGAGCCCAGAAGAAGTGTTAACCAAACGGAGCCACATCACCCCTGAACGCTATAGAAACGATGAGGAAGATGTGTTTGATGCTGACGGTATAGTCACTTTTCAAAGACTGTTTACTTACAATACTCAAATACTACTTAGTGGTGCATAAATTTTTTTGTCTTCGTTGGTTTAGATGAAGAGGAAATTCGGCCAAAAAAGAAGTGCAGAAAAGAGAAAACACAGATCTTCGTCCAGGCACCCCCACTGCCAGAGCTCCCAACCTTTAACTTTCCAATCTCCAGCGAGTACCAGACCACTTCAGCTAGTACCAGCCAATACCAGACCACTCCAAGGCATCCAGGCCGACCTCACAGCCCAGCGAGAAGCAGCACTTCCAGGCTCAGTCCAGACAGGAATGCATCCAGCTCAAGCCAGTACCAGACCGCTCAAGCCAGTACCAGACCACTCCAGCCAGTACGAGTCAGTACCAGACCGCTCCAAGAAGCAGCAGGAATGCCCTTGACAGTGAACGTTAGTTGGCTATTTAACTGTTGATAGGTGGTGTTAAACAGGCTGTTACAACGGGCAGTAATACGAATTACCTCTTTGACTTTTGTTGTCTTTGCAGTTTTCCAGTTGAACATGAAAGTTCAAAATATACTTGAGAACCAGGGAGAAATTATGCGCATGCTGAGAGGGCTGGCAGCACAGTCTGTGGGGCCAGAATCTGTGGATGTTCAAGATCTCATTGATCAGCCTTTCGAGACTCTTGAGCAGCTGAAGGCCTTCTGTGAACGGCTCGACACTGATCTTCTGCTCAGAAAGCAGCTGGTAATTAGTTTTAATTCCCCACTGCAAAAATATCTTGCTCAGTTATCAAAAAACAATTTCTAATCAAGTACAATATTGTTGTTTATTTATTTGCATAGGTGAAAGCTCTTACTGCTCTTGGTGGGCAGAATTTGGCAGACACGGTGAGGACAATGCTGAGGAAAATTGCCACAAACAAAGTCCTGGAGCAGCTTGGCCTCCGTGGAAAGTCAGGAAAAGTGGCGTTTGAGGACTTGCCCCTTTACAGAATAATAAATAGTAAGTGTTAATCATAGGTTTGCATCTTTGAGCATATGTTGCATGTATGCTCACAAGGTCGATCTAGCTGTTATTATTACAGTATTTATTCTAAAGGGAATTCTAAATTGTGCTGGTGATTGCAGAGGCATGCAGGGGTGTTTACAAGCAGACGACCACAGCTGAAGTGGATTGTGAGCTTGGAGAGGTCCTGAAACTGGCCACTTTTCGAAAGGGAGGTTCAAAATTTGAGGTACGGAGAAGAGAAGATATCCCAATTTTGAATTCCATTTTATTGAAGTTCCACTGCATGTCTTTTGAATTTGCAATTATAACTACTTGCAGGAGAAGAGGAGGAATTAAGAGGGAGGACAAAAAAGGAAAAAGAAACAAGCAAAAGAACAGAGTGAGATGAGAGGTAAATGATAAAGTAATTATGCCAATGTTTTAATTCAATTCAATTAATCTGCTTTCAAGTGCTGTCTTTGTTGTATTTGTGATAATTATTTACTTCCAGGATTTGGGTTTCCCTGCTTGGGCTGCTTCCCCCGCGACCCGACCTCGGATAAGCGGAAGAAGATGGATGGATGGATGGATGGATTTACTTCCAGGAAGAGAACCAAGAAGGGGCAGGATACACTGACGCGCACGACCAAGACCACTGCATTCCATTCCATTTATAAATGATAAATGGGTTATATGTCAAAGCGCTTTGAGTACCTTGAAGATAGAAAAGCGCTATACAAGTATATACTTGTATAGCGCTTTTCTACCTTCAAGGTACTCAAAGCGCAATTGACAGTATTTCCACATTCACCCATTCACACACACATTCACACACTGATGGAGGGAGCTGCCATGCAAGGCGCTACCAGCACCCATCAGGAGCAAGGGTGAAGTGTCTTGCCCAAGGACACAACGGACGTGCCAAGGATGGAAGAAGGTGGGGATTGAACCCCAGTAACCATCAACCCTCCGATTGCTGGCACGGCCACTCTACCAACTTCGCCACGCCGTCCCCATTTTTGTATAATATCACTAATAAAGAATTATTTCTGTTGAAATCACTATCACAAATAAATAATTAATTCTGTTGAAATTTCTGTTTGAGTGTTATTCCTGACAATATAGCATGAAAACAGATGTAAATAGCATGTTCCTAAACAGTTCCCTAAACGTTCTAGCCAAACGTTCTTGGCTAACGTTCTGCTAACCAAGCAAGAACTCCACAACCAAACGTTCTTTGAACGTTATAAACGAACGTTCCCAGAACAATGCCACAACATTCTCCTGACGTTCACATAACGTTCCCTTGTTACCTGGGTCATTGAATAAGAGACAGTACATTTTATTGCAATCCCTGTTGACATTGTCACCTGCTTCTTCATGACTTTACATCCTTGTTCACAGTCCAGATATCATCTTTCTCTCCCACGGACTATACATGACTCACGGCCAAGCAGCCCAGGACCCTGAATTAAACAGGGTCAGTGAGGTGTTTGCCCCAGACTTGCCAAAGAGTTTCAGCAAGCACGTAACAGGCCAAAGGACACAAAGGGAAAAATCATGCCTATCACTCAGTCCATTGTGAGCGTCTACAGCCACATCAGACAGCTGCTGGAGGACAGCAGGGTTGTCCTGGACCATACAAACTTGGTTCTGGTGCCGGTTAACAACACAACTGTCT
Organism: Entelurus aequoreus; assembly: GCF_033978785.1. Lineage (NCBI taxonomy): Eukaryota > Metazoa > Chordata > Actinopteri > Syngnathiformes > Syngnathidae > Entelurus > Entelurus aequoreus. The sequence goes on along the minus strand of NC_084733.1, from coordinate 61,328,956 downwards.
CTTTATGGTGTGTGTTATTTTATTTATCTTTCCCATACAGTCAAGACCGTATATAAATATTTACATCAAGAAAAACCTGTACCTGCATACTTGTTACCTTAGGGCAGCGTTTCTCAAAGTGTGGGGCGCGCCCCACTGGAGGGGAATAGAGACATGACAGGAGGGCGCGAGGAACGGGAGGAAATTTCACTTTGATTTTTTTATTTTTTTTAATTATTATATTCTTTGATTTTTTTTTTTTACTATGCTTTCATTTTCTATCATCATCATCAGCCGTTGTCAGTCCACTGCTGGACGAAAGCCTCAACATGTTTCTGCCATAGTGAACGATCTCTTGGCGTACTCTTCATGCTGGTTATTAGCCTACACCTTCCACGCTGGCTTGGTGCGGGTTGGAAGGGGTATTTTATATCAGAGATCGTTCTCCTAGACTAATTGCCTTACTGGGCTGTTGAACTTAGTCTGTCCTGTTGGTTGTCCGCGCCCCAATTACCCAGGGACCCGCTCAGCTTTATGGCGCTGACCGCCCGCCAGTCACAAGAGAAGGTGCAAACGGTTCTTTGTGTGCAATTTATAGACGTTAGTTGGGACTCACTAACCCCACACACAACCTCCCATCTCATGCCTGGATGTAGTTTAACTTCATACTCAGGACACTCATTTTCTATACACACTGTAAATCACTTTGTGATTCTGTCTGTGAAATCCGCTATATAGATAAATGTAAATTACTTATTTTTCCTGTAGGGTTTACATTTGTAGGTAGGAGCGAAAGTTTGACAGACAATAGCAACAGTAACTAATGGGGGCGGGGCTAAGCGGAAGCTTTGTGAATGGCGAGTCACTGTGCGAGGATTTGCTGTTTTGCAAATACATAAAAAATAGAGCCACTGCTGATGAGCTGTTCAAGATAATGGACAGTTTCCTCAAAGAACACGACCTTAAATGGGAAAACTGTGTGGGCTTTTGCTCTGATGGCGCGCATGGCAAAGTCAAGAAACGGGCTGCAGGCTCTAATAAAGAGGGTTGCGCCAAATGCGCATTGGACACAATGTGTCATTCACCGGGAAACACTCGCGTCATGGCAGCTCAGCCCCGAATTCAATGAGGTTTTAACAGTGGCAGTGTCAAACCTGCAACCCCGATTTGAAAAGCTGTGCAGTGCAAAACAGGCTCATTGCAGCCACTAATGCTGGAGTACTGTAAAACTCATGTTCACTTGCCCTGTCCTCCTTTTTTTGGCAAAGATTGCAAAGTGGCACTTTTATTTTCATTTATTATTGAACTTGATGCAAGTTATTTGATTTATTATTGAACTTGATGCAAGTTATAACACTATTATTTGATTTATTATTGAACTTGATGCAAGTTATAACACTTTTTTTTATTTATTATTGAACTTCATGCAAGTTATAACACTTTTGTTTTATTTATTATTGAACTTGATGCAAGTTATAACACTTTTATTTGATTTATTATTGAACTTGATGCAAGTTATAACACTTTTTTTGATTTATTATTGAACTTGATGCAAGTTATAAAACACTTTTGTTTTATTTATTATTGAACTTGATGCAAGTTATAACACTTTTGTTTTATTTATTATTGAACTTTATGCAAGTTATTTGATTTATTATTGAACTTGATGCAAGTTATAACACTTTTATTTGATTTATTATTGAATTTGATGCAAGTTATAACACTTTTTTTGATTTATTATTGAACTTGATGCAAGTTATAACACTTTTGTTTGATTTATTATTGAATTGATGCAAGTTATTTTATTTGATATTGAACTTGATGCAAGTTATACCACAGCTGCACAGTTATTTTATTTATTATTGAACTTGATTTTATTTTATGTTATTGAGTTTGAATGTATAAAACTTGATGTTACTTGATGTTCGATACATTTGAAAATGTTAAGCTTGGCATTAGCGTTCTGTTGGGGCGATGGGGGCAGGTGGGGCTTGAAAACTCCCCTTTATCCAAAGTGGGGGATGACAAAAAAAGTTTGAGAACCACTGCCTTAGGGGGATAGGCTCTCATAAAATAATGAATGTTTGTCTTGTAGGCTGCTTAGGAGGGATAGGAGGAAGGACAGGGATGTGCTGCTGCAAGGCACTGTACTCCGCAAACAGCTGCACCTGGCCAAAGAGTCTCTCCCTGCAGTTAACACACTTCCGGCTGCCCCTGTGCAGCATGCACATGAAGTGATGACATTCAAGAAGCTTGAAAACCATGAGGGGGAAGCTTTCCCCCGTCAGTGTGCTCGGGTGGCAAATAGGCCTGTGGTACTGTATATCTACCATTTCCACATCCCTCGTTCCCTCCACATTTCCAGCAGGCTCCTCTTTACCATCAAGCTCCACCATTCCAGCCTGCTCCCCCGTTCCAGCCTGGTCCACCGTAAGTAAGCATTGTCACAATCAACGAAAGTAAATAAAATAACAGAAGGGACACATGTTAAATACAAACTTTTATTCATGAAATCAAGTATTTTAGACATTTATTTATTCCTTATTTATTAATGTGAACATGTTTTGGTGTTGATTACAGTTGCTATGATATATATTAGACAGTATTTATTAATAATTACTAAACAACTTCTCACAGACTGAAAGCTTTGATATGTGACATCTTCCGAAATTAAATTTATTATGTCATGTTGTCACAATAACATGATGTTCTTGAACCGAACATCTTCAAAGTGTGACATAATTAAATGTATTGTCATGTCGCCACAATAACATGATGAACTTGAACCGAACATCTTCAAAGTGTGACATAATTAAATGTATTGTCATGTCGCCACAATAACATGATGATCTTGAACCGAACATCTTCAAAGTGTGACATAATTAAATGTATTGTTGTGTCGCCACAATGACATGATGAACTTGAACCTAACATCTTGAAAGTGTGACATAATTAAATGTATTATTTCATGTCGTCACAATAACATGAACTTGAACCTAACACCTTCAAAGTGTAACAAAAGTACTTTTTACAAAGTATTTTACTGCCATAAAGCGTTTAGAAACGCTGCAAAAGAATATCAACTCTAAACTACTGACTACCCTTACCTTAACTAGATTACTTTAAAAAAAATAGTTGCATTTTTAAAATAAAAGTGACTTAGTAAAATTATTGCTTCGGGTAAAAATACTGCGTATCAAATACTACAATGTGCACACAATAGACAGCAAAGTGCTGACTCACCTGAAATGATGGTTGCAATATTTACCTGCGTCTTCTTCATTGCTACTTGCAGCCAAGAAGTGTTTACTGTAAATGACTGTACTACGGGCCATGTTTGTGCCTGATGATATCACAGTGATATTACTGTGCAGTACATTAAAATACACGAGTGCTTTTTAGTCGATATTAAACATGAAAGGAAACAGTTATAACTTGTCATTTATTATTGATTGAAATACACCGCACATGAATGATAAGACACACTAATAATATGTTACATGGATAATAAGAAACGTTACAACAGGGTGTCCAAACTTGTTCCACAACATTTCAAGGATGGTTTAGATACCTTTAATAAAAGTAAGCCATGTAATGCAATGCTAATGCATGCATAATGATATGCGCATCAGCTTGTATCCTCGGTAATATATATGTTAACTTCATATTTCAACTTTGTCTTATTACATGACACTTTTTTTCTGTGGATTGACTGTATTTTTACAAGAAGCCTGGTATTAAAATAATTCATACTACTGATGAATAATAATTATAATCATCCTTAGTCCATTCTGAAGAACAGATGTTTTAATGCGGAATACATTTACACATGTATGTATGTGTGTGTGTATATGTATGTATGTATATATGTGTATATATATGTGTGTGTGTGTATGTATGTGTGTATATATATATATATATGTATGTGTATATATATGTATGTAAGTGTATATGTGTGTATATATGTATGTATGTATGTGTGTATATATACACACATAAATACATACATATGTACACATATGTATATGTGTGTGTGTATATATATATATATATATATATATATATATATATATATACACACACACATACATTTACATATATATATATATGTAAATGTGTGTATGTGTGTGTATGTATATTTATATATATAGACAAAGAGACTTAAAAACTCTACCCTGCATACTGCAATTAAACTGTATAATAATACTATCTAATTAAATAAGTAATACAGTCATATACCAGAATGCTAATAGTTTCCATGCTGCTGTTGCCCTGAAAATGAAAATATTTTTTTTATATAAAATACTGTCTGTTCTTTTAATTTTTTTAAAATCTTTGTTTGTTTAATATTCATTGTAAAGTTCAGCTGTTTTTTCAGTGGGGCCTTGGCTCCACTGCAAGCATGAATAAATAAAGTCAAGTCAAGTCAAAAGTCATATATGTGTGTGTGCGTGTGTATATATGTATATATACACACACACGCAGTATATATTAGGGCTGTCAAAGTTAACGTGATAACACGTTAACTATACATTTTAATAAAGGCACACATTTTTTGGAGGGGCGATTAAAGCGAACACTTCCTTTTTGACCCTCGGGCCGTGCCGTAGCGGGGGAACTTTGCTGCAGTTCACTTGCTGCTTATGAGCCACAAGCGAGCAGAAATGGACAAAAGAAAGTCTACCTTATGGAAACATCAGGTTCAAAGCCATAACAAGTTGTTCTCCCGACAAGAAAGGACTATTTTTCGCCGTGAGAAGAGGCGACATCCCAGCAGCAAACACCTGCTGCGCGTGTTGTTCTAGAGATGGGTGGTGCTTCCCTTTCGTGTTCAGATTATGGTTAAGGTGCAGTGATAATACAACATTTAAATTGTTATTGTGACTGATTTCACGCCCCCACCCCCACCCCCACCCCCACAGGTATTTTGGTAATTTAGGGGAAACCCTGACATGAACAAAATAAAAATGTCTTCCATTACGATGATACTTTGTAACTTTGTAAGTAAGATGACATAGAAGCTCACCAGAAATGAAAGACAGGATGTCGAGAGGAGACTATTTTTTTTATTGCCAACAGTCGATCCAACATTAAAACATGTCAAGCCATTTCTCAAAACAATCACACTTTTCCGCCTTCAAAATAAAAGTGCTACACTATACCTCCAGTTTAACTACGTTTAGGGTTTCTCCTTAATGTACGGCTTCATATTAGCCGCCACACCTAACAAAATAAAGTAATATAATGTATTGTAGTGTCCAGAAGAAAAAGTCTGACGCTCTGTTTAGATTGTATTGCCAATTTAAGGATAACAAACAGGCCCAATTCCAGCAAGTATTTCCTCCGTGCTTCACTCCTAGACACACAACACCCTCATTAGCCCTGAAACCCTCAAGTTGCCAGCAACTTGAGGGTTCCAGGTTTGATCCCCGCTTCCGCCATCCTAGTCACTGCCGTTGTGTCCTTGGGCAAGACACTTTACCCACCTGCTCCCAGTGCCACCCACACTGGTTTAAATGTAACTTAGATATTGGGTTTCACTATGTAAAGCGCTTTGAGTCACTAGAGAAAAACGCTATGTAAATATAATTCACTTCACTTCACTTTACTTCAACACTTGATCATTCTCCACCGACTTGGTGTGTGGGAAAAATGACCACCATAACACACTGACATACACATTAACACCAGCAGGAAGTTACAGTATTAAGG
>NC_084733.1:61313265-61315765 GCF_033978785.1 Entelurus aequoreus | reverse complement strand
TATCGTGTACATGGCCTAAAAATATCGAGATATTAATAAAAGGCAAAATCGCCCAGCCCTAACCTGAACACAAACAATACATTTTATTATTATTTGGCCTGAACATAAACAATAAATATAATTTTTGTTCGGCCCAAATATAAACCCAATTAATAAAAATATTAATATTACAAACTTGCAGCCAATATGGCTATGGTATAAAACCTGTTGATTGAATGTAATGCTTGTTTATGAACACTAGGGGAGTATTGTACTAAAGTGAGAAGATGTGTGTTATAATTGGTCTGAGGCATATTACAACCTACAGTAGGACGAACACACACCCAACTAAGATGGCGTCTAATACAAAACAATATTATAAAAGACTTCAAACACCTTACTGACTGTGAATGAGGATGACAATAATGAGGACCTGCCAGAGAGCACACATATATGAATTTGACCAAAAGATGAGGTGTCACCTTGTCATGTTTGGCTGCCTTGGTCAGATCAAAGGTGGCGTAGACTTCAGGAGAACACTGCTCGCTGGGTGGGGGCAGCTCAAAGGGGACGGGCTCAGCCAGACCATAGTTGGCTTTCAGCTCCAGATGGGGGGGGTCTGCTGGGACCTTGTGGAAGTATCTGCAAGAGTCATCCGCGTGGTGTTAATCTATGGAGATTATAATTATTATTGTTAATGACAACACCACTGATCTGCAGCCCAGTTTGTTCTTTAAACTTTGCTGCACAAAGCAGTACAACTACATTTTTAAATATGTTCTTCACTCAAGTCCAAGGGTCTTCAACAGGGGTCCACAGCCCATAGGGGGTTCACACAGGTACTAATTACAATTATTTTGTATTCATTAATTGGATTTTTCCACAAATGTAAATGTCTTGAAACACATAGCAACATTTGTTTCTAAATAACGGTGACATGACAAAATGTAAAACCTAAAACAAAAACATACTTGTACTGTTATCATCATATTTATACTGTGTTATCATATTTATACTTTGTTATCATCATATTTATACTGTGTCATCATCATATTTATTAGGGCTGTGAATCTTTGGGTGTCCCACGATTCGATTCAATATCGATTCTTGGGGTCACGATTCGATTCAAAATCGATTTTTTTTTTCAATTCAACACGATTCTCGATTCAAAAACTATTTTTTCCCGATTCAAAACGATTCTCTATTCATTCAATACATAGGATTTCAGTAGGATCTACCCCAGTCTGCTGACATGCAAGCAGAGTAGTAGATTTTTGTAAAAAGCTTTTATAATTGTAAAGGACAATGTTTTATCAACTGATTGCAATAATTTACATTTGTTTTAACTATTAAATGAACCAAAAATATGACTTATTTTATCTTTGTGAAAATATTGGACACAGTGTGTTGTCAAGCTTATGAGATGTGATGCAAGTGTAAGCCACCGTGACTCTTTTTTTTTTTATAAATGTCTAATGATAATGTCAATGAGGAATTTTTAATCACTGCTATGTTGAAATTGTAACTAATATTGATACTGTTGTTGATAATATTCATTTTTGTTTCACTACTTTTGGTTTGTTCTGTGTCGTGTTTGTGTCTCCTCTCAATTGCTCTGTTTATTGCAGTTCTGAGTGTTGCTGGGTCAGGTTTGGTTTTGGAATTGGATTGCATTGTTATGGTATTGCTGTGTATTGTTTTGTTGGATTGATTAATTTAAAAAAAATAAATAAATAAATAAATAAATTAAAAAATCAATTTTTTAAAAATGAGAATCGATTCTGAATCGCACGACGTGAGAATCACAATTCGAATTCGAATCAATGTTTTCCCACACCCCAAATATTTATACTGTGTTATCACAAGGGAGGCGAGCACCGATTGAGGAAAAAAAAAGAACATTTCTATCAGCATGAAGTGCTGCCACCCAAACTTTGAGATTAAATTTCCTGTGTTTGGGTGCATTTCTACAGCATATTTAACTTTACATGTATTCTCTTTTTGACACTTACATATCCATGTAATGTAGCACACACAATGTTTACTACATCATTTACTAACATTGCTATCATTGAAAATGTCATATTCTATAACAAGCATGCAAAGAAGACAGAAAAGGTTTCCAATTTGGCAACTCTGTCCTGTAGCCACGCCCCCTCAGGTAACATACTTCCTGTGTTGTGACCTTTGTTTACATCAAAAATATACATTCTAAATAGCTACTAATAAATAGTCTACAAGTACAACTGGTAGGGAACTAACATGATTGTAATCATCCAAATATGCAGCAACGTCCTGGCTTGGAGATTGAACGCAGGCGATATCAAGTAAGCTAGCTCGATGGTTAGCTAACTAGCTAGCTTGTTTCACTGCTCTTGACATCTCCCCGTCCTGCAACTCAGTGCGGCATTCAGGCAAAATGAACAGCCAGTACCTGCGGCTGAGACCAGCGTTCAACACATTTTCTTAATTCATATTTCATTTAAAAAACACCAAAGTGATATTTTCATGCAAAAATTAG
>NC_084733.1:61288265-61308265 GCF_033978785.1 Entelurus aequoreus | reverse complement strand
TAGTGGAGCTCCCCCTGGTGTTGTGGTTATGGCGGTCATTTACGTTAAGGAAGTAGTTTGACATGTACTTCGGTATCAGGGAGGTGTAGCGGATTTTATAGACTAGGCTCAGTGCTAGTTGTTTAACTCTGTCCTCCACCTTGAGCCAGCCCACTTTAGAGAAGTGGGTAGGAGTGAGGTGGGATCTGGGGTGGAGGTCTAGCAGTAACCTGACTAGCTTGTTCTGAGATGTTTGGAGTTTAGATTTGAGGGTTTTGGAGGTGCTAGGGTACCAGGAGGTGCATGCGTAATCGAAAAAGGGTTGAACGAGAGTTCCCGCCAGAATCCTCAAGGTGCTTTTGTTGACCAGAGAGGAGATTCTGTAGAGAAATCTCGTTCGTTGGTTAACCTTTTTGATTACCTTGGTTGCCATTTTATTACAGGAAAGGTTAGCCTCTAGAATGGAACCTAGGTAGGTGACCTCATCTTTCCTGGTGATAACAATGTCACCCACTTTTATGGTGAAGTCATTGACTTTCTTGAGGTTGATGTGGGACCCAAACAGGATGGATTCGGTTTTACCCAAGTGTATGGATAGCTTGTTGTCAGCGAGCTAGGTGCAAGTTCTACAGAGCTCAGCACTGAGAATTTTCTCCACCTGTGACTTGTCCTTGCCGGATACCAGCAAGGCAGAGTCATCCGCAAACAAAAACAATTCACAGTCGCATGCCGATGACATGTCGTTTATGTATATTAGGAACAGTAAAGGTCCCAATATACTGCCTTGGGGGACTCCACAGCTCACCGAGAGGGGGGGGGGACACGGTGCCGTTCACCTCTACCACTTGCTCCCTCCCCTCAAAGTAAGATTGCATCCAGCTCCATGAGTTTTTGTTAAATCCGATTGCTCTGAGCTGTCCGATTGCTCTGAGCTTATCCAACAGTATAGCGTGGTTAACGGTATCAAAGGCCTTCTGAAGGTCCAGCATGACCATGCCGCAGTATTTGCCCGCATCCACCTCATGTTTGATGTGGTCGGTCAGATAGAGAAGGCATGTGTCAGTGGAGTGGTTAGTTCTGAAGCCGGATTGGAATTTGTACATGAGTTTATTAGTGGCAAGGTAACTATCGACCTGTTCATAAACAATTTTTTCCATTACTTTCGAAATGGAACTGAGAATAGAAACAGGTCGGTAGTTGCCAGGTTCCAATTTGCTTCCTTTTTTAAAGAGGGGAGTTACTCTTGCAATCTTAAAATATTTTGGTACTTGGCCTTGTGTAATTGATAGGTTTATTATGTGCGTGATGATCGGGGCAATGATGGAGGCAGAGTCCCTGAGGAATCTGGAGGGAATATTATCAAGGCCGGTGGCCTTGTTAGGGTGGAGCGCGCTCAATTTTTTAAACACCTCATCAGCTGTGACCATTTCTAATTTGAAATCATCGTTGGATACTCCTAGCTTTCTGTCGAAGGCTTTAATGTGTTCTACACCACACAGAATCCTGGGAACATTATTAAAGAGCAAATTTACGCCTGTGCTGCTGAAACCCAACACTCATAGAATTATAACGTGTTCAGCAACATGGTGAAGTGCAGTCAAGTGTACATTATTTCTAAAATCAGCGCGCACTAACGAAACCCTTTTGCATGTTTAAGTGCCTATATAAAGTGCACGGACGTGCGTGTACCCCTGCAAAACTCTTGTGGAATTATAAAGCATTTAATCATTGATATAGTGATATAGTACATGTGTAATGAAGTGTATATTGTCTTTAACATCAGTACACACTACAAGGAGGACGCTATTTATTAGTTGCTTGGCCGCTTTTATACGCACGAGCACGGTCGCAAGACACGTAAGTTAACTTCATGATTTGTCGTTAAATAAGGACTAAAAACGTAAAATAATGTTGCACCTTTCTTATGACACACAACAAAAAGTCTTGCTTGTCAAAGTTGTTCCATCAGGTGGAGGTTCGACAGCGATCGTATGCAAAACAGCTGACTGTCATTTGCGCCGGCGGGAGTGTCGCAAAAGACATTTTGATGTGTCTTTTTATTAATGAGTGAAAATAGCTGCATGTTTACGTTCAAACATACATGAAGTCCTCTTATAATGTGTTTAAAGGCAGCCAGGCAGTGTTGTTGAGCTTGGAAATGACAGCGTACAACCGTGACGTCATCACAAGTCTCCGTTTGTGCCGTGTACACGCATACGCTGAGCGGAGAGTTTTGGATCTCTACACTTTGGCCAGCGTTTGTAAAAGTGTGCATTTTGAGAGACACAAGTATGCGTCTGCATGTGGACAAGAGGCCTAAACCCAGAGATAAGTATGTGTTTATTAAGTATCTGTGTTCGTGTGGACATGGCCTTAACGAGGCAAAATGGAGAAAAAAAAACTTAACGACGCCTCGAGGCAGCAAATATTCCTCGAATATATTTTGTAATCGAATTACTCGAGTAATCGTTTCAGCTCTATAATACACCCTATTGAATGGGTTATACTTGTATAGCGCTTTTCTACCTTCAAAGTACTCAAAGCGCTTTGGCACTATTTCCACAGTCACCCATTCACACATGTAGTAGAATTTCTGACCTTTTGACCTATATTTCTTGTCTTTTAAGAATGTCCGCTCATTTTCAATACTCTTGTATTTTGTGCCATTGAATGGACCAGTTGTGGGACAAAAGTGAATATTGAGTCGTGCCAACCTGTCTACAGAATTCGAGTTGTTATGGAACAGATAGGAAAAGCAAAACAAGACATTGACGCATTTGATAAGGAACGATGACGCACAACAGACATATAAATGAATGGCAGAAGACCGGAACTCGGGGGTGATTTTGGCTTGTGTGTGTCTTGTTGGCTCCGGAGTAACATGTGGTTTGTCTGCACGACCAACTCAATTCAACCTGCACTTCTGATAATGGGTAAATAAATTTGTTGTACTAAACTACTTTTGTTGCCTGGTTAAGCTTCGGACAATCCACTACACAAATTGGCGTCACGAACAGGATGGTTTAGAAGCTACAGGTCGACAGCCGCTCTCGCTCTCTCTGTCAGGCAGACAGTGTGCTGCACGCGCGCATCTAATACAAGGTAAGCGTTTTGCTTAAAGTGTAAACATTTTCTGCCTGGAGAGAGCCAGATCGATAAGACTAATTGCTGAATCTATTTTGATAAAATATAGGTTTAGTCAGGTTCTCCAAAAACAACCTGGACTGGGGTAAATTATGGTTGGATTGAGTTATTTTATATGTGATCATTTGTCTGTGTGTTTGTTGAAAACTTGTGATTTCTTGTTTTTAACATCAGGGGATTGTTGATAGAATTTTGGTGGTTTGGAGTGTAGAAGCATAGACTATGTGAGACGAAACATTTCTCTTAACCTCTTCATCCTCTGTCGTTGCTAGCAGAGGATGCTTCTTTCTGCAAGTGCATCAGAATTAGCCAGAGTTGGATACAGCTAAATTTAAGGCAGGGTTTTGCTAACTGGTGGCACATTTGGCCCATACAAATTTATGAAGTCTATGAATGTGCGACATATCTCTCTATGTGGAAACTGCAGCGGTGGAAAAGCCTCATTTTGGGTGACCGTTTGGTGACTCCGGTAAAGGAGATCAACTGAGCTGTATTTGTCACGACGTTCTGTTTAATTGGCTGCAGTATAGATGGATATTGATCGGGCTACATATGGTAGAGCTTTGGTGGAGCTTTGGTGAAGCTTTGGTGAAACTGTATGGAACTGACCAAAACATGATGACTGTAGAGCATTGGGTGATTTTGGCTTGTGTGTGTCTTGTGTGCTCTGGAGTACATTGTGTCTGCTTGCACGGACAACTTAATTCAACCTGCACTTCTGATAATGGGTAAATAAATTTGTTGTACTAAACTACTTTTGTTGCCTGTTTAAGCTTCGGACAATCCACTACACAAATTTCTGACCTTTTGACCTATATTTCTTGTCTTTTAAGAATGTCCGCTCATTTTCAATACTCTTGTATTTTGTGCCATTGAATGGACCAGTTGTGGGACAAAAGTGAATATTGAGTCGTGCCAACCTGTCTACAGAATTCGAGTTGTTATGGAACAGATAGGAAAAGCAAAACAAGACATTGACGCATTTGATAAGGAACGATGACGCACAACAGACATATAAATGAATGGCAGAAGACCGGAACTCGGGGGTGATTTTGGCTTGTGTGTGTCTTGTTGGCTCCGGAGTAACATGTGGTTTGTCTGCACGACCAACTCAATTCAACCTGCACTTCTGATAATGGGTAAATAAATTTGTTGTACTAAACTACTTTTGTTGCCTGGTTAAGCTTCGGACAAACCACTACCAAGGCTACTCCAGGAGCTCATACCACAGCCTGAAACAACAGGAATGGCTGACATCCAACTGCTCTAGCAGTGAAAACCCTGACTGGCTGAGATGCTTCCGTGTGTTCTGCCACCCGACTCGCCATATGTTATGATTATTTATATATGTTGGAACTCAGGGTGTGGCTGCTCATGTTGACCTATCTTTGCAACAGCTAGCATGGTATAAGATGGACACAATTGATGTCCCACATTGTTCCCTTGCTCTCTGTCTCGCCTACAAAACCAAAGAACTAATTGCCAATGATAAGATACGGCGTAGCTGCCAAACATTACACCAACACCCAAATACCACATTTTCAAAAGATTAGGTTTAGCCCATAGTGATGTTAAACACATTACTATGGGCTGCACTTTAGACACCTGTAGGCTACGAGGAGCTAGCAGCTACACAACAGCTGAGCTAAAATAAAATTTAAGCATATCAAAAAATTATAGTTGCTTATTACATACACAAAGTCGCAGAGAGACAGAAGTCTGTAGAAAGTATTGAGTAACAAACGTGTCCGCATTATTAAACTTTCTACCACAGGAAACATACTGAACAAATACAGCAGTTACTGTCAGACTCTAATCCGGATTACCTTGTCTATCAGAGACATGGTTAAAACCCACAACAACTTTCGTTCTAATTAATGTCCCGGGGGACAAGATTACAGAAAAGACAGATCGAGTGACAAAGGGGGGAGGAATTATGATTTATGAAAGGGAAAACATTAAAAGTAGATCAATTTGAGTATGTTGAAATTAAAATCACATGTTCCTCAGAAATGTATTTCAAGGTAATTGTAGTATACCGACCGACCGACCACAGCTAAAGACATTTTTCTTGATTCACTTTCAGACATCCTCAAACAGCATAGTATGAAAGAAGTAACGTCATGGGGGACGTTAATCTGGACTGGTTAAATAAAACACGTAGAAAGAAACTTAAGGATATTATAAACGGCTTCTATATGATACAAATGATAAGCAGCCCTACTAGAATTACAATTGGATGACAAAAATTAAAGAGAACATCTGTAAATACACGAATACAAAATCAGAAAGAAGAGTGCTAAAATAAAAATACCATTGGATTAATAAAACAATTTGGATTCTAATAAAGACATTGGGACTCAGCTCTCAAAAGAGCAATTAAAACAGGTCTAAATACAGATCGTATGTTTTAAAAGTTTGGAAAAACAAGGTAACAATGTTTATGCGGAAGTCTAAGGCTGACTTTCATTTAGAATTAATCAAAGCTGCAAAAGGGAACATTAGAAAGTTATGGAAAACCAGATACAAACTTACGGGAAGAGAGCAAACAAGAAACAACACTATAACATTAAATATCAATGGCGCTACTATCGCAGACAGTCTGGACATAAGTGGTAATTTTAATGAACAGTTCATCAGTCTGTACAAACCCTGAATAAAAATCCCTCAAAATCAGTGCAAATAATTGTCATTTATTCAGGATGGACTCATTTTAGAAGTAACAAATGAAACAAAGTTAAACAAAATCTTCACTGCATTATCAGACTCACGATCTAGAGATATATATATGGGTTGGACACTATCTTCCTAAAAACATATAAGGATTGTATTATTGCTCGTATAACAACGATTGATAAATAAATCAATAACGGAAAACCCTTTCCCTACCACGTGGAGAAACTGCTACTATGATTAAATCCATAAAGCAGGAAATAAAGAAGACCAGAACATGTACAGACCAATTAGCCTTCTCCACGTTATAACAAAAGGAATAGAAAATTTGAAAAAAAAAAAAAAAAAAAAAAAGTGGCTTTGGAGCAATCAAGGCTGCTTAGACGGTCACTAAGAGGGGCATTATGTTGACACATCAATTTAATGAGTATTATATTTATCCATGAGAGCATTTTTGTTGTAAATTTTGAGGTATGGCTGTTAAAATCTTGGTTGTTGTTATGAATGATGACAGATGTGAACAAGAGCATGTATTGTCTTTGTGTGATGATGTAAATAAGGTGTGGTTGTATTGTATGTTAAGTATGTGTCCATGAAGGGGCATTTTAGGATTTCTCTTAATCTGATTACATGCTACAGTATGATTATTTTTGATTAATTATTGATTATTATGAATGTATATATTTATTATGATTAATTAGTGTCATAATTTTATTGCTTGATTTGTGGATCCCTTTAATTTAGGTAGCCAGGGACTACAGATGGAAAGTAGCTATTTAGATATAATCTAGTACAGAACATATCTGTTTCTGAACTTAATGTTTCTGTGCATTGTCCCATCATAGATAGACTAAATTAAATACAACTATTTAGTGAATTATTGAGGCCACAATAATTCACTAGGTGTTGTAAAATATCAAAGTACTATTGCAAAAGCGAACAGTGACCTCAAACATGACCTGTCCTCCGCCTCTGTTCTTGCTGCACTTGACTATCAGCTGTCTTTTCTTTTTCTTGGATGTTTCTGAAACTACTAATACTACTACTACTACTACTATTACTATTACTACGACTAACACTGTCCCTGTGAGAGGGACAGAGGGGGGAGGTGAGTTTGGATTGGGTCAAGTTTGAGCGTGTTGAGGTTTTATTTAATGGATATGATCAATCCGGTACAAGGATAAAGGAACGTAGTGATTTAGATTGACAATTGCAGTGGTTGGCAGAAGCAACCCCAACCTCAAAGGAGGGTGCCAATTCAGTAATTAAATGTTTTGTGAATGATCTAATATCCCGACATGGTTTCCCCAAAAAGATTAGGTCAAACAACGGCACCTATTTTAAGAAAACAGGTTAATCTTCTTCAGTCACAAGATCAGCACTTCTCAGGACCAGCAGCTTCCTAGGAAGGTGGAAAGACCATGAGACCAAAATGGTAAGTTTGCAAAATGTAGAATTTGTGTGCCAGTTCCTCTGTGCAGATTTGAGGATGAAAGCAGCCACTCCAGATTCCCTTGCACTCGCTGAGAGGGGCACGGTCAAAGCAAATCCAGGATCAACACCCGATACCTGACTGGAAGGAACCGAGAGGAGAGACAACACCTTGCCAGCGATGACGAGAACAACTAAGGTTGCCAGCCAATGTGTCCACCGGGACTCCAGCAGCTGTGGAAAGAAGTGTCGGGAGTGCCGAAGCAGCGAGGAGGCCTGAAGCAAGCCGAGGGCCTGGACCAAAGCCCCACGCCCCATACTCTGCCCCAGCCTTCCCCAAAGCCCCCACAGCTCCAACTCTACCTGAGTTTTCCCCAATTTCGGCCAGCACGCACATGCCATTGAACAGTCTGCCCAATGGACTGAACCACACCCCAAGAAGAGACAGAGACAGACTGTTTGAGTGGATCTCTTTCTTCACCAGGGCAGCCAAAAGCCCAACGAGGTGTCGGCAGGCCACCAGCCTGAGGCACCACCGAGCCATCTATATGAGCACTAATCGAACATGGACTCATACGAAATTCAGTTGTGTGTTCAAAATCAATTGATAATTAACAATATTGGTAACTACATTCATTGCAAATGCCGGGAAAAATATTTTTGCAAAATGTCTTACAGTCATAAGTCTATATACATTCATCTATTTATGTTCAATGATGTCCATGATCAAAGTATTTGTTATTCCCTTACTAAATCAAAGGGTAGGCCACTAATTGTGTTCTGTGAGATGGTTTTACTGCAGGCTGGTAACAGCGATCGCTCTGAAGGAGGGTCATAGACGGAATTTTTGCCTCGTATAAAAACATTGAGGTTTTTGCCTCTATCTGCGGTAGAGATTTAAGTTAGTGGTCTATATCAGAAATTGTTTTGGTCCAGGGTCTTAAGACCCTGGAAGGCGGGTATGTAGTAGAATTTCTGACCTTTTGACCTATATTTCTTGTCTTTTAAGAATGTCCGCTCATTTTCAATACTCTTGTATTTTGTGCCATTGAATGGACCAGTTGTGGGACAAAAGTGAATATTGAGTCGTGCCAACCTGTCTACAGAATTCGAGTTGTTATGGAACAGATAGGAAAAGCAAAACAAGACATTGACGCATTTGATAAGGAACGATGACGCACAACAGACATATAAATGAATGGCAGAAGACCGGAACTCGGGGGTGATTTTGGCTTGTGTGTGTCTTGTTGGCTCCGGAGTAACATGTGGTTTGTCTGCACGACCAACTCAATTCAACCTGCACTTCTGATAATGGGTAAATAAATTTGTTGTACTAAACTACTTTTGTTGCCTGGTTAAGCTTCGGACAATCCACTACACACACACATTCACACACTGATGGCAATCAGTGTGTGATTCACACAACCCATCATGTCTTGCTCAAGGACACAACGGACGTGACGAGGTTGGTAGAAGGTGGGGATCGAACCATGCTGGCACGGCCACTCTCCCAACTGCGCCATGCCATCCCCTATTCTATTTCAACGGACTTTGCTAGTTGATCAGATCAGGGACTACACTGACAAGATGCTTTATTTTCCATTGCACTAAAAAATGGTAAGGAGATGAGTTTGCAGTCAAGCCGTCCTAACAGGACAGGAGGACTGATGGGTCGCCACATAGGCGGCTCGCCCCGACAAATTGTATGCCAGTTGAAGCAGCCCAGGTTTTCCCTTAATGTAACCATGTGTTATCTCCCGTGCAAACACTTTCGTCTCCGTGCTTGCCCGGTCACACAACAACACTTCCTCATTCTCCGGCGATCTGCTTCCAGGCATGACCAGTGTGTTTGAGATCATGGGAAAACTAAACATCACATAAAAACCATAGGAACATAAACCATCACCACCAGCAGGTCATTACAGTAAGAATGGATATATTTGCGCACTATTGACAAGTGATACACCGAAATTTGGCTACTAAAAAAATACTTTGTTCACTGAAAACAGCAATGCCGAAACCGGATGTAAACAAGACGCACACCATTGTCTGGAGCGTAGTCAGCATGTCTGCGATGTGGACGTAACTTTAATATATATCCCAGATATAGCCGCGGAAATCCATCTACAACATGTGCAAATATAAGGAGGGCAAAATTTGGTAGGTAAAGCTACATAAATGTTTGATAGTGAGTTATGGTTTATTATGTGTTCCATACATATGTTGGTAGGTAAAGCTATGTTACATACATACATGTTTGATAGTGAGTTATGGTTTATTATGTGTTGCATATGTGTTATGTGTTATGTATTTACATACATATGTTGGTAGGTAAAGCTGTGTTACATACATAAATGTATGGACAAATCATAAGAATTTGGAATATCTCAAGTCTGCTAAATGATTAAATTCTAGACAGGTTAAGTGGTACCCCCCTTGATGCTGAGTGCCAAGCAGGGAGGTAATGGGTCCCATTTTTATAGTCTTTGGTATGACTCAGCCGGGGATTGAACTCACGACCTACCAATCTCAGGGTGGACACTCTAACCACAAGGCCACTGAGCAGGTTCTGTGATAAATACATAAATGTTTGATAGTGATTTATGGTTTATTATGCGTTACATACACGTGTTGGTAGGTAAAGCTGTGATACATACATAAATGTTTGATAGTGAGTTATGGTTTATTATGCGTTACATACATATGTTGGTAGGTAAAGCTGTGTTACATAAATGTTAGTTAGTGAGTTATGGTTAATTATGTGTTACATAGTTGGTAAGTAAAGCTGTGTTACATAAATGTTTGATAGTGAGTTATGGTTTATTATATGTCACATACACATGTTGGTAGGTAAAGCTGTGATACATACATAAATGTTTGATAGTGAGTTATGCTTTATTATGTGTTACATAGGTAAAGCTGTGTTACATAAATGTTTCATAGTGAGTTATGGTTTGTTATGTGTTAAATACATATGTTGGTAAGCAGTGTTGGGTTAGTTACTGAAAACCAGTAACTAGTTACAGTTACTAGTTACTTTATTCCAAAAGTAACTCAGTTACTAACTCAGTTACTTACACCAAAAAGTAATGTGTTACTGTGAAAAGTAACTATTTAGTTACTTCTTCTACTTTTTTTAAAGCTCCCATTAATGCCCTTTTAGCCTTCATTTCAATACTGTTATTGCACTGGAGAATAATACAATGTGTTGATCAACTTGACATGCATTTGCATCACTGAACTCTGCTAAGCAATGTGGTCTACATACAATACACAAAGACAAAGATATGTTTCAAAGGGCCAATTTATTTCAGGCCAGAACAAATTGACAAAACTATTTTAAATAGCTGCAACATAACATACATAAGTAACAAACAGCATAATAACACTAACATTAACACAAACCACGTTAAACCCAGATTCCGAACTAACAAAGGTCTTAACTCATTCTCTTTCTATGCCACATCAATATGGAATGCGCTCCCAACAGGTGTAAAATAAAGGGCATCTCTATACTCCTTCAAAACCGCACTAAAAGAACACCTCCAGGCAACGACAACCCTAAACTAACACCCTCCCTTCCACATAATACCTCTTCGGATTGTAAATAATCAAATGTAGACACTTTTTCTTATACTTTCTGATCTCTCTCTCTGTGTCCACTACTTGCTGTACATATCCTACCAAGTCAGTCCTACACTATTTCAATGTCCATTTCTCTGATGATGCAATTGTTGATGCTGATTGTTGATGACTGAAGTGTTGATACCAAGCAAACCTAACCCCCCTCCATATTCCACACCCCGGATTGTAAATAATGTAAATAATTCAATGTATATACTCTGATGATTATCTTGTGTGATGACTGTATTATGATGTTAGTATATATTTGATAGTATATATCTGTATCATGAATCAATTTAAGTGGACCCCGACTTAAACAAGTTGAAAAACTTATTCGGGTGTTACCATTTAGCAATCTACTAATACAAGTTTCAATCAATCAATCAATCAATCAATCAACAATATAGCTGTAAACCTGGCTTCACCTAAGGAAGGCACACGTGACATACACAAAGCCTAACCAGGCAGATTTGAATTGTTGTTTTGGGCAGTAGACGGGATCTTTGATCCAAGACACAACTTACATTTAACTAAAATGTTATTTTCTTTGTGCTCGACAAAAGAAAAGAAGTGAGAATATCTCATACTTGCCAACCCTCCCGAATTTCAGTGCCTCTCCCCGGGAAAACCATTCTCCCCAATTTCTCCCGATTTCCAGCCGGACTTAAGGCACGCCCCCTCCAGGTCCGTGCAGACCTGAGTGAGGACAGCCTGTCGTCACGTCCGCTTGGCTAACCAAAAAGTAACCACAGAACACTATACCGTATATAGTCGTATAGTGTTCTGTGGTTACTTTTTGGTTGGCCAACGGTTTACGTTGTATTGCGCACCCCCCTCCCCTCCCCTTCCCACCCACACCCAAACACACACAGAGCGCAGAGGAAGAATCAGAAGCACGTCACTGCAGCGCTGTAATAAAACACACTCAGATCCTCTGTTTCTAGCGGATAGTACATAAAAAATAACGTAAAATAACGCAGTAACGCATCATGTAGTAACGGTAACTGAGTTACTGAATATAAAAAATAACGCGTTAGATTATTAGTTGCCGCCGAAACTAACGGCGTTACTTTGTAACGCGTTACAAAAAGTAACGCGTTAGTCCCAACACTGTTGGTAAGTAAAGCTGTGTTACATAAAGACATGTTCCAAGGACTTTAATGCTGACCAAACAAGAGACCACAGGACTCTGACTTCCAGGAAGTACAAGATTGTGATCAGGTGTTGGAAAAGGGAAGATACGTACACTTGTCTGCTTCTTGGAGAGAGCGTATGGCCTCACCACACTTATCAGTGTCCAGCAGCGTCTGGCCATGATAGCAGTACGCCTGGAAGCACAGAAGTGGATAGGATTTGAAGACACACACTTCCGTAGCACAGTAGATAGGACTTGAAGACAAAACTTCAGAAGCACAGTAGTAAATAAGACTTAAACACAAAACTCCAACATGGACCACCATCAGCACAAGACAAAACTCACATAAGCCAAGTAAAAGTGATACTTCAGCTGGAGGTACTTTCTCCACTTGCTGCTGCATTCAGGCTCCAAAGTGTTCAAAGCGTGGTCTGGACATGCATGCACACGTTAAATCAGCTTCATATCTCAGAATTGAAGATGTACAAGTGCTTGTAAGATACTCACCAGCTCTATGGTAGAAGTTTGCTGTCTCAAACGCCAAAGCTGCAACAATTGCAGCATTGTGCTTCAGTTCGATGGCTCTGGCGATTGTTACTGTAAAATAAATGACACAAATATTTTTCATACTGAAAGAAGTACTATTACACATATATACATACATGTGTGTGTGAATGTACATATATATGTACACACACACACACACATATTTATATATATACACTTACACACATATGTACATACACAAACATATATATACCCCCCCACACACACACTCATACATGCATCTATACATACATAGTATACCCATATGCATGTATACACATATACATATATATACACATATATAGAATACATATATAGATATACACACACACACACACATATATGTATATACTAGGGCTGTCAATGTTAACACAATACTAACGCGTTATCTATATATATATCCTTTACATATACATAATACACACACACACACGTACATATACACGCATATATACACACACATATATACACATTCAGTATATTCATATATACATACATATATACACATATGCATATACACAAATGTACACATATATATAAATAGATACATATTTACATGTATATACATATCAATAAAAATGCATACATATACATATGTATATGTATATGTATATACTAGGGCCGTGGAGTTAAAAACTCAGAAGTGTCAGTCAAGAGTCAATCCATGCGCTACATGGTGGAAAATTACATGGTCAAAACCATTGAAAACTACAATTCCCAGAATGCCAAGGAAAAATGGCCGCCAAATTACTGATTGAAGGCACCTGAAAAGGAATGGAGGTTCAGTCAGATTCATTCACCAAACAAGCTGCATGCAAGGAAGAACAGCAAGCAGCCACAAGATCTACTCTACAAGTTTCTCCAAACACACCAATGGTCGGTGAATATGCTTGTTCATTTCATGACGATCGAAATGCTTACTTTGATATGCTTAACTGGTACCTGCAAGTTTCTTAATTTGCTTACTCAACTATCTTAATTTGTTTGTTTGAACTGCTGGGTTCAAGTTGAACCACTGCATAACTGCATTTCAGTTTGATCATTGATTGCATCTGTGTTTGACCAGTTAAAAGCAAGTTGTTTAAAGTTTAAAGCACACGTACAAGTTTAAAGCTTAAGTTAAAATGTTAAATGGTTTAAGCTTAAGTTAAAATGGCAAATGGTTATAGTTAAAAGCTTTAAAGTCAAAATCTTATGGTTTAATGTTTAAAGTTAAAAGTACAAAAGATTAATGCAAAGTTAAAGGATAAATTCATGTTTAACTCTAGCTAAAAGTTAAAACATTATGTAGAAAGTTTAAAACATTATTCAGAGGTTTAAAAGCATTTGTGGGGCGGTATAGCTCGGTTGGTAGAGCGGCCGTGCCAGCAACTTGAGGGTTGCAGGTTCGTTCCCTGCTTCCGCTATCCTAGTCACTGCCGTTGTGTCCTTGGGCAAGACACTTTACCCACCTGCTGTCAGTGCCACCCACACTGGTTTAAATGTAACTTAGATATTGGGTTTCACAATGTGAAGCTCTTTGAGTCACTTGAGAAAAAGCGCTATATAAATGTAATTCACTTCACTAATTCACTTGTAAAACATTGTTTACAAATACCTGTGTAATTACATTGTTAACATCTCTGTTTCTGTGGTTTGAAGGTTTACAACCTGATGATTAATTGAAGATCAACTGAAATGAAACCAACCCCCCGTCCCCATTGTGGACTCCTTCCGTTTCTTGGGCACCACCATCACCCAGGACCTCAAGTGGGAGCTGACCATCAGCTCCCTCATCAAGAAGGCCCAGCAGAGGATGTACTTCCTGCGGCAGCTGAGGAAACTTAAGGTGCCGACCGAGATGCTGGTGCAGTTTTACTCAGCCATCATAGAGTCCATCCTGACCTCCTCCATCACAGTGTGGTTCCCCGGCGCCACAGTCCAGGATAAGAATAGACTGCAGCGCATCGTACGTGCTGCTGAGAAGGTGATTGGCTGCAAGCTCCCATCCCTCCAGGACTTGTTCTCCTCCAGGACCAGGAGGCGTGTGGGTCGGATCACAGCTGACTCTTCTCACCCTGGACACACACTATTCTCCCTTCTCCCCTCAGGCAGGAGACTACGCTCCATCCAGACCCACACCTCCCGCCACCTGAACAGTTTTTTCCCCTCGGCCATCAGGCAAATGAACAATAACTCCTAACAGCAGCTCCTTGAATTCCTTCTAAGTCTATCTGATAGCTCAGTCACAGCTCTTTTTATACCAAATATGTGTTATGTGTTTTATGTCGTACGTTTGCACCAAGAAAAATTCCTAGTTTGTGAACCCGTTCTCAAACATTGGCAATAAAACTATTCTGATTCTGATTCTATTCTTGTTCTTAGAAATGAAGGCTATTCCACAAAATTGTTTGGGTGACCCCAAACTTTTGAACGGTAGTGTGTATATATATAGTTGTGGACAAAGGGGTGTACCTCGCCCCATCCTTTCTTGTGAAAGACCGAGCATTTTTTGGGAAGCTGTTTTTATACCCAATCATGGCACCCACCTGTTCCCAATTAGCCTGCACACCTGTGGGATGTTCCAAATAAGTGTTTGATGAGCATTCCTCAACTTTATCAGTCTTTATTGCCACCTTTCTCAACTTCTTTGTCACGTGTTGCTGGCATCAAATTCTAAAGTTAATGATTTGCAAAAAAAAGTATCACTTTGAACATCAAATATGTTGTCTTCGTAGCATATTCAACTGAATATGGGTTGAAAATGATTTGCAAATCATTGTATTCCGTTTATATTTACATCAAACACAATTTCCCAACTCATATGGAAACGGGGTTTGTATATCGAAGTTGGTAGAGTGGCCGTGCCAGCAATCGGAGGGTTGCTGGTTACTGGGGTTCAATCCCCACCTTCTACCATCCTTGTGTCCTTGGGCAAGACACTTCACCCTTGCTCCTGATGGCTGCTGGTTAGCGCCTTGCATGGCAGCTCCCGCCATGAATGTGTGTGTGAATGTGGAAATAGTCAAAGCACTTTGAGTACCTTGAAGGTAGAAAAGCGCTATACATGTATAACCCATTTATCATATTTATCATATATATATATATATATATATACACACTACCGTTCAAAAGTTTGGGGTCACCCAAACAATTTTGTGGAACAGCCTTCATTTCTAAGAACAAGAATAGACTGTCGAGTTTCAGATGAAAGTTCTCTTTTTCTGGCCATCTTGAGTGTTTAATTGACCCCACAAATGTGATGCTCCAGAAACTCAATCTGCTCAAAGGAAGGTCAGTTTTGTAGCTTCTGTAACGAGCTAAACTGTTTTCAGACGTGTGAACATGATTGCACAAGGGTTTTCTAATCAATTAGCCTTCTGAGCCAATGAGCAAACACATTGTACCATTAAAACACTGGAGTGATAGTTGCTGGAAATGGGGCTCTATACACCTATGTAGATATTGCACCAAAAACCAGACATTTGCAGCTAGAATAGTCATTTACCACATTAGCAATGTATAGAGTGTATTTCTTTAAAGTAAAGACTAGTTTAAAGTTATCTTCATTGAAAAGTACAGTGCTTTTCCTCCAAAATAAGGACATTTCAATGTGACCCCAAACTTTTGAACGGTAGTGTGTATATATATATATATATATATATATATATATATATATACACACTACCGTATATATATATATATATATATATACACACTACCGTTCAAAAGTTTGGGGTCACATTGAAATGTCCTTATTTTGGAGGAAAAGCACTGTACTTTTCAATGAAGATAACTTTAAACTAGTCTTTACTTTAAAGAAATACACTCTATACATTGCTAATGTGGTAAATATATATATATATATATATATATATATATATATATATATATATATATATATATATATATATATATATATATATATATATATATATATATACACACACTACCGTTCAAAAGTTTGGGGTCACATTGAAATGTCCTTATTTTGGGAAAAATAAGTGTGTGTGTATATATATATATATATATATATATATATATATATATATATATACACACACACCTCCTCATTCAATGTGTTTTGTTTATTTTCATGACTATTTCCATTTACATCAGGACAACAGCTATATATATATAATCAAATATATTATTTTAAATGATTTATTTTTACAAACACTACATTAAAATATTTTTGGTATAAATATACTGTATGTTTATTATACTGCTGGACTTCAGGAGGACCTTGTGCAGTACCTTAATGTCTAAATAGTATTGAATTGAAGATTTAATGTTCATTGTTTAAGAAGGTTCATAGGGTGTCACATGACTCATGACTGTATGGGTTATTTTGTTTTCTAACAGTAATATTAATAAGGTACCTTCTTGAGCTTCTGCCTGAGACTGGATGATGTATGCATCAATCACTCGGGTCTCCAAGTCTCTGCCTTTCGCTGCAGGGGTGATGAGACGAGGAACATGGGCCTCCTGTTGGGAACATTGCAGCTATTTCCTCCATTGCTTTGCTTTCAGGTCTTTCAAGTGTCCAAATGTAGAAAGACTACTCATATTTAGTTACAACTGCAAATGTAAGTGGAAAGTATTTTGAAGAACAAGATGCTATTTTGCCCATGTTTACACCCAAAATACTACTCTGAAGGATATAATATTCTTATATAAGAAGCCTTCATCAACTGCTCCAACTCAGTACGTCACCTTGAGATGTTTAAATATTCCAGCAGCAACCTTCAGGCTCCGGTGAACATCTTTGGCTTCGTCTTCTGATACACTGATAAAAAAATAAACATTTGTCAAACAATGCAACTGGGAAGCGTTTAAAAAAATCTCCATACTTTTCTCTTCCAGCAATTCTGGAGGCCAACTTGGTGTGCCACAGGGCGACGTTGAAGGCCATGGAGACCAACTCGAAGACTGCATCTTGCTGGGCACTGAATCAAAAAGCATACGAGAGAGGAACTGTTCAAAGGAAGTCATTAAAAGAAAGGTGTGATGCTATTTCAGGTATCAGAGAAAAGCTGTGTCAGCAACAAGGAACAGAGAGCAAACAAGTACCTGCAGAGATGTGTCACTCACTCAAAGAGTCCTTGTCCACTCACATATATGTGTGTATATACACATATACATACTGTGTATGTATATACTGTGTATGTATATATATATATATATATATATATATATATATATATATATATATATATATATATATATATATATATATATATATATATATATATATATATATATATATATATATATATATATATCAGTGACGTGCAGTCACTGGAGGCAGGTGAGGCGGGGCCTCAAGTGCCATCATGGAAAGAAAAAAAATGTAAAAAGAAAAAAAATTAATTAAATTGTTATATGTATCCAGTGATTATACTATAAAGTTATTTTCCATTTAACTTCACCAGTTTTAGATTATTTTTATTCAAAATCGCTGAATTTTCACATTTGCCGTTCAAATACTGAGAAGAGACTTGCTGTAATCAGCAGCCAGTTGAGGCACGTCACTGCGTTGTGCTTCAACATGGATTGCGGACTCGGCTAACTGCTGGCCTGTTGTGCAGTGAGACCGTATTGTTATATGAATTATATTATACATTTCCATAGTTTAGTTAGCTGAGGTATATAATGTACAGTGTATTTTGTCAACCACTGTATGTGTGTAAGTATTGCTTGTGCTGTGCAATCATAAAACTGCTGCGAAGACGCACTGGCTGAGGTTCGCAGTAATCCCGCCTCCTGGTGGTAGAGAATGTACCCCCGCTGTACAATGCACCCCCTGACAGGAGTGTTATATCAACTAAAGCCCACACTTAAACATTCCACGTGCAAGATTTAATCTATTTAAAAAAGTTATTTAATAAGAAGCCAAAAAGTGCAAAAACAATAATGTTCGTGTTGGAGGAGTTGTGAATGACTGCAGGGCCTCAACATTAGGTACACCTGCAGATTGCAGCCCGGATTTCATATTTCATTCATTCACAACTCCTCCAACACGAACATTATTGTTTTTGCACTTTTTGGCTTCTTATTAAATAACTTTTTTAAATAGATTCAATCTTGCACGTGGAAAGTTTAAGTGGGCTTTAGTTGATATAATTACTCCCGTCAGGGGGTGCATTCTCTGGCGGGGGTGCATTAATCCAGCACAACAGCGGCGCATGGACTTCATTTATAAGTAAAGGTAAGACCATAATAACGTTTTCTTTTTTAAATGTGCTTTTTTGTGTGCTAGAGTTTGTATGTGTAAAGTTAAAGTTAAGTTAAAGTACCAATGATTGTTACACACACACTAGGTGTAATGAAATGTGTCCTCTGCATTTGACCCATCCCCTTGATCACCCCCTGGGAGGTGAGGGGAGCAGTGGGGAGCAGTGGGCAGCAGCGGCGCCGTGCCCGGGAATAATTTTTGATGATTTAACCCCCAATTCCAACCCTTGATGCTGAGTGCCAATCAGGGAAGAATGCTGGTATTAGCTTTTAAACATAACCCGTTAACTGCTGCCAATCAAATGGTGAATAAGATACTCTTTAGGGTTCATATGTTTGAAAATCTGACTGTGATGAAGTCAGTGCCTCACCAGCCATGAACCGCACGTCACTGATATATATATGTATATATATATACACACATATATATACACATATATGTATATATATATATATATATATATATATATATATATATATATATATATATATATATATATATATATATATATATATATAAGGTAGAAAAGCGCTATACATGTATAACCCATTTATCATATTTATCATATATATATATATATATATATATATATATATATATATATATATATATATATATATATATATATATATATATATATATATACACACTACCGTTCAAAAGTTTGGGGTCACCCAAACAATTTTGTGGAATAGCCTTCATTTCTAAGAACAAGAATAGACTGTCGAGTTTCAGATGAAAGTTCTCTTTTTCTGGCCATTTTGAGCGTTTAATTGACCCCACAAATGTGATGCTCCAGAAACTCAATCTGCTCAAAGGAAGGTCACGGTTGTAGCTTCTGTAACGAGCTAAACGGTTTTCAGATGTGTGAACATGATTGCACAAGGGTTTTCTAATCATCAATTAGCCTTCTGAGCCAATGAGCAAACACATTGTACCATTAGAACACTGGAGTGATAGTTGCTGGAAATGGGCCTCTATACACCTATGTAGATATTGCACCAAAAACCAGACATTTGCAGCTAGAACAGTCATTTACCACATTAGCAATGTATAGAGTGTATTTCTTTAAAGTTAAGACTTGTTTTAAGTTATCTTCATTGAAAAGTACAGTGCTTTTCCTTCAAAAATAAGGACATTTCAATGTGACCCCAAACTTTTGAACGGTAGTGTATATATATATATATATATATATATATATATATATATATATATATATATATATATATATATATATATATATATATATAT
>NC_084733.1:61280765-61283265 GCF_033978785.1 Entelurus aequoreus | reverse complement strand
ATGCGAACTCACAAAATGAACATACTCTGAATGAACTGAGAAAACTCAAATTACATTTAAGAGAAATAATTGATAAGAAAACTCAATTCCTGCTCCAGAGGTTACGCTTAGATAAATTTGAACATGACAATAAACCAAGCAAATATTTGGCTAACCAACTAAAATTAAACAAAGAAAAAAACTCCATACCATCCATTAAGGATTCAGCTGGGAACATTACTCACGTTCCTGAGGAAATTAATTCCATATTTAGAGACTTTTACAGAAACTTGTATACACCCCAGATTGACCCATCTCTTTCAGACATTGAGACATTTCTCAATGGTATAGACTTACCTAAATTAAATACGAGGCAGGTATCAAATTTAGATCTTGCTATTTCTGTAGATGAACTTCACGATGCTCTTCAACAGATGCCAAACAATAAAGCACCAGAGCCTGATGGGTTCCCTGTGGAGTTCTACAAAACATTCTGGTCACTGCTAGCTCCGATATTTACGAAAATGGCTTTAGAGATTAAAGAAAACTCATTCCTTCCTCCAAATATGAACTCTGCCACAATCAGTCTCTTGCTAAAACCTGATAAAGACCCAACACTTCCATCCAGTTACCGGCCAATCTCCCTGATTAATGCTGATCTTAAAATTATCTGCAAAGTATTAG
Organism: Entelurus aequoreus; assembly: GCF_033978785.1. Taxonomy (NCBI): domain Eukaryota; kingdom Metazoa; phylum Chordata; class Actinopteri; order Syngnathiformes; family Syngnathidae; genus Entelurus; species Entelurus aequoreus. The sequence goes on along the minus strand of NC_084733.1, from coordinate 61,282,602 downwards.
CTCAAAGATTAGAAAAAGTCACTCCATATATAGTACATCCTGATCAAACAGGTTTCATCAAAGAGAGACAATCGTCCAACAATGTTCGCCGTCTACTCAATGTGATAGACTATTCTGTTATTCATAATTTAAAAACAGCTGTTGTTTCATTAGATGCTGAAAAAGCATTTGATAGAGTGAATTGGAATTTTCTTTTAGCTACTCTACAGAAATTTGGATTTGGAGACTCATTTATACAATGGATCAAGGTCCTATATAGTTTCCCTACAGCCTCGGTTAGAACGAATAGCCAAATCTCCCCAAGGTTTAATCTTATGAGGGGCACAAGGCAAGGGTGTCCACTTTCTCCGTCACTGTTTGCTATATTTATTGAACCTCTTGCAACCGCAATTCGACAGCATGCAAATATTAAAGGCATCCATACCGCAACCGTTCATCATAAAATAAGCCTTTATGCTGATGATGTATTACTTTTCTTACAAAATCCACATTCTTCTCTTCAAGATACAATCTCACTTATCAATAAATTCAGTTCTATTTCAGATTACTCAATCAACTGGTCCAAATCTACTGTGTTACCAATAAATTTTGACTTTCAGAGCACCTCATCGATTCCACTGCATAAAGGGAACATTAAATACCTGGGAATCAATATTTCCTCCACATTGTCAGATCTGAATCGCTTGAATTACTCCCCAATCTTAAAATTGATTGAGGATGATCTGGCGCGTTGGAAAGCACTGCCAATCTCACTTATGGGAAGGGTTTCTACTGTGAAAATGATGGTCTTGCCTAGGGTTAATTATCTCTTTTCAATGATTCCAACCAAACCTTCTCAAATCTGGTTTAAATCACTAGACTCACACATCAATCAGTTTCTTTGGAAGAGTAAACCAGCACGAATCAGCCTTAAAACTTTACAAAAACCAAAAGAATACGGGGGTCTAGAACTCCCAAACTTTTCATATTACTTCCTTGCAAATAAACTACAATATATACTAAAATGGACCAATCCCACTTTATTAGATAGTTTATGGTTAGAGATTGAACAATCACTTAGCCAGGAGATCCCAATTTCTAACTTGCCCTTTATTAGCCAAATTCTCCGAAAACACAACTGCTTCAAAAGTATTAATATATGCACTACCTTAACAGCTTGGTGGGAGTTTTTGAAAATAACTGGATCCCCGCTCACTCCCTGTCAATTTACGCCTATTTGGAATAATCCTGATTTTCTTTTAAACAAGAAGCCATTGAACTTTCCAACATGGTATGATAAAGGAGTCAGATGTCTTGGGGATATCATCAATGCAAACAGTTTTATAACTTTTAAAAGTTTAATAACACAATATGCAATCAATCCTAATAAATTCCTAGAATATATACAAATCAAATCTGGAATTAGCGCAAGATTCAACAAAACAACATGGGAAAGTAATCCTACGACCGTTAAATTCTTCAAAACATCTGCCCCCAAAGCTTTATCCAAATTATATGCTCTCTTATCAAAAATAGATAACACAATAAGTATCCCAACTTCCAAATGGCACTCAGACGTATCCACAAGCCTTGACCCAGAATTCTGGAAACAAATATGCCTCAATACTTCTCGTTTGATTAAGCATCCGAATTTACGACTGATTCAGCTCAAAATACTTTATAGAATACATTACACCGGTCTAAGAATGTATAAAATGGGTTTAGCCGACTCTAACATTTGTGTACACTGCTCAGATAATAAGGTAGATAACTACTTACACTCAATGTGGTCCTGTGCTCCCGTGAGTAACTTTTGGCTTGGAGTGTGCGAGAACCTATCATTAGCGTTAGAGATTCC
>NC_084733.1:61255765-61275765 GCF_033978785.1 Entelurus aequoreus | reverse complement strand
TCCTGAGTCTGGCATAGGCTCCACTGGCACAGCTCAGGCGATGGTTGACCTCTGAGTCAATGTCCGCTTTGGAGGAGAGGATGCTGCCGAGGTATGGGAAGTGGTCAACGTTTTCAAGGGGGGTGTTGTCCACGTTTATGGCGGGCTGATTAGTTGGCTGGTTGGGTGGAGGTTGATGTAGGACCTGGGTCTTCTTGATGTTGAGGGCAAGGCCCAGGGCTCTGTATGCCTTAGCAAAGGCATTCAAGATACCCTGAAGTTCTTCTGCTGAGTGTGCTGCGATGGCGTTGTCGTCCGCGTACTGAAGCTCCATGATAGTGGTGTTTCTAACTTTGCTCTTGGCTTTGAACCTGTTAAGGTTAAAGAGCCTGCCATCGGTTCTATACAGGATGGGGATCCCCTGTGGCAACTCTTTGCCAATGAGGTGCAGTATAGCACCAATAAAGATGGCAAACAGGGTGGGAGCTATGATACACCCTTGCTTGACACCCGTCTCCACAGTGAAAGGCTCAGACTCGGAGCCGCTGTTGCTGAGCACTGTGGCTGCCATGCCATCATGTAGAAGCCTCACTATTCTGATAAATTTATCGTGGCAGCCGCACCTCGACAGCACACTCCACAGAGCCTGACGGTCTACCGTGTCAAAGGCCTTTGTCAGGTCTATGAAGGCCATGTACAAAGGCTGTCTTTGTTCACGACATTTTTCCTGGAGTTGGCGGGCTGTAAAAATCATGTCGGCTGTGCCTCTAGCTGGGCGAAAGCCACACTGTGATTCTGGGAGTGCTTCCTCAGATAGTGGTAGCAATCGATTTGCAAGGACACGAGCTAAGATTTTGCCAGTTGTTGACAGGAGTGAGATGCCCCTGTAGTTTCCACAGTCAGCCTTGTCCCCCTTCTTGAATATGGTCACAATAAGAGCGTTCCTGAGCTCTGAGGGGAGTTCTTCTTTTTCCCAGACCTTGAGAAGTAGGGTGTGGATTTGATACAGGAGCTCTCTTCCACCTTCCTTTAGGATCTCCGCTGGGATCCCATCTGGTCCGGCAGCCTTGTTGTTCCTTAGACTCCTGATGGCATCTTGAACCTCTGTTATGGTGGGGGGTTCCCCCATATCTTCCCTGATGGGACTCTGGGGGATGTGGTTGGTGATGTCTGGTTCAGCTGTGCTGTCACGATTGAGGAGTTCCTGAAAGTGCTCCTTCCATCGGGCATTAATGGACTCATTGTCCTTTAGCAGCTGCTGCCCATCCTTTGAGCGCAGGGGGTTTAGGCCGCGGTAAGTTGGCCCATAGACAGCCTTGGTAGCACTAAAAAAGCCTCTGGTGTCCCCCGAGTCTGCTAGTCTCTGGATCTCCAGAGCCCTTTCAGTCCACCAGGAGTTCTTAAGCTCCCTTACCCGGCTCTGAACATCTGCCATGTAACACAGTGGTGAACATGCCCTTTCCCAACTACTTTGGCACATGTTGCAGCCATGAAATTCTAAGTTTGGTTTTTTTTGCAAATAATAATTAAGTTTATGAGTTTGAACATCAAATATCTTTGTAGTGCATTCAATTGAATATGGGTTGAAAATGATTTGCAAACCATTGTATTCCGTTTATATTTACCCCTAACACAATTTCCCAACTCATATGGAAACGGAGTTTGTACATACAAATCCCTGAGCCACAATCATAACATCCGAACAGGCAATTTCTGAGGTAACAGCCGAAACAATTTATTTTATCAGGGAGAAAGAAAAGAAAGGGTGAAGCACAAAACACGTCACTGCTGGGATTTCCTTTACAGGGGACTAGAATGTAAAGTCCATGTTAATAATGGAGTTCCTTCAGAGAATCTCACTCAACTCGGTGCAGTTTGTTCATTCTTAGAACTTGATGGCCATTAATTTTAAATGTACTGCCTTATGAATTAAAGTGCCATAACATTTACTGTGCAAACACACTTTTAACAGCATTTTTAAACAGTTAGCAGTTAAACAAAATATTTGTAAATCTTCAGCCTCAGCTTCAACAATGTTATCAAAGCAAATACAAAATTAAAGCTTATTGCCACTACCTGGGCATTAAGGAACAGTATCCTTATGAAAAATAAAACTAAGTCCTGAGCCACAATCACAACAATTCTACAGGCAATTTCTCCTCTGTTTTCATTATAGACAGAGCATGTGAATGCAGCACCCACTTTTCATCAATATAATGCACTGTGACTCCGAGGTAATTATGGTTACCGATTGATGTCCAGTAGTCCCCACTGAGAACAACTACAATATTTTTTGCATCACTCTCTGGGTTTGCCACATTTTTCTCAAAATCCACAAAGATGATGTCTTTTCTTGAGTCTGCTCAAGGTTGCCCAGAAATGCTCCTACACGATGGAATTTCACATCACGGATAGTGAGCACTGTGGCAAACAATTATGATGCCCTCCTGCAAACTTTTGAGATGATCATTGCAGGTTTTCTGATGAAACTGGAGGATTTTGAGTTTGTGTTCATGTTGTACACATATGAACAAATCTTCACTGAGACTGATGTAGTGTTTGACATTGTCCAGCAGAAAGCTATAGATGTTCTGTACTGCAAGAAAATAATTGAGTCTCTTCTTGCTTGTGTCAAAGAGAAGAGGTCAGAGGGGGCTTTCCAAGCTGTTTATGCCAAAGCAGCAGATCTCACATCAGACCCACAAACTGAGCCCCTGAGCAAACGCCGTCTGTCACAACTACAGCATCCCAAGGAGCACTACTGACTAGGGTTCCTAGACGGTAGGGCGGCATAGCTCAGTTGGTAGAGTGGCCGTGCCAGCAATTTGAGAGTTTCAGGTTCAATCCCAACTTCCGCCATCCTCGTCACTGCCGTTGTGTCCTTGGGCAAGACATTTTACCCACCTGCTCCCAGTGCCACCCACACTGGTTTAAATGTAACTTAGATATTGGGTTTCACTCTGTAAAGCGCTTTGAATCACTAGAGAAAAGCGCTATATAAATATAATTCACTTCACTTTTTGCTACAGATATCTGTACATGGCCATCCTAGACAATCTCACAGAGCAGATACCTCTGCGTTTTTCAAATCTGGAATGTCTGCGCTTCTTGGAATTAGTCAATCCAGGGAAAGTTGATGAGATGAGACAAGTGTTTCCAGAGGAGGCATTTCAGAGTGTCCTGAAAAGTTTTGGCCAGTTCTTTGATTCAGGGAGACTGAGGTCTGAACTTCAAGTGCTATATTCAAACCAGGACTTGCAGGGCAACAGGGGAAAGCTATGTGATTTCTTGCTGTTTCTAAAAGACATGGAGTTGGACAGTGCAATGCCTCAGGTGTACAAACTATTGTCATTAGTGGCAACGATTGGAGCTACATCTGTAGATGTAGAGAGGAGCTTCTCCTGTTTAAAGCGGCTCAAGTCTTACACCCGCAACACCATGGGCCAATGCCGTTCAAGCAGCCTAGCTCTGCTGGCCATTGAGAGGGCACTTGTGAAATCCCTGGAAAAGACGCCTTCTTGGTACAACAGGGTCTCAGATCACTTTCTTACAAAGGAACGGAGGGTAGAATTTACGTATAAATAGACCAACACATTTTATGATGTAGGCTGAAATTGAGCTTCCTTTCCTTGAGAGACCAGCATCCGCCACTGATATATATATTACAAATGTGACCCATAAAAGTCATAAAAATGGGGTCCCACAGTAAATCTTTGGGGTCCCACTTTTTTGTAACCGTTTTGAAAACAAATGATAAATGAATGCATTATCCTGTTATACTTCACATTCTATATTGTTTTGGAAAACGGTTGTCATAAACGTTACCTAATTCATTAAAAAAATTATAAAAAAGAAAAAAAAATTCATGCATATGTAAATGTATTCAGTTATAAACATTCATTCACTTTCTTCTTTCCTTCATGGATCTAAACTTTACCACTGCCGCCTCTAAATCAAAGTTCTCTGGCTGACAAGGACCACTGACATATCTCATCTCGGTATATTTTACTAAAATACCCTTATGGGCATTACATATATCAAAATCAAGTACCTACTGTACTGTTTACTTGTTGAAATACCCTTTTTAGAGCAAATATCTACTCAAACAACCACTTTGCTGTTGCCAAAATATGATTTGAAGGGTATTTCAACAAGTAAACAGTACAGTAGATACTTGAGTTTGATATAAGTAACGCCCATAAGTGTATTCTAGTAAAATATGCAGAGATACGATGTGTCAGTATCAAAATATTACATGAAATAAATTTTTGGCAACAGCAAAGTGGTCGTTTGGGTATATTTTAGCTTTGTAAAGGGTATTTCAAAAAATAAACAGTCCAGTAGGTACTTGATTTTGATATATGTAATGCCCATAAGGGTATTCTAGTAAAATATGTGTGTGTAAATATACGATGTATAGATATCAAAATATTACGTTGAATCACTTTTTGTCAGGCAATATTACATTTAATGAACATTTTACATAAATGAATATATCAAAACACTTTATAAATGTGTATTATGTGCACAAAGAAATAACAGTTACAATTGTATGTATCTTACAAACAAGAAAGAGGTTTTATCACATCAACATCTAACAACAGTCCTTTAAATCTCATTAACACCACAGAAAATGCAAACTGTCATTTTCCGGACACGATAAAGGCTTAAATCATGTCAAACACGTAGCGTTACAATAACCATGAAGATAAGGTGTTTGTCTTACACCTAGTAATCTGCTGTGGACAGACGAAGCCAAGCAATGCAGGTTTAGCGAGTGGCGCACGCTCCCGAGAAAGAAATAATTTTTTGGCAGGCAATCACATTTTGGCACAACACCGGCAAATATAAAACAAAACAAAAAACCGGCAGAAAAACAAGCAAACCGGAGTTTTGACCTGGAGAAGGCAGAGTCGGTAAAAAAAAAAAAAAGCGCGGACTTCCGGAAATACGCGTCCTTTCTGATTTCAATGCGTAAAAAGACACAAAAAGTGCGTTAACGGCAACATTGCCTCCGTATCATGCTCCGTATGGCAGAAATCCACTTGTTACGGCAGTCAACGGTATGCACCAAGTAACGGGAAAAAACACGATTCGATATAGCGCACCCATAGTTGCGCAACGCTGCAACTGCAGTTAAAATACGTAACTGCCACAGCCGGAGCTTTACGCTGTGTTGAGCGATATCAATCGCTCTGGCTGGGGGCGTCAAAACAGAAGAAGGAGGCGGCCGCCAGGCAATTTTGAACGCAGGAAAACCCTGATTATTAATAAATGTATCTTACCACCATCAATGTATTTATTATTATCATCATTATTATAATTATCATTGTGTTTATTATCATCACTATTATTATTAAAAGTATCTTACCACTATCAATGTGTTTACTATTATCATCATTATTATAATTATTATTTAATGTATCTTACCACTATCGATGTGTTTATTATTATCATTATCATAATTATTGGTAAATGTGTCGTACCACTATTAATGTGTTTATTATTACCAGGGGTTCCCAAACTACGGCCCGCGGGCCGGATCCGGACCCCCAGCATCCAAAATCCGGCCCACGGGAAGTCCTTATATCTTACTACCATCAATGTGTTTATTATCATCATCATTATTATTAAATGTATAAATGTCGTCTGTCTATCGGTGTTGGCCCTGTGATGAGGTGGCGACTTGTCCAGGGTGTAACCCGCCTTCCGCCCGAATGCAGCTGAGATAGGCTCCAACACCCCCGCGACCCCGAACGGGACAAGCGGTAGAAAATGGATGGATGGATGGTAACTTACAACTATCAATGTGTTTATTAGTATCATCATCATTATTAGAGTGTCTGCCCTGAGATCGGTAGGTTGTGAGTTCAAACCCCGGCCGAGTCATACCAAAGACTATAAAAATGGGACCCATTACCTCCCTGTTTGACACTCCGCATCAAGGGTTGGAATTGGGGGTTAAATCACTAAAATGATTACCGGGCGCGGCCACCGCTGCTGCTCAATGCTCTCCTCACCTCCCAGGGGGTGATCAAGGGTAATGGGTCAAATGCACAGGATCATTTCCCCACACCTAGTGTGTGTGTGCCAATCATTGGTACCTAAAAATTATAATTATTATTAAACGTATCTTATCACTATCAATTTGTTTATTATTATCATCATCATTATTATTAAACGTATCTTACATTAGCAATGCGTTTATTATTGTTATTAACATCATTATTATAATTATCACTAAATGTATCTTACACTATAATGTGTTTATTCAGATCATCATCATTATTATAATTATTATTAAATGTATCTTACCACATGAATGATAAATGATAAATGGGTTATACTTGTATAGCGCTTTTCTACCTTCAAGGTACTCAAAGCGCTTTGACAGTATTTCCACATTCACACACACATTCACACACTGATGGCGGGAGCTGCCATGCAAGGCGCTAACCAGCAGCCATCAGGAGCAAGGGTGAAGTGTCTTGCCCAAGGACACAACGGACGTGACTAGGATGGTAGAAGGTGGGGATTGAACCCCAGTAACCAGCAACCCTCCGATTGCTGGCACGGCCACTCTACCAACTTCGCCACGCTGTCCAATCAATGTGTTTATCATCACCATCATTATTATAATTATTATTAAATGTATCATACCACCATCAATGTGTTTATTATCATCATCATTATTATTATTAAATGTATCTTACCACTATCAATGTGTTTATTATAATCATAATTATTATAATTATTAAATGTATCTTACCACCATTAATGTGTTTATTATCATCATTATTATAATTATTATTAAATATATCTTACCACCATCAATGTGTTTATTATTATCATCATCATTATTATAATTATCATTAAATGTATCGTACCACCTTCAATGTGTTTATTATTATCATCATTATTATCATTATTAAATGTAACTTACCACTATCAATGTTTATTATCAATATCTTACCACATCATCATTATTATTATTAAATGTATCTTACCACATCAATGTGTTTACTATTATCATCATTATTATAATTATTAAATGTATTTCACCACTATTGATGTGTTTATTATCATCATCATCATATAGCGGTATAGCTCGGTTGGTAGAGTGGCCGTGCCATCAACCTGAGGGTTGCAGGTTCGATCCCCGCTTCCGCCATCCTAGTCACTGCCGTTGTGTCCTTGGGCAAGACACTTTACCCACCTGCTCTCAGTGCCACCCACACTGGTTTAAATGTAACTTAGATATTGGGTTTTCACTATGTAAAGCGCTTTGAGTCACTAGAGAAAAGCGCTATATAAATATAATTCACTTCACTTCACTTATTATAATTATCATTAAATGTATCGTACCAGCGTCAATATGTTTATTATTATCATCATCATTATAATTATTATTAAATGTATCGTACCACAATCAATATGTTTATTATCATCATCATTATTATAATTATTATTAAATGTATCTTACTACCATCAATGTGTTTAATATTGTCATCATTATTATTGTTATTATTATTAAATGTATCTTACCAATATCAATGTGTTTATTATTATCATTTGCATTATTATTATTATTATTATTACTAAATGTATCCTACCACTATCAGTGTTTATTATTATCATCATCCTTATTATTATCATTAAATGTATCTTATCACTATAAATTAATTATACTACTCACAATTTGAAGCACTTTAAGAGTCTAGAAAAGGGTTTATAAATGTAATCTCTTATTAGAAATGTGTAATTATGTTTTAACCACTCTAACCACTAGGCCACCTACTCAGTGGCCTAGTGGTTAGAGTGTCTGCTCTAGTAGGTTGTGAGTTCAAACCCCGGCCGAGTCATACCAAAGACTATAAAAATGTGACCCATTACCTCCCTGCTTGGCACTCAGCATCAAGGGTTGGAATTGGGGGTTAAATCACCAAAAATTATTCCCGGGCGCGGCCACCGCTGCTGCCCACTGCTCCCCTCACCTCCCTACCATGAATTGATTAACGTGGACCCCGACTTAAACAAGTTGAAAAACGTATTGGGGTGTTACCATTTAGTGGTCAATTGTACGGAATATGTACTGTACTGTGCAATCTACTAATAAATGTTTCAATCAATCAATCAAAGGGGGTGAACAAGGGGATGGGTCAAATGCAGAGGACACATTTCACCACACCTAGTGTGTGTGTGAGACAATCATTGGTACTTGAACTTTTCTGCATTGCACAAAAACCAAGACTTTGGGTTAAAAAGTAGAAAAGCATCCATAATGCACAAGGGTGTGATGCCATTAAAGGCCAATCATTTAAAAAGTGACTCCAAAAGGTCTTGTATACCTTGCTGTGTTTCCTTGGAGAGTATCGGTCCATTTGAAGTTCTGGATGTACCTCATCTTGTTGTCCTGCGTACTACCATCCAAGGGTACGATAAAGCCTGTGGTAGCACAAACGTAAAGTAATCTGTCATGCTAGAAATAACTTTTATTACACATGTCACAGTCAGGAAAGAAAGTTGACTGAATACTCAAGTATCACTGAGAATATTCTATTCGTGTGTCATTCATCCTCATTCCTTAGCATTGAGCTTGTGGCATTTTTGTTTGATTTTTAGCTCGACTTGCCTTGAAAACAAAACGTCCAAATATGGATTATTTAAGTATGTTGAAAATGCAAAAACAAACAGAGAGCAAAACAAAACAGGACAAGACGAGAAGGCATGCTAAGCGCTAATCTATCTTAAATGTGAAAGAAACAAGAAAATGATAAATGTTATGTACACTTCAACAGAAGTCTAAGCTGTTACAGTAGGGCTGTCGCTCTTTGGCCAAACACAATTCCATTTGATTCTTGGGAATGACGATTCGATTTAGAATAGATTCTCGAGTCATAATCAATACTTCTTTAATAACATTGGGGGCCAGTTCTATGATTACCAACATTCCTCCATAAAATAGACAACTTTGATGAAGTGTTATCTGCTCAGCAAGTGTGGGCATCTACATCAACAATACCATTGCCCGGCTGGTAAGTACAGATTTGGATTTATTTGAATCGATTAAGAACCACTACAAATAAGAATCGCAAATCATTCAACAATCTTTATTTGGACACCCCTCGTTCCAGGTAATATCAGGAAATGAGCAAGTAGATGAATAAGAGAATAATATGTACGACAACACTGAGATATAGATATGAATGAGTAGATACGACACACATCATTGTGCTGCTTGCTTACAATGTCTAAATATTCATGTTGTACGCAGTCACACACCATTATTCATGTTGTACGCTATCGCATACATGGACAGCCACATGAAGAGGCGTGTATACATACTGTACATCAATGACAGATGCATCAATAATGAATGGATGAGTTAGGTCTTTAGTAAGCGTGTATACATACTATACATCAATGACAGAAGCATCAATAATGGATGGATGAGTTAGGTCTTTAGGAGGCGTGTATACATACTGTACATCAATGACAGATGCATCAACATTGCATGGATGAATTAGGTCTTTAGGAGGCGTGTATACATACTGTACATCAATGACAGATGCATCAACATTGGATGGATGAATTAGGTCTTTAGGAGGCGTGTATACATACTGTACATCAATGACAGATGCATCAATAATGCATGGATGAGTTGGGTCTTTAGGAGGCGTGTATACATAATGTACATCAATAATGGATGAATAACCCAATTGTGAGGTGGTCATAAGGAGCAAAGACTGAGTTAGGTCTCCAGCTCCACACAAAACATCAAATTGATCATTGACTGACACCACGGTGTTCACATGTCACGCAATATTGCGTTACATTTTGGAAGTTTGTCTACATTCTGTGAAGCGCCATTTTGAAATTTTTATTGAAGAGATTATGTTCAGTTCAGTTCAGTTTATTTTGAACATGCATACGATACAATGTAATGCATCACACAATTCCAGTTGTTTCATTACAGCACATCCGAAAAGGAGTAGGAAGAAGCAGAGCTTATTTAATCCTACCTCTTTTCATACCATAGCAATTTTATCCAATTTCCTTGTTCTCTGTAACAGAACAATGAACAAATAAATAATAAATAAATAATATACCATAGTAAGTATACAAATATTAAATACAAAAATAATCTTTGTCTCAATATTAAAAAAAAGGGGGAAAAGGGGTTCAGATGTTCATCATAATTCTTGTTCTGTGTACTTTGTGAACACTTGCAGTTTGAACCGTCTCTTAAACTGAATCGTATTGGTGCTTTGTTTGATTTCTTTGCTTAATCCATTCTATAATTTAATTCCACATACTGATATACTAAAGGTTTTAAGTGTTGTTCGAGCATACAAATGTTTTAAATTAGATTTTCCTCTAAGGTTATATATCTCCTCTTTTGTTGAGAAGAATTGTTGTACATTCTTGGGTAGCAGGTTATAGTTTGCTTTGTACATAATTTTTGCTGTTTGCAAATGCACCAAATCGTTGAATTTCAATAATTGTGATTTAATAAATAAAGGGTTTGTATGATCTCTATATCTAACATTATGTATTATTCTAATTGATCTTTTTTGCAACACAGTTAGTGAATGAAGCGCACATTTGTAGTTGTTTCCCCATATTTCTACACAATAACTCAGATATGGTAACACTAGCGAGCAGTAGAGAATATGAAGTGATTTTTGGTCTAGAACATGTTTTGCTTTATTCATTATTGATGTGTTTCTTGCTACTTTATATTGTATATTTTTTACATAAGATTTCCAATTCATTTTATCATCTATTATTACATCCAAAAATGTGTTTTCTTTTACCCTTTCAATATTTACTCCTTCTATCTGTATTGGTGTTTGACTTTCTCTTCGACTGTCACCAAATAGCATTATTTCAGTCTTACTGAGATTCAAATATAGTCTGTTTTTGTCAAACCATTTTTTTAATATGTTCATTTCTTTTGTTATTTTTTGTATTATCTTCTGTGTGTTCGCTCCTGAACAAAACACTGTTGTATCATCTGCAAATAATACTAACTTTAAGTCCTTTGTACCTTTTCAAATGTCATTTATATAGAGATTGAACAATTTTGGTCCGAGTATTGATCCCTGAGGTACGCCACAAGATATTTTTAGCTCTGTGGAAGTGCGTTCACCTATCTTCACGTATTGCTTCCTGTTGGTTAAGTAATTTCTTACTCAGTTCAATACCAACCCTCTGATACCATACCGTTGTCATTTGTTCATTAAGATACTATGATTAATTGTGTCAAATGCTTTTGTTAAATCCATAAACACTGCAGCAGCACATTTTTTATTATCTATTGCATTTGTGATGTCTTCCGTTATTTTGATTAATGCCATTGATGTTGAGATGTTGGCTCTGTATCCGTATTAGTTGTCTGAGTATTTTGTTTTTATTTATGAATATGTCTAATCTGTTATTGAACAGTTTTGCAATGATTTTGGAAAATTGTGGAAGTAGAGAAACAGGTCTGTAGTTTGTAAACTGGTGTTTGTCTCCAGTCTTATATTTTTGCTATTTTCATATTGTATGGGAATTTGTCTGCTTGAAATGATAGGTTGCTGATATATGTTAAAGGTTCTGAAATCTCTACAATAACCTTTTTCATTGTTTTCATATATCAATTTCATTGCAATCAGTTGAGGTCTTGGATTGACGTTTTTTCACGATATTGATTATTTCCTCTTTTGTCACTCCTTCTAGGAACATAGAGTTGGGGTTTCTATCTATGGTGTCATTCAAGTCCTCAACTGACTCAGCATATGGAATCTTTTCCTCCAGATTTGGTCCAATGTTCACAAAATACTTATTGAAGCTTTCAACTACTTGGTTCATATTGTCATTTTTTGCATTTCCATCAAAGAAGTATTTAGGATAGTCCCTTTTAGCACCATTTTTAATAATGCTATTTAGGATGCCCCATGTTGCTCTCATATTGTTTTTGTTCTGGTCCAATAATTGCCTGTAATATTCTTTTCTACATGTTCATAGTATGCCAGTTAGCTTGTTCTTATACGTTGTGTACTTGTTTTCTGCTTCTGTAGATCTTAGTGTTATAAATGTTCTATATAGTGTATTCTTCTTTTTGCAAGCATTTCTCAGTCCATTTGTCATCCATGGTTGATAATGTTTATTTTGCTTCTTACTAAGTTGTTTCAATGGACATAAAGCATCTCGAAGGTATTTACAAAAAAATACCATATGCATCATCTACATCATTTTCACTGTAGACATTGTCACAACTCTGTCTTCTCAGGTCATTTTTGACCCGGGGGGTGGGGTTAAGGGAGAGGAGTATATTTATAGCTAGAATTCACTGAAATTAAAGTATTTCTTATATATACTGTGTGTATATATATATATATATATATATATATATATATATATATATATATATATATATATATATATCCTTTATATATGTAACCTTCAAAAGCCTTCTCAAAACACACCTATTCAGATCTGCTTTTAACCAGTGATTACTGATTAGTGTTCTGTGTCTTGTAATGTCCTGTAATTGTCCTTTATTATTATGTATTTTACAATGTACTGCTTTCATATTTTCTGTATTATATATTATTACTTTAAACTGTATTAATATTTTAATTTTTTCTCCTGTAAAGCGTCTGAGTGCTTTGAAAAGCGTTATACTAAATAAAATGTATGATTATTATTATTATTATAATTCAACCACACAACAGCTCCAATGTGTGTCTCTCTCTTTTCCCGGCAAAACTCTAACACTCACTTCCTATTAACAACGTCACTTCCCTATCTCTCCTGGAAGTCCCGCCCCCCAGCCAAAGTCATTGGCGAACACCCCGTAGCCAGCCGCTGCAGTATTAACGTGCCGGCTGGAATAAACACACGCTGAGAAATAGTTCCGTGCCTGCCTACTTTATGGGTTATAGATAAACCTATGGATAACGGAGACATACTGTATATAATAGTCTCCTTTTCAGGTGAGAGTCGATGCTAAAGGCAGTGCCTTTAAGGAACGCCCCCAATATTGTTGTCCGTCAGGAAATCGGGAGATTTCCGGGAGAATGGTTGTCCCAGGAGATTTTCGGGAGAGGCACTGAAATTCGTGAGTCTCCCGGAAAATTCGGGAGGGTTGGCAAGTATGACCTGAAGATCATCTTGTTCGGTAATCCCTTGGAGCGTTGTCATTTTGTAGTCCAATGTCAATGTTTGTTTTCCGTCAGACTCCATTATCGTTATTGTTGTTGTTGTAGTTGCCGGGCGTTCTGATATTCATCTAAATCCTTGATGTCATTGACAACCAGGACTCTTGCTTCTGGGTCCCCATTCAGCTTTATGTAGATTTTGCAGTTGGTGCTCCAAGTTCCCTGAAATTTCCCTTGTTTCCTCAAGTCGCGTGCTTTCTTGGCAATTTCAGCATTGCGTTTAGTGAGGTGCTCGTTCATGTACACATTTGTTCCCTTCAACTTTTTTCCTTTTGTCAGTAATGCCATTTTGGATTTCCTGTTGGCGAGCTTAACGATGGTGACTGGCGATGGTGTTAATATCGACATCAATTCCCTTTGATTGCAGAAAGTTGACCAATTATTGCTCCGTTGAAGCAGCATCCATGTTATCTGGTTCTCTTTTGTTGTCAACTGCTCTTGCATAGGATCGAGGATTGATGCGTAGCCCTCCAATGACGATGTCATTCTGTCGTGTAAACTGTTCCATTTCCTCTTTGATGTTTTCCACAACAGTGATATTCTCCAGATTGGTGACATCATTGGGCTGGTGTCTCTCCGCAACACTGCTATTGTCCCAATGGGTGTTATTTTGTTGCGTGGCATGAAACTGTTGGCGCAACAATGCATTCTCCTCGCTCAGCTTCTCCACCTGCTGTTCTAATGCATTCATCCGTTCTTTGAACATAATCAATTCCTCTCTTCTAAGATATTAATTTCTGTCTTTGATTAGCTGTTCTTGGATATCTGAAATGTATTTTTGTACACCGCCGTTTGCCTGCTCCTCGAGAGTGTTGACCCTGTTTTGTAGAGCTAGTACTAACTCTTTCAAGTCTGGTTCCACCCGCTGACGGCTTCTTGTCTTGCCCATAGTTGCTCAGCGGCAAAGTGAAGCTGTTGGTGCTTTCGCTTCTGCTGCAGCTGTATGGTGTTTGGGGCTTTTTTTAATTGTGTAATTGTGCACCAGCCAGTGCTGTGTCCGCCTTTCTTGTTGATCACTTATGTGGTCCGAGGCTTTTAAAATATGTCCAACTCCTTCGCTTTTGTTGTTTAGCTTTTGGTTGCCAAGCAACGGCTTTGAGCTAGCATTTAGCTAGTTAGCCGAGCTTTCTGACGCCTTCAGTTTGCTTATTTTAGCGAATCAGTGCTTCCCGCTGGACAAAGTTGAAGTCGGATGTGTTAGCAAGCTGTCTTGTTGCCGTGGTCACAATCAGTTGTTAGAAAATGTGTTTTTTGATCAAAAACTGTAGTGTTGGGAGCGGAGCTCTTCTAGTTTACTTCCTTCCTCGGAAACAGGAAGTGACGTAATGATTATGATAGAAAGGTGTAACAATGGATAGATAGGAAGAAATAAAAGGGCCATGTGTTGACAAAAGACTAATAAGCAAATGTGGGTGAAAATATTATCGATGAAGATGTTATGCAAGTGTGACAACTGACATTGTAAGAGAGAGTAGTATGCATCTGTGGCGTTCTTCATGATGTCTGCGTTGCAGGTGACATCAGTGAACATCTCCAGCAGCCTCGCCCTCGATGTCCTAAGGTCACTGTATTTTATACAAACACATATTTATTATCATAGTATTTTATACAAACACATATTCAGAATCACTGTATTTTATACAAACATATTTATAATCATGGTATTTTATACAAACACATTAATAATCACTGTATTTTATACAAACACCTTTATTATCATGGTATTTTATACAAACACATATTCATAATCACTCGATTTTATACAAACACATATTTATATATTTATTATCATGGTATTTATACAAACATTCATAATCACTGTATTTTATACAAACATATTTATATATTCATAATTACTGTAAGTCATACAAACATGTTTATATATTCATTATCACTGTATTTTATACAAACACATTTATATATTCATAATTACTGTATTTCATACACACATTTATATATTCATTATCACTGTATTTTATACAAAGACGTTTTCAAAAGAAATGTGACTGCCATAACACTTCTTGAGAGGGTACAGAGTGTACTCGTCTGATCTTATTCTTTGTATGTTTCAGATTTGGAGGCAAATATGAATTTGAAGAAGGTGTACGACTTGTCCAGCAGGTTTTGTAAGATGTATGACCTGTCCAACAGGTGTTGTGTGTGAGATATATATATATATATATATATATATATATATATATATATATATATATATATATATATATATATATATATATATATACATTATATATATATAAATAATATATATATATATATACATTATATATATATATATATATATATATATATATATATATATATATATATATATATATATATATATATATATATATATATATATATATATATATATCTCACACACAACACCTGTTGGACAGGTCATACATCTTACAAAACCTGCTGGACAAGTCGTACACCTTCTTCAAATTCATATTTGCCTCCAAATCTGAAACATTATATATTATTATATATAACATTATATATATAATATATATATTATATATATAATATATATATTATATATATATATATATATATATATATATATATATATATATATGTAACGGGTATAAGAAATACTTTGATTAAAATTCCTGCTAAAATATGTATATTGGTTTGTTATGCAATGAGAGGTCCAATTGCGCCATCTGCTGGTACCCGTAAGTCTGTAGATATGACCGCAAACCGGAAGCTATTAGTAGACTTCCTGTTCTCTGCTAATGGTAAGACACGTTTTGATATTGCTCTGCAAAATATTATAAGTTACACTAAAGCTAACGTGAGATTTATTGTAAGATACACAGTTATTTAATAGCAGTTGAAATGCTATGTTGTGGAATTTTCGTTTTGAATTGGTTGTTGCTCACGTTAGATGTATTACTATTTTGCACTGAAGTCGATATTATTTTCCCCCTGTAGACATCGAAAGCAGCAGAGGTGCTAACCACATATTGTGTGTATGTGCGTTCTGATCACTCATTGCAGGTAATAATTGTTGCACTATGTGCGTTTTACGTGTCAAGACGTTCATATTTAAATTTGTATTGTTCGCCATTTTAACATGGGAACAACGTGGTCTGTCATATTCGCTAGTCACCATTAGAGGGTGCTAAAAGTCCATTTAATTATTTGTGTCATGTCATGTCTTGTATTGTATTTTGTATTTTTCTATGCTCTATTTCATAAATATATAAAAAAGGATGATGTTGGTTAAAAACCAAGTTAGAAATATGTTGTATTGAATTAATTGTAATACCAGTAAAGATAAAAGCAAGTTAAAACCACTATACGATCACACACGAAGAAAAAGTATACAGTTAAAAACCATTGTATTAAGTTACATCTGTAATTGCATTTCATGTAATTGTGAAAATATGAAAATGTTATGTACTTTGGTAGACTTCCTGTTCTCTGCTAATGACATCGAAAGCAGCAGAGGTGCTAACCACATATTGTGTGTATGTGCGTTCTGATCACTCATTGCAGCTACCCGTAAAGAACCACATCATCCAATCCAGCCTGTGTGTGGGTTCTTGGCGGGACGGGTACACAGCAGTTACATTGGTGCCGTGACCTGAGACTTCTATCAAGTTCGTCGAACCGGTGACCGTCCTGCCTACCACATCGCTCCATGAAGCCATAAGTTCACAATATTTGTGTGTTCACAGTTTGCAAGGGTAGTATATATTGCAGTGAAGCTCATTATAGTGTGTCACAGCGGCACAGTTCATTTTAGGTGGCATAGCAGTAACGTGTCACACAGACCGCTGATTTGTTTTATCATTTTGATTCTATTTGCCTTTTTCTTATTGATGATTTCACAAAGCGGGGTGGACTGTACTGTATTGTGGCAGACATTTTTGAAGCATGTCTTTTCAGAGTAATCCACTTTTCCCAAAGTTTGGCACACCCATTCAAGTTGGCAGAGGCAGGGGTATGCCTACTCCCATCCCCTTTTCTGTTGATAGTCCTGCCCCAGGTGTTAGTTTGCCCTCATTAGAGGCAGTTTCCAATGCTAGCGTACATAATGCAGCTAACCAGTGCACTAGCTCTTATTTGCCTCAAGTCACGTCTACACCAAATCCTATTGGTAGCGTCTCTGAGTGTGTAGCTGACCAAAAGAGGACTGTCATTCAGGAGATAGGTCAACAGTTAGCTGATAGCATCATGTCGCGTATGCGGCCAAATAACACAGTAACTCCTGATTCAACTTTCACACAGAATGTAACAAGCACACTGAGTCAGCCTAGCCATGTGTCTGATGTATCTCAGGTTCAGGTTGTCACACAGAGGAAGGTTAAGGAACCACCATCATTTGTAGGAGATGGGTCGGATCCAATTAAGGTGCATGAATGGGAAGATCTGATGAGAGCATTCATTAAGAGGAGTAATGTGAGAGTTGAAGAGCAGGCTGAGGAGATCCTTATGCATTTGAGGGGAAAGGCTAAGGATGTAGTAAAGTTTGGCATTAGGAACAGTAATATTGACATGCGTACTCAGCCCGACCTGATTTATGGTCTACTTAGGAAACACTTTAGCTGTACTAGGTACTCTTCTGTCCCCTTAACTGACTTTTACTCGACTTTGCCTAGAGACCAGGAAGACCCCTATGACTACTGGCTGAGACTGAACAGAGCAGCTGACCTCGCCATTGACTGTCTGAGAGAGCAGGGCAAGACGCTGGACAACCCTGAAACAGAGGTGACTCGCATGTTTATTAGGAACTGTCCCTGCAAAGACCCGGCCCTCACTTTCAGATCCAAAACAATCGACAAATGGTCAGTGTGTGAAGTACTGGAGGTGCTGAACGAGTACCATGCTGAGATGAGCTGCAAAGCAACTCCCCCAGTACACACTGTGAAGAGGATGGACATCGCAGTACACGCAGCTGAGGTGAGCCATAGTCCAGCCCTTGACCACAGTGGTCACGAGGCACCTCAAACCCAGAGCCCTCAGTATGTCCCCCTAGCGGAGGTGATGGCTATGTTGGAAAAGGTTCTGCTGTGTGGGACCTCTAACCAGTCACAAGTGAGGAAGCGAGCTCCACCCAGGTGTCTTGAGAACAAAGTTGACAGGTTCACTGACATGCCATGCATTATTTGCAAAGATGACGGTCACAGTGCTTTCTCTCATTGCCGGGAGAAGAGGCTTTGCTTCAAGTGCTATGCTCCAGGCCATTCACGTCGTGACTGTCCTGCGAGGAGGACCACTCCACAGCCTCAGGAAAACTGACCGATCTGCACACAGGGGAGGACCGTGCAGATCAGCTAATTGAACCTCCAACAAGTTATGAGAAGCCCGACATGCTTGATATTGAATCCCTCTATGAGTCGCACAGCAGTTATAGTGGCAGTACAGTAGTCTCGTCCAAGAAACTGATCTTTCAGGGATCCCAGAGAATAGCAGAGACTGATAGCCTGTTCTACACGCCTGTACTTGTAAAGAATGGCCCCACTTTCAAAGCACTGTTAGACAGCGGGTCAATGGCCTGTACAATAAGTGAGTCTGCTGTTGAGTCCCTGCTGCAGCAATGCCCTAACATGACAAAGGACACAGCTGATGATTATGTCCTTGTAGGCTGCGGTGGACACCGCGTTTCCCCCAAAGACATGTATAACCTTGATGTTACCGTTTATGGATGCAGGATGATCGTTCCGGTAATGGTTGTACCTGGCCAGACAGAAGCAATGATCCTTGGCAGCAATGCTATCAAGCATATCCTAACTCAACTGAAGAGCACTGACGGCTACTGGAGGCTTGTTTCCTCGCCCGACAATGGTCAGACTGATGACCACTGCCAATTCTTGTCACTACTGTCCAACACAGAGAGATGGAGAGGTGAATGCATTCCAGATAAGGTGGGAACAGTAAAAGTCAAAAGTTGTGTAACACTGAAACCACAGAGTTAGCACCTTGTCTGGGGCAATTTACCTGAGTCAGCTGTGATGTCAGTAGGCAGTACCGTGGTCGTTGAGCCGACCCAGTCTAAAGCCAGACCCAAACAAATCCTTGTTGGAAGGGTTATTACTCCACTTTGGGAAGATAGATGGGTGCCCGTTAAAGTAATTAACCCTACAGACAGAACTGTGGTGTTGAGAAGGAACGCCAAGATCGCAGATGTGTCCCCCTGTATCGCAGTGGAGGACCTACCCAAAGTGGAGGAGGTCAAGTGCAACATGCAGTGTGTGAAGAGCGAAGATGTGCATCCGAGGTCAGAAGAGGACATGGTGCGTGCACTGGAGACTCTGGGCCTGTATACATACTATATACATATATATATATATATATATATATATATATATATACATATACATATAGTGCGGTGGGTTAGCGCACATTTTTAGGCGTACCGTTACGGAGCGGATAAAAGCGCCAATTTTTTTACAGGCCTTCTTTATGACCTACTGAAGGATTTTAGAAGGGTACTCAAACTTAAATATTGAAAATACCCATATAGTGCACAAAATTGTTTAAAAAATGTTATTCCGGAGTCATAAAAGGTATATTGCTGATAAATTGTTGTTTTTTTCCACTTAGGAAGGTAAATTTGCTTTTAATTGGGTCCAGTGATGGATAAACATTCAAAATGATGTCTAAAATGCATTACCAAGGCACCTGGTACAGGTACATCCTCCATAAAGTCCTGTACAGTATAGGCGGAATTAAGAAAAAAGCTGAAAAAATGTCATGTTCTGCATGTAGTGTGGGTAAAGACATTCTCTATTCATTTTGTAATTAGAATTAATCATGAAGTTGTTCATAATCGCAACTACTGTTTCAATATACATTCAC
>NC_084733.1:61195765-61250765 GCF_033978785.1 Entelurus aequoreus | reverse complement strand
ACAGCATTTGCTACCTAGCATGCTAACTGTTTACAACAACTTGGTGTCATGTCATATCGTCATTTTGCAGCAGAATATTCCATGTAGTGCCCATTATATCACACTGAAAATTACGTTTTAACAACACACTTATTAAAAGCAAAACTCCATATTACGTAAGCTGGAACAACTGCTAGCCTCCTCAGCTAGTTATGCTAAGGATAGCTTCGTTCGTCGAAAAAAAGCACTGCTCAGGCTAACTCATTACACTGTACATAGGATACGAATTTAAATATATTTACTAAACAATATAAAACTATATTTGGTCAAACACTTACCCGTAGTTGGGAAGTTTGGATGTTGAGATTTGACAGCCACACGGAAAGTCCTATGTTGGCAAATGACTTCCGGAAGTAAACAAGCACTGGCTGTTGACCAATGAAAACAGGCGGTATGCTCACATGAGTAAAGTCAGGAAGCATCTGGAAGAAGTACAAACATGCTAAAACCATAACCATAACTAAACAAAACCATAGTTCAGCGACGTGCGGGCAGGGTAGGCAGGTGAAGTGGAGCCTCGCTCATGATAGAAAAAAAAGAAGAAAACCATTAAATAAATATTAATATGTGTCCATTATATATTTACTGTATATATACATATATACACACACACACACACACACACACACACACACACACACAGACACATTATATATATATATATATATATATATATATATATATATATATATATATATATATATATATATATATATATATATATATATATATATATATATATATATATATATATATATATACACACACACATATACATATACACATATATATACATATGTATGTATATACCAGAGGTGGGACCAAGTCATTGCTTTGCAAGTCACAAGTAAGTCTCAAGTCTTTGCCCTCAAGTCTCGAGTCAAGTCCCAAGTCCTGCATTTTGAATTTCGAGTCCTTTCAAGTCCTTTTAACCACAGACTAATATATTTACACATATTGTGTATGCTTTTAAAACGCTGTTTTTATTTATTAAAACAAGTGCATTTGAAATTGCAGGAAAAAAAATAGTGCTGACATTGCACTTCATAATAGCACTATTATCCAGTCATTTTAAACATTTAACTAATTCCTTTACAGAATAAACACATTTGAGAAAACAAATGCAACTGTACTTATTTGCACAAAAGTGTTAACATTGTATTTCCATGGCATATTGCATTGTAACTAGTTCCACAGCAGTTTCTATCCTGTTCTTACCTTATCTCATTGATCTCATCTCATACTGTATGTGTGTTGATGTGTGCGTACATATGAAAAACATAACAAAAGCATGAACAAAACAATGAACAGAGTTGTACTTTTTAGATGTCAGGGCCCTATGCAATATGTACACATATTCTTAAGATAGTATACATTTTACTGACCTTTATTTGACTATGTTTGTTTTTGTAGGTGGCTAAAATATGCGGTGCTGCTGATCGCCGTCTAACGTTACGTTACTGTGTGTGATACATTGACTAACGTAACGTTATTTGTAGGTACCTCATGCAGCCCTGCTTAAAAAAAATCACTTGACAAAAAGTATGAATAAGGTAGCGAACTGCAGTGGACGCAACATATTGCCGTGTTTGCAATGACGTTATAACCATAGACATCTTATAAGTAGACGCAGCATTGGCTGCTTTGACACGAGCAATTTGGCCGCCATCTTGAAGTGGTGATGAGGAGCCGGCGAGCAGCCTAAACTGACAGTTGACAGTTAGAAAACAAAGATGGTGTTCAGCGTTTTCCTACTCAAATGAGCGGACTGTTGAAAATAGGAATCGGGTGATTACTTTTCACAAGTAAGATTTAACATTAATGTACTATTGGTTGTATTTTATGAAAATAATATTACCACATAGTTGAGAAGGAGCAAAGATCTTCAATATTTGTATGTGAAAATCACAAATAAATCTTCTGGGGGAGGATGACCCCCCTACAGGGGTTTGGTTTACAAACTTTCAGCCCCACCTAAAACAAAATTCACCAGCCGCCACTGATTATGATGCATTCTCATTTCAGGCAAAATATAAGACAATACTTTCTTAACAGTATAATTGTAACCAGGAATAAGTCTTCAAGTAACAATATTAAAATACTAACATTGTTGGGTAAGACAGAATTTGGTTTTATTCTGAATCCAGTGAAACAGATTGGTGGTTTTAGCTGATATAAAGACTTTCAGGTGTTTATATGTTTATGTTGAAGTATTTGGCAGACGCTTTTATCCAAAGCGACATACATAAAAAATACATATAAAACAATGACTGTAAACATGATCATTTGAGGGAAGAATGGAATACAAAATATCAATACAAAGTGTCAAGACAGAATAAACTCTCTGCTGCTGCAGCAAAAGAGATAGTCTATAAAATATATAGATATCTAATGTATTCATACATTGTTTATGTAGGATATACGCATGTATATATAACCTAATCATATTGTTTCTTCAATTTAAAAATAGCTGACCGTTTTTTTCCCCTTTCTCTGGGATTATATTCCCAGTTTTGATCTCGGACGTCTGGTCACTTATAGCGTATAAGAATATTATATTACTGTTAAGCAAACTATGAATAATAAAACACGCCAAAACATGTGTCCTTTATCATAGCTACACATATAACAAAAAGCGCGTGAAAATGAGTGGTATTCAGTGAGGTAAGATGAATTAAATGCGCTGACAGTTCATTGCTCCTGCCAAATGAATTGCACTAGTGGAGCGGATCACCACTCCAAGATGGCGGCCCCGCGTCTCGTCTGCGCCTGTAGGCAGTAGCGTTCGATGCTGCGTCTACTTATAAGATGTCTATGGTTATAACGTTAGCAGTGAGTTTACAGCCTCACTGGTTTAACTACACAGCAAATAAAAGTCATGTTACTTAGCCAATAAACGTTAGCTTACATTCAAAACTTACCCTTATTTGTGCATCTTCAAATGTCGAACGAAGTTGGAAGTTGTTACGTCTCCGTCTATAATATTCGAACTGCATGATTTGCATAGGGCAATTCGTTTTTTGTTGACCAAGTCGTAGTTTTAATACCCGAACGAAATTAAATTTGGCATAATTGTTTCTCACTGGCGTGTTGTTTGCTAATTCTTCTTCATTGGTTGTCCTGCAATTTGATTGGATGAGAGCTGTGGGATGAAAACAGCGTATATCTAATTTGATTGGCTGTTGTACTGAGAGCGCACCAGCTGACAGGAACAACACGCTGATAGACACAGACGAAGAAAAGGAAAAATACGGAGCGGCGCGCTCCCAAATAACTTTTTAATCTTTGGGTCTTGGGGAAAGTAGCAAGTCATGTCAAGTCAAAAGGCTCAAGTCCAAGTGAAGTCACAAGTCATTGATGTTAAAGTCTAAGTCGAGTTGCAAGTCTCTTTACATTTTGTCAAGTCGAGTCCAAAGTCATCAAATTCATGACTCGAGTCTGACTCGAGTCCAAGTCATGTGACTCGAGTCCACACCTCTGGTATATACATATACATATGTATATACATATATACGTATATATAAATATATATATACACATTTATATACATATGTATGTATATTCATATACATATATATACACATATATATACATATATATATATACATATATACATACGTATATGTATATACAGTACATATACAGATATACATTGTCAAGACTTGGTCCTTGGGATTTGTTTTTCCGGAAGGCAACAGAAAATTGGCGCGGGCAAGACGTGAGTGTGAGTACAAGTTTAATATTTTAACTCAAAAGGCTCAAAAGGGTATACGTAAACAAAAGGCGCTCACAGCGGAGGTAAAAAAAACTTGACTTTGAAAACAAAAGGCGCGCACAAAGGCGGAGAACTATAAACATGAAACAAAAACTTACTTGGCATGGGACTGTGAACATGGTATGAAGCAAAACGATGATAACATGTGCAGAGCATAAATGTGATGTCGCCAGGCTGACCAACAGAAAATGAAAAGCTTAAATAACAGACATGATTAACAACAGGTGCGTGACATGACAGGTGAAAACTAATGGGTTGCTATGGAAACAAAACAGGCAGCACGGTGGAAGAGGGGTTAGTGCGTCTGCCTCACAATACGAAGGTCCTAAATAGTCTTGGGTTCAATCCCGGGCTCGGGATCTTTCTGTGTGGAGTTTGCATGTTCTCCCCGTGACTGCGTGGGTTCCCTCTGGGTACTCCGGCTTCATCCCACCTCCAAAGACATGCACCTGGGGATAGGTTGATTGGCAACACTAAATTGGCCCTAGTGTGTGAATGTGAGTGTGAATGTTGTCTGTCTATCTGTGTTGGCCCTGTGATGAGGTGGCGACTT
Organism: Entelurus aequoreus; assembly: GCF_033978785.1. Taxonomy (NCBI): domain Eukaryota; kingdom Metazoa; phylum Chordata; class Actinopteri; order Syngnathiformes; family Syngnathidae; genus Entelurus; species Entelurus aequoreus. The sequence goes on along the minus strand of NC_084733.1, from coordinate 61,246,398 downwards.
GTCCAGGGTGTACCCCGCCTTCCGCCCGATTGTAGCTGAGATAGGCTCCGGCGCCCCCCGCGACCCCGAAGGGAATAAGCGGTAGAAAATGGATGGATGGATGGATGGATGGATGGATGGATGGAAACAAAACAAGGGAGTGAACAACCAGGAACTAAAAAAGTGTCCAAAAAACAAACAGCACATGGCCAAACAAAAACATGATCAACACAGACATGACAGAACCCCCCCCTTACGGACAGATCCCAGATGTCCAGAAACAAAAAAATGAACAAGAGTCATGGGAGGGCGGGAGGGGAACATGGCGGGGGGTCGCCAGACCAAGTGGCCCCGAATCCACCGAGGCATAGTCATGTGGCGGCGGCGAGTGGAACGCCGCTGCAGCAGGCGAGGTGGGCGACCCGGGAAGGGCCACATCCGTGGCCGACGAGGAGGTGGGCGCACTTGGCGTGGCGGACGACCAGGTAGCGGCCATATCCGTGGCCGGCGAGAAGGCAGGCGCGTCGTCGTTGTGGCAGGCGTGGAAGCAGCAGATGACGGAGGTGCGGGTGCAGCAGATGAAGCAGGCGGCGTAGCTTGGCGTGGCGCGTCGGGCGTCGAAGCCTGGCATGGCACGTCGAGCGGCGAAGCTTGGCATGGCGCGTCCTGGCATGGCGCGTCCTGGCATGGCGGGTCCTGGTCTTGGCATGGTGGGTCTTGGTCGCTTGGAGGGTCTTGGCCGCTTGGCGGTGCTTGGTCTTGGCATGGTGGTGCTTGGTCTTGGCATGGCGGTGTTTGGTCTTGGCATGGCGGTGCTTGGTCTTGGCATGGCGGTGCTTGGTCTTGGCATGGCGGTGCTTGGTCTTGGCATGGCGGTGCTTGGCTTGGGGGTGCTTGGCTTGGCGGTGCTTGGCTTGGCGGTGCTTGGCTTGGCGATGCTTGGCGGCGTGGAGCTGCTACGGGCGGCGCTTGGCGGCTTGGAGCTGCTGCGGGCAGCGCTTGGCGGTGTGGAGCTGCTACGGGTGGCGCTTGGCGGGGTGGAGCTGCTACGGGCGGCACTGGAGCTTGGCGTGGAGCTGCTACTGGCAGAACTGGAGCTTGGCGTGGAGCTGCTGCTGGCAGCACTGGAGCTTGGCGTGGAGCTGCTGATGGCAGCACTAGAACTGCTACTGGCAGAACTGGAGCTTGGCGTGGAGCTGCTACTGGCAGCACTGGAGCACGGCGTGGGGCTGGCGCTAGCCTTGAATTTGGTGCTGGCGCTAGCCTTGGACTTGGTTGTGGAGCTAGCCGTGGTGCAGATGGAGGTGGCCTAGCTGGGGGTTGCGGCCTGGCAGGCCTAAAGACTGGTGGCCGAACCGGAAGTTGCGACTTGGCGTGGCGATGCTGAGCCACCCCACCTGAACAATTCCCAGCCCTAGCCCCCCCCCTCAAGGAGCGGATACCAGACGCGCTCCCCGCGGTCTGGAACCGTTTTTTTGGGTTGGTGGAGGGAGGTCAGGAGGGGGGCAGAATCCTCCCCTTTAAATTGTCCAAAAAGTATTTTTTCTACCTGGGCTTTTGTGGGTGAAACATTTTTTTGTGACTTGGGCGTGGCTTCAGTCCTGGGGGGCGGGGCATGGAATTTGGGTGGCTTGGATTGACAGGATCTAATTTTCAAAAACATGTCTTGATACTGTTGTATCTTGGTCTTGAAGTCTCTCGGGGACGGCTGACAAAAAAAAGAGTTCAGAGAAAAAAAATCTTGAGTTGTGATGTCATCCTGGGGAAGCCGGGCAGGCTGCGACCCATTTCCGCCCGGAGGGGGAGGACCTTGCGGGAACGCCGCATGCTGTCCGCTCGCCTTCCCTGACGTCCTCGGTCTGGAGCGGCGCTTCCGGCACTGCGGTGACGCAGCGCCGTCCTGGGACCAAATGGAGTCTCTGCGCTCCAAGGAGGAGTAGCGCAGCGTTTCCTCCTCCATGGCGCGGAGGACCTCCCACGCTGCCTTGTCCAAACTGTTCAGCTTCCGTGCGGAAAAACTGTTATGCTGGTGACATACTGTCAAGACTTGGTCCTTGGGATTTGTTTTTCCGGAAGGCAACGGAAAATTGGCGCGGGCAAGACGTGAGTGTGAGTACATGTTTAATATTTTAACTCAAAAGGCTCAAAAGTGTATAAACGAAAGGCGCTCACAGCGGAGGTAAAAAAACTTGACTATGAAAACAAAAGGCGCGCACAAAGGTGGAGAACTATAAACATGAAACAAAAACTTACTTGGCATGGGACTGTGAACATGGCATGAAGCAAAACGATGATAACATGTGCAGAGCATAAATGTGATGTCGCCAGGCTGACCAACAGAAAATGAAAAGCTTAAATAACAGACATGATTAACAACAGGTGCGTGACTCAAAACGTGAAACAGGGGCGTGACATGACAGGTGAAAACTAATGGGTTGCTATGGAAACAAAACAAGGGAGTGAACAACTAGGAACTAAGAAAGTGTCCAAAAAACAAACAGCACATGGCCAAACAAAAACATGATCAACACAGACATGACATACATATATATATTTAAATACATATATGTATATACATATGTATGTATATACATATTGCGTTAGATTTGTGGCAGAAGTGCTTGTAGTTAGTGCATGCTGCATGCTGCTCCTGCTTGCTACTCTCTGCTTACAGCTATCGCCGCCAGCTAGCCCCTGGGTGGGTGAAAAGAGGAGCCGAGTGCGTAAGCCTCCTCCTGCTGGTACAAAGCCTCTCCACCACCAAGACTCCTGTGGTGCCTCCTCGTGGCCACACACGGTAAACTGCGTCTTTGCGGACACAGGCTAAACTATAGGGGATCTCGGAGCAGCAGTGGGCCCCAGAGGCGAGGCGCGCAGACCCACCAGTGTGTGGACACGCCCTGGCGTCCGCCAACCACTGCCCCATCTATGGGTTAAATAGATATAAGACCTCAACGGTGGAAGTGGCGGAGGATGACACTGCATGTCACAACAGCACTGAAGGCGGATGAAGGCTGCAACAGAGGGTGGTCTCCAGTCGTCATGGATCCATGCCACTGGATCAAGGCCCCTCTCTGCCAAAGACCGTGTGGTGGCTGCAGGCGCATCAGTCTGCCTGCCTTGCAACATCCTGTCTGGAATACAGCATCCAGAGGGATCACCACCACGCGGTCAGAAACAAAGAAAACACAAACTACACATTGGAGCCTGGAACGTGCGAACCCTCACGGACAACCAAGCCAGCGATCGACCTGAAAGGCGAACTGCCATCATCTCCAGAGAGCTAAGGAAGTTCCAGATCGACATTGCAGCACCCGACTGGACGACGAAAGGCAGCTGAAGGAAGAAAAAGGCGGATATACTTTCTTTTGGAAAGGAAAGCCTGCAAATGAGCCACGAATCCACGGTGTGGGTTTTGCTATTAAGAACTGCCTCATCAACCACCTCCATGAACTCCCTGTGGGCATCAACGAGCGCCTAATGACCTTACGCCTTATGCTTGCTAGCAGTCATATGGCCACGGTCGTTAGTGCTTATGCACCAACCCTTGATGCACAGGATGAAGTTAAGGAGGCCTTTTATGCTGACCTGGACAAAGTTATATCTGAAGTCCCCAAGGAGGACAAGTTAATCCTGCTCGGAGACTTCAACGCCAGAGTGGGACGAAACCACCACCTATGGAGGGGTACGCTGGGGAGAGAAGGGGTCAGAAATACAAACTCTAATGGCACACTACTGCTAACTAAGTGCTCGGAGCACAACCTGGTCATCACCAACACACTTTTTTCGCCAGAAAACCAAGTTCAAAACATCATGGATGCACCCTCGCTCCAAACTGTGGCATCTCATTGACTACATCATTGTCCGCTCTAAAGACCGCCGCGATGTCCTAAACACCAGAGCAATGACCAGTGCACACGACTGCTGGACCGACCACCGCCTTATTCGCTCCATCACGTCCATCCGCTTAATGCGGAAAAAACGGTGCCGGCCAAGAATTAACATCAAGCTGTTGAGTTACACCACCTACCAACAACAGCTGCAGGAGGCCTTTAGCGCAGCGTTGCCCAAACAGTACCCAGAGGATACAGAAACACACTGGAGCACACTTTCGACTGCCATAATGAAATCCTGCAAAAATATCCTTGGTCTCAAAAAGCGGAGACATCAAGACTGGTTTGATGAGAACGACACTGAGATCCAGCAACTAATTGACAACAAGCGGCAAGCTTTCATCACTTGGCAAAACGACATCCACTGCAAAGTGAAAAGAGTAGCCCACGCCAAAGCGAAGGCAACTGTCCAAACACAGGTTAGGAAACTGAAGAACCAGTGGTGGACAAAGAAGGCTCTGGAGATCAAGCAGCTTGCTGACTCTGGAGACACGAGAGGCTTCTTCGATGCCACAAGAGTGGTGTATGGTCCCAGCCACCGGTGCCTAACACCCCTTCGCTCAAAGGATGGTCTGCTGCTGCTGAAGGACAAGGACGCAATTTCAAACAGGTGGAAAGAACACTATGAGGACCTTTTAAACAGGGACACTATACCTGAGATGGAGGCTCTTGACCAACTCCCACAACAACCCACAGATGAGAGCATGGGAGAACCACCTACCTTGGATGAGCTGCAGGATGCCATTGGGAAGATGAGGAACAACAAGGCTGCTGGGCCCGACGGCATTCCAGCAGAGGTCCTGAAGAAAGGCGGACCCGATCTTACCAAGCACATTCATGCCCTGCTTCTCAAAATATGGGAAGAAGAGGAAATCCCTGCACAGCTCAGAGATGCCCTAATTGTCTCCATATTTAAGAAAGGAGACAAGGCAGACTGTGGGAATTACTGTGGCATCTCTCTCCTGTCCACCATAGGGAAAGCCCTCGCTCGGGTTTTGGCCAACAGACTCTCCCCCATGTCAGAAAGCGTGCTTCCTGAGTCTCAGAGTGGATTTCGCCCAAGCAGAGGCACCACAGACATGATTTTCATCGCACGACAACTGCAAAAAAAATGCCGGGAACAAAACCAATCACTATACATGGCCTTCATAGACCTCACCAAAGCCTTCGACTCGGTTAACCGTCAGGCCCTTTGGCTGGTTCTGTCCAAGATTGGCTGCCCAGATAAATACATCCAGATAAATATCATGCAGTAGTCTCAGTACCCCTGAGACTACTGCATGATAACATGTCAGCCACAGTGCTCAGTGGCAGTGGAGATGAAACGGAACCCTTTAGGGTAGACACAGGTGTAAAACAGGGATGTGTCATCGCTCCAACACTATTTTCCATTTTTGTTGCTACTATCCTCCATCTCACAAACATACATCTGCCCCAGGGAGTTGAAATAATGTACAGAACCGACGGTCAACTCCTCAACATCAACCGTTTCAGGGCTAAAGTTCAAACCACCACCATATCCATCATGGAGCTGCAGTATGCAGACGATAATGCCCTCGTAGCTCTCTCAGAAGAAGACCTACAGTGCACTCTGTCTGCTTTTGCGAAGGCATACAAACAGCTTGGTCTTGCCATCAATATAAAGAAAACCCAAATCCTCCACCAATCACCACCAAACAGTAGTGCGCCTGTCCTGCCCCCAAACTTCTCAATTGACAAAATCCGACTCGAAAATGTGGACCACTTCCCATATCTCGGGAGCCTCCTGTCATCTAAAGCTGTCATTGACGATGAAATTCACCACCGACTCAGCTGTGCCAGTGGGGCCTTCTCAAGGCTGAGGAAGCGAGTCTTCGAGAACCGTGACCTCCAAGCAAAGACCAAAATCCTGGTCTACAAAGCAGTCGTGCTCCCCACCCTTCTGTATGGGTCAGAAGCCTGGACCATCTACAGCAGGCACTTAAAGGCACTCGAGACCTACCATCATAGATGTCTCAGAAAAATCCTCAGGATCAGCTGGGAGGACCGACGCACCAACACCAGCGTCCTGGAGGAGGCTGGCTTGCCCACCATCACTGCCACGATTGCCCAAAACCAACTCCGATGGACTGGCCATGTAGCCCGCATGCCTGACTCTCGCCTCCCAAAACAAGTCCTTTATTCCCATATATATATATATATATATATATATATATATATATATATATATATATATATATATATATATATATATATATATATATATATATATATATATATATATATATATATATATACATATCCATCCATCCATCCATCTTCTTCCGCTTATCCGAGGTCGGGTCGCGGGGGCAGCAGCCTAAGCAGGGAAGCCCAGACTTCCCTCTCCCCAGCCACTTCGTCTAGCTCTTCCCGGGGGATCCCGAGGCGTATATATATATATATATATATATATATACATATATGTACATACATATATATATACACACATACACACATACATATATATATATATACATATATATATATATATATATATATATATATATATATATATATATATATATATATATATACACACACACACACACACACACATATATATATATATATATATATATATATATATATATATATATATATATATATATATATATATATATATATATATATATATATGTCTTAATTAGATTATCCAAAAAAAATAGTGCTCGATACCGTGATAGAGCGTAATATGTATGTGTGGGAAAAAATCACAAGACTATTTCATCTCTACAGGCCTGTTTCATGAGGGTTTCCTCAATCGTCAGGAGATTTTTTTTTTTTTTTTCCTGACGTTTGAGGAAACCCTCATGAAACAGGCCTGTACAGATGAAATAGTCTTGTGATTTTTTCCCACACATACATATGTATATACATATATGTATATATGTTTACACATATCCATCCATCCATTTTCTTCCGCTTATCCAAGGTTGGGTCGCGGGGGCAGCAGCCTAAGCAGAGAAGCCCAGACTTCCCTCTCCCCAGCCACTTCGTCCAGCTCCTCCCGGGGGATCCTGAGGCGTTCCAAGGCCAGCCGGGAGACATAGTCTTCCCAACGTGTCCTGGGTCTTCCCCTTGGCCTCCTGCCGGTCGGACGTGCCCCAAACACCTCCCTAGGGAGGCGTTCGGGTGGCATCCTGAGCAGATGCCTGAACCACCTCATCTGGCTCCTCTCGATGTGGAGGAGCAACTGCTTTACTCTGAGCTCTTCCCGGATGACAGAGCTTCTCAACCTATCTCTAAGGGAGAGACCCGTCACCCGGCGGAGGAAACTCATTTCGGCCGCTTGTACCCGTGATCTTGTCCTTTCGGTCATAACCCACAGCTCATGACCATAGGTGAGGATGGGAACGTAGATCGACCAGTAACTTGAGAGCTTTGCTTTCCGGCTCAGCTCCTTCTTCACCACAACGGATTGATACAGCGTCCGCATTACTGAAGACGCCACACCGATCCGCCTGTCGATCTCACGATCAACTCCTCCCCCACGCGTGAGCAAGACACCGAGGTACTTGAACTCCTCCACTTGGGGCAAGATCTCCTCCCCAACCTGGAGATGGTACTCCACCCTTTCCCAGGCGAGAACCATGGACTCGGACTTCAAGGTGCTGATTCTCATCCCAGTCGCTTCACACTCGGCTGAAAACCGATCCAGTAAGATCTGAAGATCCTGGCCAGTTGAAGCCATCAGGACCACATCATCTGCAAAAAGCAGAGACATAATCCTGCAGCCACCAAACCAGAGCCCCTCTATGCCCTGACTGCGCCTAGAAGTTCTGTCCATAAAAGTTATGAACAGAATCGGTGACAAAGGGCAACCTTGGCGGAGTCCGACCCTCACTGGAAACGGGTCCGACCTACTGCCGGCAATGTGGACCAAGTTCTGACACTGATCATACAGGGAGCAGACCGCCACAATCAGACAGTCCGATACCCTATACTCTCTGAGCACTCCCCACAGGACTTCCCGGGGGACAAGGTCGAATGCCTTCTCCAAGTCCACAAAGCACATGTAGACTGGTTGGGCAAACTCCCATGCACCCTCAAGGACCCTGCCGAGAGTATAGAACTGGTCTACCGTTCCACGACCAGGACGAAAATCACACTGTTCCTCCTGGATCCAAAGTTTGACTATCCGGCGTAGCCTCCTCTCCAGTACACCTGAATAGACCTTACCGGGAAGGCTGAGGAGTGTGATCCCACAATAGTTGGCACACATCCTCCGGTTCCCCTTCTTAAAGAGAGGAACCACCACCCCGGTTTGCCAATCCAGAGGTACCGCCCCCGATGTCCACGCGATGTTGCAGAGTCTTGTCAACTAAGACAGCCCCACAGCATCCAGAGCCTTAAGGAACTCCGGGCGGATCTCATCTACCCCCGGGGCCTTGCCACCGAGGAGCTTTTTAACTACCTCGGCAACCTCAGCCCCAGAAATAGGAGAGACCACCACAGATTTCCCAAGCATTGCTTCCTCATAGGAAGATGTGTTGGTGGGATTGAGGAGGTCTTCTTTTATATATATATATATATATATATATATATATATATATATATATATATATATATATATATATATATATATATATATATATATATATATATATATATATATATATATATTTTTTTTTTTTTTTTTTTAATGAATTTATTAATCAATCAACAAAACAATACACAACAATACCACAATAATGCAATCCAATTCCAAAACCAAACTTGCCCAGCAACATTAAGAACAGCAATAAACAGAGCAATTGAGAGCAATTGAGGACACACAAACATGACACGGAACAATCCAAAAGTAGTGAAACAAAAATGAACATTATCGACAACAGCATCAATATTAGTAACAATTTCAAAATAGCAGTGATTAAAAATCCCTCATTGTTATTATCATTAAAAACATTAATTAAAAAAAAAAAAATTTAAAAAATTTAAAATGAACAATAGTGTCACAGTGGCTTACACTTCAATCAATCAATCAATGTTTATTTATATAACCCTAAATCACAAGTGTCTCAAAGGGCTGCACAAGCCACAACGCCATCCTTGGTACAGAGCCCACATACGGGCAAGGAAAAACTCACCCCAGTGGGACGTCGGTGAATGACTATGAGAAACCTTGGAGAGGACCGCATATGTGGGTAACCCCCCCTCTAGGGGAGACCGAAAGCAATGGATGTCGAGTGGGTCTGACATAATATTGTGAAAGTCCAGTCCACAGTGGATCCAACACATCAGCGAGAGTCCAGTCCATAGTGGGGCCAGCAGGAAACCGTCCCGAGCGGAGACGGGTCAGCAGCGCAGAGATGTCCCCAACCGATGCACAGGCTAGTGGTCCACCCGGGGTCCCGACTCTGGACGGCCAGCACTTCATCCATGGCCACCGGACCCATGCAACTCCCCCTCCCAAGGGACGGGGGAGAAGAGGAGAGAAGAAAAGAAACGGCAGATCAACTGGTCTAAAAAGGGGGGTCTATTTAAAGGCTAGATTATACAAATGAGTTTTAAGATGGGACTTAAATGCTTCTACTGAGGTAGCATCTCTAACTGTTACCGGGAGGGCATTCCAGAGTACTGGAGCCTGAATAGAAAACGCTCTATAGCCCGCAGACTTTTTTTTGGCTCTGGGAATCACTAATAAGCCGGAGTTCTTTGAACGCAGATTTCTTGTCGGGACATATGGTACAATACAATCGGCGAGATAGGCTGGAGCTAAACCGTGTAGTATTTTATACATAAGTAGTAAAACCTTAAAGTCGCATCTTAAGTGCACAGGAAGCCAGTGCAAGTGAGCCAGTATAGGCGTAATATGATCAAACTTTCTTGTTTTTGTCAAAAGTCTAGCAGCCGCGTTTTGTACCAACTGTAATCTTTTAATGGTAGACATAGGGAGACCCGTAAATAATACGTTACAGTAATCGAGACGAGACGTAACGAACGCATGAATAATGATCTCAGCGTCGCTAGTGGACAAGATGGAACGAATTTTAGCGATATTACGGAGATGAAAGAAGGCCGTTTTAGTAACACTCTTAATGTGTGACTCAAACGAGAGAGTTGGGTCGAAGATAATGCCCAGATTCTTTACCGAGTCGCCTTGTGTAATTGTTTGGTTGTCAAATGTTAAGGTTGTATTATTAAATAGATGTCGGTGTCTAGCAGGACCGATAATCAGCATTTCCGTTTTCTTAGCGTTGAGTTGCAAAAAGTTAGCGGACATCCATTGTTTAATTTCATTAAGACACGTCTCCAGCTGACTACAATCCGGCGTGTTGGTCAGCTTTAGGGGCATGTAGAGTTGGGTGTCATCAGCATAACAGTGAAAGCTAACACCGTATTTGCGTATGATGTCACCCAGCGGCAGCATGTAAATACTAAAGAGTGCAGGGCCAAGAACCGAACCCTGGGGAACTCCACACGTTACCTTGACATAGTCCGAGGTCACATTGTTATGGGACACTTGCATCGCATCTCATAAGCTTGACAACACACTGTGTCCAATATTTTCCACAAAGATATAATAAGTCATATTTTGGTTCATTTAATAGTTGAAACAAATTTAAATAATGGATCCCATATTCCAGTTCATGACTCATTATTATCTAAACTAAATGCAGGTTTTTCTACTGATATCATCAAACTTCCTCAACTTTATCAGTATTTATTGCCACCTTTCCCAACTTTTTTGTCATGTGTTGCTGGCATCAAATTCTAAAGTTAATGATTATTTGCAAAAAAAATAATGTTTATCAGTTTGAACATCAAATATGTTGTCTTTGTAGCATATTCAACTGAATATGGGTTGAAAATGATTTGCAAATCATTGTATTCCGTTTATATTTACATCTAACACAATTTCCCAACTCATATAGAAACGGGGTTTGTACATATATATACGTGCATATACATATATATGTATGTATGTATGTATATATATATATATATATATATGCAAACCCCGTTTCCATATGAGTTGGGAAATTGTGTTAGATGTAAATATAAACGAAATACAATGATTTGCAAATCATTTTCAACCCATATTCAGTTGAATATGCTACAAAGACAACATATTTGATGTTCAAACTGATAAACATTATTTTTTAGCCTCCTCTCCAGCACACCTGAATAGACCTTACCGGGAAGGCTGAGGAGTGTGATCCCACGATAGTTAGAACACACCCTCCGGTTCCCCTTCTTAAAGAGAGGAACCACCACCCCTGTCTGCCAATCCAGAGGTACCGCCCCCGATGTCCACGCGATGCTGCGGAGTCTTGTCAACCAAGACAGCCCTACAGCATCCAGAGCCTTAAGGAACTCTGGGCGGATCTCATCCACCCCCGGGGCCTTGCCACCGAGGAGCTCTTTAACTACCTCAGCAACCTCAGCCCCAGATTCCCCAGGCACTACTTCCTCATAGGAAGACGTGTTGGTGGGATTGAGGAGGTCTTCGAAGTATTCCCTCCACCGATCCACAACATCCGCAGTCGAGGTCAGCAGAACACCATCCTCACCATACACGGTGTTGATAGTGCACTGCTTCCCCTTCCTGAGGCGGCGGATGGTGGTCCAGAATCGCTTCGAAGCCGTCTGGAAGTCGTTTTCCATGGCTTCCCTGAACTCCTCCCATGTTCGAGTTTTTGCCTCCGCGACCGCCGAAGCCGCACACCGCTTGGCCTGTCGGTACCTGTCCGCTGCCTCAGGAGTCCTATGAGCCAAAAGAACCCGATAGGACTCCTTCAGCTTGACGGCATCCCTCACCGCCGGTGTCCATCAACGGGTTCTAGGATTACCGCCACAACAGGCACCAACTACCTTGCGGCCACAGCTCCAATCAGCCGCCTCGACAATAGAGGTGGCAAATCATTGTATTCCGTTTATATTTACATCTAACACAATTTCCCAACTCATATGGAAACGGGGTTTGTAAAAAGGTGGGTAAGGAAATGGAGAATACCAGCTTCATTCGGACTCCCGAAGAAAATACAAGTGAGATGGAAGAGAAGCTGGTATGTTACAAGGCAAAGAGTAAAGCATACACAAACATCTTCACGGTGCATTTGTGCAGTCTAAACTGATTAGCAATGTTGAATATTTGATGGTCGTGTGATGGGTGATGAGCTAAGAAGACGCCAACAGGAATCGTTGTACAAAAATATTTTTTTGTTTCAGCGAGCCTCAGACAGGAACTGCAGTTTCCCGGAGAAGGAATGGGCCAAATCTCTTCTGATGTCCTCTCCGACCACTACCCTTAAATATATTTTACCTAAAGACCCCCACTTTTTGTAACTCTGGCCTGGGGCCGGCCAGTTTGGACAACACTCAGTTGCAGAATCAGAATCAGAATCAGAAATACTTTATTAATCCCAGAGGGGAAATTACAATTTTCAGTACAATCCCATTCAAGATCAGACAAACATTAAAGAGAGACAGAACAGGATCAAACATTAAAGGGAGTCGGAATAGGATCGCTGATGGGTCTGCCAACTTCCGGCGCCCCCATAACAAAAAAAGGTGAGATACAGGTAAACAACGTCTCCCCTGCCCACCCACAGAAAGCACGCCTCTTCTTTTCCACCGGAGCGCTCCAATAAAACACACTCAGATCTTCAGTTTCTAGCCGATACTACATAAAAATAACGTAAAATAACGCAGTAACACATCATGCAGTAACGGTAACTGAGTTACTGTATATAAAAAAATAACGCGTTAGATTGCTAGTTACCACCGAAACAAACGGCGTTACAGTAACGCGTTACATAGTAACGCGTTAGTCCCAACACTGGTAACAACATTTAACTATGTATATATATTTCCGAATTGGTTCAACCGCCACCCGCCCGAATCTATTTAAAATAATTTTTTTTCGTCATGCATCCGCCCGACCCGCGGATTATCCGCGGACTCCGCGGTTCTGTCCGCAAACCGCGCATCTCTAGTGTATATGAATATATATATATACAAACCCCATTTCCATATGAGTTGGCAAATTGTGTTAGATGTAACTATAAACGGAATACAATGATTTGCAAATCCTTTTCAACCCATATTCAATTGAAGGCACTACAAAGACAAGATATTTGATGTTCAAACTCATAAACTTTATTTTTTTTTTGCAAATAATAATTAACTTAGAATGTCATGGCTGCAACACGTGCCAAAGTAGTTGGGAAAGGGCATGTTCACCACTGTGTTACATCACCTTTTCTTTTAACAATACTCAATAAACGATTGGGAACTGGGGAGACTAATTGTTGAAGCTTTGAAAGTGGAATTCTTTTCCTTTCTTGTTTTATGTAGAGCTTCAGTCATTCAACAGTCCGAGGTCTCCGCTGTCGTATTTTACGCTTCATAATGCGCGACACATTTTCGATGAGAGAAAGGTCTGGACTGCAGGCGGGCCAGGAAAGTACCCACACTCTTTTTTTTACAAAACCATGCTGTTGTAACACATGCTGAATGTGGCTTGGCATTGTCTTGCTGAAATAAGCAGGGGCGTCCATGAAAAAGACGACTCTTAGATGGCAGCATATGTTGTTCAAAAACCTGTATGTACCTTTCAGCATTAATGGTGCCTTCACAGATGTGTAAGTTACCCATTCCTTGGGCACTAATGCACCCCCATACCATCACAGATGCTGGCTTTTGAACTTTGCACCCCTGTGGGATGTTCCAAATAAGTGTTTGATAAGCATTCCTCAACTTTATCAGTATTTGTGTGAGTGTGCCGCTCACACCGGAGAATGAATGATGAATGAATGAGTTGTAAAAATGAATGATGGGTTCTCACTTCTCTGTGAAGCGCTTTGAGTGTCTAGAAAAGCGCTATATAAATCTAATCCATTATTATTATTATTATTATTATTGCCACCTTTCCCAACTTCTTTGTCACGTGTTGCTGGCATCAAATTCTAAAGTTAATGATTATTTGCAAAAAAACTAAAATGTTTATCAGTTTGAACATCAAATCATCAAATATGTTGTCTTTGTAGCATATTCAACTGAATATGGGTTGAAAATGATTTGCAAATCATTGTATTCCGTTTCTGCGATGAGGTGGTGACTTGTCCAGGGTGTACCCCGCCTTCCGCCCGATTGTAGCTGAGATAGGCTTCAGTGCCCCCTGCGACCCCGAAGGGAATAAGCGGTAGAAAATGGATGGATGTATTCCGTTTATATTTACATCTAACACAATTTCCCAACTCATATGGAAACGGGGTTTGTATATATATATATATATATATGTGTGTAATTTTTGTTTCATCTGACCACAGAACATTCCTCCAGAAGGTCTTATCATTGTCCATGTTATGTCAGATGAAACACAAAATTAGCTGTTTGGCCACAATATCCAGCAATATGTTTGCAGGAGAACAGGTGAGGCCTTTAATCCCAGGAACACCACTCCTACTGTCAAGCATGGTGGTGGTAGTATTATGCTCTGGGCCTGTTTTGCTGCCAATTGGACTGGTGCTTTACAGAGAGTAAATGGGACAATGTAAAAGGAGGATTAGCTCCAAGTTCTTCAGGACAACCTAAAATTATCAGCCCGGAGGTTGGGTCTTGGGCACAGTTGGGTGTTCCAACAGAATAATGACCCAAAACACATGTATAAGTGGTAAAGGAATGGCTAAATTAGGCTGGAATTAAGGTTTTAGAATGGCCTTCCCAAATTCCTGACTTAAATGTGTGGACAATGCTGAATAAACAAGTCCATGTCAGAAAACCAACAAATTTAGCTGAACTGCACCAATTTTGTCAAGAGGAGTGGTCAAAAATTAAACTACAAGCTTGCCAGAAGCTTGTGGATGGCTACCAAAAGTGCCTTATTGCAGTGAAACTTGCCAAGGACATGTAACCAAATATTAACATTGCTGTATGTATACTTTTGACCTAGCAAATTTGGTCACATTTTCAGTAGACCCATAACAAAGTCATTAAAAAAAACAAACTTCATGAATGTTTTTTGTGACCAACAAGTATGTGCTCCAATCACTCTGTCACAAAAAATTAAGAGTTGTAGAAATTATTGGAAACTCAAGACAGCCATGACATTATGTTCTTTACAAGTGTATGTCAACTTTTGATAGCGACTGTATATATACTGTATGCTCACAAAAAAGGGAAGACTTAAAGAACGCAAAGTGAGTCCAAGTCCAAGCCACTTGTGTGAAATCTTAGTGTCCACTAAGGAAGCAACACTGATTGACAATCAATGTAACACGCTGTTGTGAAAATAGACAGCCTCTAGAGTTTTTCAACTTTAATTTCAAGTGTGACTTCAGTCCAGACCGCCGAGGGTTAATACATTTGATTTCCATTGATAATTGTTGTGTGATTTTGTTGTCAGCACATTCAACTATGTAAAGAACAAAGTGTTTAATAAAAACATTTCATTCATTCAAATCTAAGATGTGTCATTTAGTGTTCCCTTTGTTTGAGCACTTTAGTTTTATTATTTTCATGCTTAAATATGGGGAATAGGAGTAGGGCTGGGCGATATGTCGATATACTCGATATATCGCGGGTTTGTCTCTGTGCGATATAGAAAATGACTATATCGTGATATTCGAGTATACATTCTCACGCAGTTGCTTTTAGCTGCGGGCATTACACTGCAGGCGTTTCCCACTCTTTCTTGCCTCTGCTTCTCACAGAGACGTAAAACAAGCGCACATTCTTACACACGTCACGTGTGCAACGTCACACGCTCCCGCGGAGCAGAGAGGTAGCGACATGGTAACGTTAGCTGTGGTGCTAGCGGTGCGGTGAAGAAGGTGCGAATCTGGTAACAAATGGAGGAATAATTAATTCCCAAGAAAAACAGCACGGGGTCCATCGTCTGGCGGTGGTTTGGCTTCAAGCGGGAATATGTTCAACATTTATGCGGCAAAAGCGTTGCTACAAAAAGTTTCAGCACTGCTAATGTAGCATCATTTGAAAAGTCACCCGCTAGAGCAGACCTGGGCATTCTGCGGCCCGCGGGCCGCATCCGGCCCTTTGTGCGTCCCTGTCCGGCCCGCGTGAGGCCAATTATAAATTACAAAATACATTTTAAAAAGTATCTATGTCGAGTGTGCAATACAACGGTGCTGCTTTTGTTTTGAAAATCGTTATTTGTATTACTTCCGTGTGGACGTATGCGTGTGCGTGATTGTGAGTGAATGTGAACAGCTGCAATCATTAATTACAAAATAAAGTTGAAAAAACATCTATGTCGTGCGCACAATACAACTGTGCTGCTTTTATTTTGAAAAGTATTATTTATGGGCGTGTGTCCGTGTGTAACCTGCGAGTGAAGGTGCACATGCAGCGACAAGTGATGCACGGTTTAATCAATCAATCAATCAATGTTTATTTATATAGCCCTAAATCACAAGTGTCTCAAAGGGCTGTACAAGCCACAACGACATCCTCGGTACAGAGCCCACATACGGGCAAGGAAAAACTCACCCCAGTGGGACGTCGGCGAATGACTATGAGAAACCTTGGAGAGGACCGCATATGTGGGTAACCCCCCCCCTCTAGGGGAGACCGAAAGCAACGGATGTCGAGTGGGTCTGACATAACATTGTGAAAGTCCAGTCCACAGTGGATCCAACACATCAGCGGGAGTCCAGTCCACAGCGGGGCCAACAGGAAACCATCCCGAGCGGAGACGGGTCAGCAGCGCAGAGATGTCCCCAACCGATGCACAGGCTAGTGGTCCACCCGGGGTCCCGGCTCTGGACAGCCAGCACTTCATCCATGGCCACCGGACCTATGCAACTCCCCCTCGCAAGGGACAGGGGAGAAGAGGAGAGAAGAAAAGAAACGGCAGATCAACTGGTCTAAA
The DNA here is from genome assembly GCF_033978785.1 of Entelurus aequoreus. Lineage (NCBI taxonomy): Eukaryota > Metazoa > Chordata > Actinopteri > Syngnathiformes > Syngnathidae > Entelurus > Entelurus aequoreus. Next base: position 61,229,670 of record NC_084733.1, on the reverse strand, counting down.
AAAGGGGGGGTCTATTTAAAGGCTAGATTATACAAATGAGTTTTAAGATGGGACTTAAATGCTTCTACTGAGGTAGCATCTCTAACTGTTACCGGGAGGGCATTCCAGAGTACTGGAGCCCGAATAGAAAACGCTCTATAGCCCGCAGACTTTTTTTTGGCTCTGGGAATCACTAATAAGCCGGAGTTCTTTGAACGCAGATTTCTTGTCGGGACATATGGTACAATACAATCGGCGAGATAGGCTGGAGCTAAACCGTGTAATATTTTATACGTAAGTAGTAAAACCTTAAAGTCGCATCTTAAGTGCACAGGAAGCCAGTGCAAGTGAGCCAGTATAGGCGTAATATGATCAAACTTTCTTGTTTTTGTCAAAAGCCTTGCAGCCGCATTTTGTACCAACTGTAATCTTTTAATGCTAGACATAGGGAGGCCCGAAAATAATACGTTACAGTAATCGAGACGAGACGTAACGAACGCATGAATAATGATCTCAGCGTCGCTAGTGGACAAGATGGAACGAATTTTAGCGATATTACGGAGATGAAAGAAGGCCGTTTTAGTAACACTCTTAATGTGTGACTCAAACGAGAGAGTTGGGTCGAAGATAATACCCAGATTCTTTACCGAGTCTCCTTGTTTAATTGTTTGGTTGTCAAATGTTAAGGTGGTATTATTAAATAGATGTTGGTGTCTAGCAGGACCGATTATCAGCATTTCCGTTTTCTTAGCGTTGAGTTGCAAAAAGTTAGCGGACATCCATTGTTTAATTTCATTAAGACACGCCTCCAGCTGACTACAGTCCGGCGTGTTGGTCAGCTTTAGGGGCATGTAGAGTTGAGTGTCATCAGCATAACAGTGAAAGCTAACACCGTACTTGCGTATGATGTCACCCAGCGGCAGCATGTAAATACTAAAGAGTGCAGGGCCAAGAACCGAACCCTGGGGAACTCCGCACGTTACCTTGACATAGTCCGAGGTCACATTGTTATGGGAGACGCACTGCATCCTGTCAGTAAGATAAGAGTTAAACCAAGACAAGGCTAAGTCTGACATACCAATACGTGTTTTGATACGCTCTAATAAAATATTATGATCGACGGTATCGAAAGCGGCGCTAAGATCAAGAAGCAGCAACATAGATGACGCATCAGAATCCATCGTTAGCAATAGATCATTAGTCATTTTTGCGAGGGCTGTCTCCGTAGAGTGATTTGCCCTGAAACCGGATTGAAAAGGTTCACAGAGATTGTTAGTCACTAAGTGTTCATTTAGCTGCTGTGCAACAGTTTTTTCGAGAATTTTGGAAATAAACGGAAGGTGGGAGACCGGTCGGTAGTTTACCATGAGGTCAGGATCGAGGTTAGGTCTTTTGAGCAGAGGATGAATAACCGCTTTTTTGAATGCTAGGGGAACAGTGCCGGAGGAAAGTGATAAGTTTATAATATTTAACACTGATGGACCTAATAATACAAACAGTTCCTTGATAAGTTTCCCAGGAAGTGGGTCAAGTAAACATGTTGTTTGTTTTATCCCACTTACACGCTGTAATAATTCCTCTAATGTTATTTCATCAAAAATAGAGAGACTATTTTGGAGGGCAGTGTCCGTCGTATATACAGTCGTATTTGTGTTAATAGAGCCCAGTTGTAGCTGGGATGCGTTGTCTTTAATCTCCTTTCTAATGAGTTCAATTTTCTTATTAAAGAAATTCATAAAATCATCTGCCGAGTGGGTGGAGCTACTGGGAGGAGTCCCTTGTTGGGTTAGCGATGCTACTGTACTAAACAGAAATTTAGGATCGTTTTTGTTGAGGCGGATGAGATTTGAGTAGTATTTAGCTTTAGCTAAGGTAAGCATGCGTTTATAAGTTATTAAACTATCACTCCATGCTTGATGGAAAACCTCAAGTTTAGTCGCGCGCCATTTGCGTTCCAGTTTTCTACATGATAATTTATGAGCTCTAATTTCTTCTGTAAACCATGGGGTGCGCCTTTTAGGGGCCCTTTTTTGCTTTAGCGGTGCTATACTATCAATAATTTCGCGCAAGGCATCGTCAAAGTTGTTAGTGAGTTTATCAATAGAGCCGACATAATTTGGGAATGGTGCTATTACCGAAGGCAGTAGGTCAGCAAGAGTCATCGTTGTGGCAGCATTAATGTTGCGGCCGCTATAGCAGTTATTATTATTATTAGCTTGTTGACAAAGAGTCAAAACTTCAAATTTTATAAGGTAATGATCGGACATTACTTTAGTATATGGAAGTATCATAACTTTGGAGGTGGTGACACCCCTGACAAGCACTAGATCTATTGTATTACCGTTGCGATGCGTGGGTTCATGTATTATTTGTGTAAGACCACAGCTATCAATTATGGTTTGGAGCGCCACGCACTGAGGGTCCGATGGGGTATTCATATGGATATTAAAGTCCCCCATTATGATTATATTGTCGGCGTGCGTCACTAGATCAGCAACGAACTCTGAGAATTCACTGATAAAGTCCGAATAGGGCCCAGGGGGGCGGTAGATAACAGCCAGGTCGAGAGGTAGCGGTGTGACAGACCTCATAGTAAGCACCTCAAACGATTTATATTTATTATTTAGGTTAGGGGTAAGGTTGAAATTTTCATTGTATATTAGTGAGACACCCCCTCCCCTTTTAAGAGGGCGGGCAACATGCGCATTCGTATAGTTAGGAGGAGATGCCTCATTGAGCGCAAAAAATTCGTCCGGTTTGAGCCAGGTTTCGCTAAGACCAATGACGTTAAGATTGTTGTCTCTAATGACCTCATTAACCAATAACGCCTTGGGAGACAATGATCTTATGTTTAAAAAGCCCATATTATAGGTATTGGGCTGTTTTGACGAGTTTTTGTTAAGATTATCCGTAGTGGCAATATTAACAATGTTGCGTTTATTATGCGTAGTGCACTTTAAATAGTTTCGACCATATCTAGGAATTGATATGACGGGAATTTTCCGATTGTTTGCTTGGTGCTGCAATAGACTGGACATATCATAATTTCCCACCTCAGTAGAATGCATGTCCACCTCTGACACAGACACAACAGAAAAAACATTATGTGAATTGTGTATTATTCTAAGAGAATTGCTATGCGTACATGGATTATCCAGCCTGGCGCTGGCTAGTTCTAGCTTAACTGACTCCTCACCCGGACTAACAGACATTGTAATTGCCTGTGACCGGGCTTGCTCTAGTGTAGTCAGTCAAGTGAGACTTAAATAGTAGTCTATGTTTCTAGACAGGATGATGGCGCCTTCCTGGTTAGGGTGAAGGCCGTCTCTCATCAGCAAGCCTGGTTTGCCCCAGAAAGAGGGCCAGTTATCAATAAACGTTAGTCCCTGCGTCCTACAGTAGCTAGCCAACCACTTGTTAAGCGAGACTAATCTGCTATATCTCTCATCATTGCCTCTCGCAGGCAGGGGGCCAGAGACAATTACTCGATGCCTGGACATCTTTCTGGCGAGATCACAAGTCCTGGCTATGTTTCTCTTCGTAATCTCTGACTGTCTCATTCTAGTGTCATTGGAGCCAACGTGTACAACTATATTCGCATAATTAGTGGTGCGATTAGCCTGTCGTACGTGTTTACTAGGCCTGTTGCGAGTTAGCTCCCTAAGATTAGCTTCAATGTCAGGTGCTCTGGCCCCGGGGATACACTTTATTGTGGCTGGTTTGCTAAGCTTTATGTTTCGGGTGATGGAGTCCCCTATAACTAAGGTGTGGTGCCCGGTAGACTGGGGTGTAGGACTAGCTAAAGAGCTAAATCTATTATGCGTCTCAACCGGTACACCGTAGCTTGTAGGCCGCTTAGGACTGCTACAAGCTGGGCTAGTTAGCTCGCTACAGCTAACGCTAGCAGATGTGTCCGCAACATCTAAAGTTACGACATTACTCTGCTCTAACTGGCGGACACGGCCCTCTAGCAGAGCCAACCTCTCCGTGAGTATGGTGCAAGACGCGCAGGAAGCCATTACTCACAGTGTTTTCTGTCACCGAGTGAAGTTCCTGCTGTCCTCAGGGAAGTGGTCGCGGTCTGTAGGAGTAGCTTCTTACTGACCGGCGCTGCCTTTCTCCGCGCTAGCTTAGCAGCTAGCTAGTTAGCTTTTTAGCAACAGCGAACAGACGGCGAGCAGTCACGCACGGTGAACCGGAACCGGAAGTCTCTCCTTCACACCCGAGACGCTAAAAAGAGAAACGTTGATGAAGAATGGCGTGTTTCCAACAAGACATGGACTGCCATGCAACGTTCCCTCTAAGGTGCGTGCCTGCGCAATTGCGCACTGCTCAAGCGTCTGCTGCGCGCAGCAAATATATGCCGCGCACCAAATCAAATCCCATCTGAATTCTAAACAAAATAAACATATTTATTCTATGTAATTTTGCAATGCAACTTTGAGTGACAGTGACAACAAGCGGCCCTAACGGTGTTCGTCAACACCGTTCAATTGAACACCGTTCAATTATTGTAACGTCTATCGAGATGCTTCGAGGCCAGGAATTATATCGATCACTTTATTGAGCAAAACTGTTTATATTCGGCCATAACCACACCAAAAAATAAGTAAAACACTTCTATCTCGAAAATCTAGTCATTTTCTGACGTACAAACCAGGCCAAAACCAACTTGTCATCTGTCACCAACACGCATAGCACTAAACCACTGGTGCGTTTATGGCCACACAAGAAGTCGGACAACTCAAACACCACACAAAGTTACACTATGACTCCTCAGTCATACGTGTGCTTATTTTACTGTCATTTATTATTAATGTTAATTTCTTTATATTAGTCATGGAATGCTGTTACACACACTATGTTGAAGTATTACTATTATTATTAATTATTATTATTATTATTATTATTATTTATCTTACGGTATATATCAAAAATAATATTGAGCAAAATTTAATTGAAATATTGTCGATGTGGCCCTCCAGCAGTGCTCGGGTTGCTCATGCGGCCCCCGGTAAAAATTAATTGCCCACCCCTGCGCTAGAGAATGAGGAGTGCTTGAAACTCTGCATGTCAACATCTCCGTTTGGTGCCACACCAACAAAATGCAGAAGCAACTATTTCCACATCTACACCGTGTTAAAAAAAAAAACAACAGAAGGAGATACCGTCCGCAGTAACCTACCACATAGCGAAGGACATACACTATATGATTTCCTATAATGCAGCTCATTTTCATTTGACAGTTATTGAAATATCTTGTGTGACATCATGCACAAAAGTGCACTTTATTTGTTTTTAACTTTTGTAGTGGCGTTCTGTACAAAAAGTACACTTTAATTTAGTGTTGTTTTGATAAGTCATCTTGGTGACATCCACAAAAGTGCAGTTATAGCTTGTTTTAAAATGTCTCTGACAATCTTGCACTTTATGTTTTGAAATTACATGAATGTTTGTGCCACTGCTTAATAACTGTTTAATAAATACAGTTTTGGTAAATTGACTTAGTTGTGATTTCCCTCTCTGCATGAAAGTTTAAAATGAGCATATATTAATGTAGTATGAACAAGAATGTTTTAATGTAAACACACAGAAGCATCATACTGCTGTGATTATATGCATCAAGTGTTCATTCAAGGCTAAGACAAAATATTGAGATATATATAGTGTATCGTGACATGGCCTAAAAATATTGAGATATTAATAAAAGGCCATATCGCCCAGCCCTAAATAGGAGCATGCGGTTAGGACGTTTAAATGAATAAAAATAAGAAAACTGTATTTTACAACATTTTTATTTCTACCCACCCTCATTCTGAACAATGAAAATATATTACAATAATCACATTTCACATTGATTATCAAGGAATGTATGCAGACATTATGCCAAAACTATACAGCATATTTATCCCCAGCAACATATGCCTACTATACTTTTTGATCAGATATGACTCAAGTACATTCATATTCATAAGGCACGAGGTGTATTTGTGTACTGACACTGCATGGATTCATCATCAATAATCATTCAATAACTACAGTAAGTGCTGATTTGACACTTAAATAAGGCACTCAAGCACAATGACATCAGCAATAGGATTGTAAACCCCTAACAACAAACTTTAATGTTTGTTTCACGAGGGGGACATGATTCCAAAAGGTCACGTTTATACAGTTCAAAATATCAAATCAATTAATCAAGTTTGCATTGTTGTGTTCAATGACCAACACAAAATCAATCAAGTTTGCATTGTTGCATTCAACGACCAACACAAAATCAATCAAGTTTGCATTGTTGCGTTCAAGACCAACACAAAATCAGTCAATCAAGTTTGCATTGTTGCGCTTAATGACCAACACAAAATAAATCAAGTTTGCACTGTTGCGTTCAATGATCAACACAAAATTAATCAAGTTTGCATTGTTGCATTCAATGACCAACACAAAATCAATAAATCAAGTTTGCATTGTTGCGTTCAATGACCAACACAAAATCAATGAATCATGGTGGCATTGTTGCATTGAATGACCAACACAAAATCAATCGAGTTTGCATTGTTGCATTCAATGACCAACACAAAATCAATCAAGTTTGCGTTGTTGCGTTCAATGACCAACACAAAATCAATGAATCATGTTGGCATTGTTGCATTCAATGACCAACACAAAATCAATCAAGTTTGCATTGTTACATTCAATGACCAACACAAAATCAATCAAATTTGCATTGTTGCGTTCAATGAGCAACACAAAATCAATGAATCATGTTGGCATTGTTGCATTCAATGACCAACACAAAATCAATCAAGTTTGCATTGATGCATTCAATGACCAACACAAAATCAATCAAATTTGCATTGTTGCATTCAATGACCAACACAAAATCAATCAAGTTTGCATTGTTGCGTTCAATGACCAACACAAAATCAATCAATCAAGTTTGCATTGTTACGTTCAATGACCAACACAAAATCAATCAAGTTTGCATTGTTGCGTTCAATGACCAACACAAAATCAATCAAGTTTGCATTGTTGCGTTCAATGACCAACACAAAGCAGGGAAGTTCAAAAACCATAAAATGGTGAATTACAGTGTCCTTCATTAAAAAAATAAATCAAAAGTGCACTTCAATATGTACCACAAAAAGTATACACTAAATTGTGTACATTTACATGTACAAAATCTTTGCAGTGGAGCCACATTATTTAATTGATCATTATTATTTGTAATGTTTAATATCCTCAAAGACAAATCTGTCTTATGTACAGAAATGATCAACCATTCAGTCTTTAATTTTACACACTTTTGTGTTTCATTTCTGAAAATTGTGTCACTTTGGCTTGAAACGATGCAAGAATAAAAACATTCACAGTTGTGTTGTAAAAACATAAAGCAAACACAAAACACAACACCACAAAAAACATGACAACGCACATCAACCACTCTTTGGTGATGCTCCAAAGAGTGATGAGTTGTGTGACACGTTTGTGTGTGATTGTGTCATGTTTCAGACATGTTTGTGTGTGATTGTGTCATGTTTCAGACATGTTTGTGTGTGATTGTGTCATGTTTTAGACATGTTTGTGTGCGATTGTGTCATGTGTCAGACATGTTTGTGTGCGATTGTGTCATGTTTCAGACATGTTTGTGTATGATTGGGTCATGTTTCAGACATTTTTGTGTGTGATGTTTCAGACATGTTTGTGTGTGATTGTTTGATGTTTCAGACATGTTTGTGTGTGATTGTGTCATGTTTCAAGCATGTTTGTGTGTGATGTTTCAGATATGTTTGTGTGTGATTGTGTGATGTTCCAGACATGTTTGTGTGTGATGGTGTCATGTTTCAGACATGTTTGTGAGTGTGTTTGTGTATAATTGTGTGATGTTTTATACATGTTTGCGTGTGATTGTGTCATGTTTCAGACATAATTGTGTGTGGGATTGTGATGTTCAGACATGTTTGTGTGTGTGTTTGTGTCATGTTTCAGACATGTTTGTGTGTGTGATTGTCTCATGTTTCAGACATGTTTGTGTGTATGATTGTGTGATGTTTCAGACATGTTTGTGTGTGTGTTTGTGTGATGTTTCAGACATGTTTGTGTGAGATTGTGTGACGTTTCAGACATGTTTGTGTGAGATTGTGTGATGTTTCAGACATGTTTGTGTTTAATGTTTGTGTGACGTTTCAGACATGTTTGTGTGAGATTGTGTGATGTTACAGACATTTTTTGTGTGTAATGTTTGTGTGAAGTTTCAGACATGTTTGTGTGAGATTGTGTGATGTTTAAGACATGTTAGTGTGTGATTGTGTGATGTTTCAGACATGTTTGTGTGAGATTGTGTGATGTTTCAGACATGCGTGTAATGTTTGTGTGATGTTTCAGACATGTTTGTGTGACGTTTCAGAAATGTTTGTGTGAGATTGTGTGATGTTTCAGACATTTTTTGTGTGTAATGTTTGTGTGATGTTTCAGACATGTTTGTGTGTGATGTTTCAGATGTTTGTGTGTGATTGTGTGATGTTCCAGACATGTTTGTGTGTGATGGTATCATGTTTCAGACATGTTTGTGAGTGTGTTTGTGTATAATTGTGTGATGTTTTAGACATGTTTGTGTGTGATTGTGTCATGTTTCAGACATGTTTGTGTGTGTGTTTGTGTATGATTGTGTGATGTTTCAGATATGTTTGTGTGTGTGATTGTGTCATGTTTCAGACATGTTTGTGTGTGTGTATGATTGTGTGATGTTTCAGACATGTTTGTGTGTGTGTGTTTGTGTGATGTTTCAGACCTGTTTGTGTATGATTGTGTGATGTTTCAGACATGTTTGTGTGTGTGATTGTGTCATGTTTCAGACATGTTTGTGTGTGTGTGTTTGTGTATGATTGTGTGATGTTTCAGACATGTTTGTGTGTGTGTTTGTGTGATGTTTCAGACCTGTTTGTGTATGATTGTGTGATGTTTCAGACATGTTTGTGTGTGTGTGTTTGTGTGATGTTTCAGACATGTTTGTGTGTGTGTGTTTGTGTGATGTTTCAGACATGTTTGTGTGTGTGTGTTTGTGTGATGTTTCAGAGAAGTTTGGCATAGTTTCTGCACAGAACGTGGTCCCGCACGTCGCCCCAGCCTCCGTTCTTCACCTGCGTGTTGAGGCGCGCTGCTTCAGAGGTGCCAAGGACCAGAGACGGCGGGAAGAGGCCATCTTTGGCCATCTCCTCCACCTTCTGTGAGGCCACGTCTGGCCCACCGTCTCCCGTGTGAAGAACCCTGGCGCCCTGAGCGGCGAGCACTTTGAGGGGCTTGGAGAGGCAGCTTCCTGAGAGGTGCTGCAGAGTCCAGTCCCAGTTGTAGTCGTCGTACGTGCAGAAGTCCTTGGCGCAGCCCATCATCTTGTAGTACACGTCCCTGTCCAGTGCCAGGCCCACGCTGGTCTTGGTGGACATCCATCCTGTGCTCACGTGGTTGCTAAAGTTGCTCCGGTCTTGGTGGCTCCCCAACGCCAGCAGGTCACAGTCCTGGCAGCTGCTTTTCTTCAGGTCCACCATGGCCGTGTAGAAGTGGAACAAGTCTGGCAAGACGTAGTTGTTCTCCTCCAGGAGGAGGACCGAGCCATCGTAGCCCTGCATGACCTTCACCCTCTCCCACACAAAGTGAAGCTTCCACCACCAGTGATGTTTGCGCTGCGTCACGCCGGCCTCTCTGTAATGTCCGTGCACGTCCGGGTGTTCCGCGTTCAGACATCCGCTTCTGCGGGCGTTTTCTCTGCTCGTGTTCCGCTGGCAGTCCCGTGGATCCTGCCCGGGAAACTCCTTGGGAAACAGCTGCGTGCTGAACGGGAAATAAATCTGCAGCACCTTGCAGAAAGTGATGCCTTGCACAATGGCGTCGATTTCCGCCGAGAAGAAGTCGTGGCTGAAGACGAGGAGGAACTTGTGGACCTGTGCTGCTTTCTCCAGGGACTCCACGAGGAGTCGCAGGTGTTGTGGAGCCTCGTGGACCTGCACGACCACCACCAGCTCAGGCTCCGAAGGAAACTTGTGCGCGTTCCCAACAAGCTGCTGGTGATTGGCAGAGTGGATGGACGCCGTCAACTGTGGCAGAGAGCCTCCCACCTCCACCCGCGATCTCTGGAGGCTCCCGTTTGCTCCCTGGCGCTCGGACACCGACAGCGCACGCGTGGACAGCAGAAGAGTCCACACCGCCAAGGAGACGCACACGAGCAGGAAAAGGTTTTTCTTGGCCAACCGAAATCTCATCTTGCCCGAGTTCAAACGTCGAGAGGTCCCATGATACTCTTTGGAACACAACTTTTGCCTTTCATTTGACAACTTTAGGCAAGTACATTCTGTCCTTTGACACCTGCGGGAGACGAAAATACGCGGAAATGAGCGTGCGTGTCAGAGTCGCGTTAAACAGTTGGTCAACTACAACTTACCCTGCGTTACAGTACCGCCATGTCTCGAACAGGAAGCAAGCGGACTCTTTGGTATTATCCACAACAACTTCAAGTATTGTCCACAAAAAAGTGTTTGATGTTGACCAAAAGACGAAGTTTGGGAACATCCGCAGCGCGTTGATGCCGACGTGTACAAGTTGGCCCACAGTCACTAGAGGTGACCAATCATGTTTGTCCTTACTGCTGTGTAACTGGAGACCAGCGGTGGTTCGAGCCAAACGTCGATGTTTTCGATACCAATGGTTGGACTGGGCTCCACCGGTATTAATGCAAATTAATCGATTCATAAACAGTCCAATATAGGAACGTTCGAAGCAAACTGGTCATTTCAACAAATCACTGCCAACTAAATGAAAGTTACAAAAATACATACATCGAATAAAAGATCATCAAACATGTCCAATTAAACTATTTCCATCCATCCATTTTCTACCGCTTGTCCCTTTTTTGGGGTCGCGGTGGGTGCTGGAGCCTATCTCAACTGCTATTTCCTCTCAGAAAATCCGGAACAAGTCCAGTGAAATGGATCTGATCAATAATTGTATCAATAACTTTTATGTTATCAAGGGCGAGCACATTTCATCACGTGGCTGGAGGACGGGGCGTGGCTCGAAGGAGGCGCGGCTTGAAGGCTTCAAACTCACAGCACAAACACCCCCTTGTGGTGTAAAAGTGTAACATGAATTTTGTTTTAAATGAAATGTGCTTGAAATAACGAACTATTTTGAATGACATGAAATATGTTTCAAATAACATGAAATACGTTTCAAATAACATGAAATACATTTAAAATAACATCAAATATTTTGAAATAACATCAAATATGTTTAAAATAACATGACATGTTTAAAATAACATGACATGTTTAAAATAACATGACATACGTTTAAAATAACATGACATAATAATAATAATAATACCTGGTATTTATATAGCGCTTTTCTAAGTACCCAAAGTCGCTTTACATGTTAAAATATAAACATATGACATATGTTTCAAATAACATGACATGTTTCAAATAACATGACATATGTTTAAAATAACATGAAATGTGTTTGAAATAACATGACATGTTTAAAATAACATTAAATATGTTTGAAATAACATTAAATATGTTTGAAATAACATGACATGTTTAAAATAACAAGACATATGTTTCAAATAACATGGAATGTTTGAAATAACATGAAATATGTTTGAAATAACATGACACGTTTAAAATAACATGAAATATTTTTAAAATAATATGTAATATGTTTAGAATAACATGAAATATGTTTAAAATAACATGAAATGTGTTTGCAATAACGTGAAATGTGTTTAAAATAACATGACATATGTTTAAAATAACATGACATATGTTTAAAATAACATGACATATGTTTAAAATAACATGACATATGTTTAAAATAACATGACATGTTTAAAATAACAGGAAATAGGTTTTAAATAACAAGCAATAGGTTTCAAATAATACGAAATATGTTTGAAATAACATGAAATATGTTTGAAATAACATCATATATTTAAAATAACATGAAATATGTTTGAAATAACAATACATATGTTCAACATAAAATATATTAAAGTTAAAGTGTCAATGATTGTCACACACACACTAGGTGTGGCAAAATTATTCTCTGCATTTGACCCATCACCCTTGATCCCCTCCTGGGAGGTGAGGGGAGCAGTGATATGTTTCAAATGATATGAAATATGTTTCAAATAACATGAAACATGTTTCAAATGATGCAATGAGTTGGCGACTTGTCCAGGGTGTACCCCGCCTTCCGTCCGAATGCAGCTGAGATAGGCTCCAGCGACCCCCGTGACCCCAAAAGGGACAAGCGGTAGAAAATGGATGTTTCAAATAACATGACATATTTCAAATAACATGACATGTTTAAAAGAACATGAAATATGTTTAAAATAACATGATATGATTTAAAAAAATATATATATATATTTGAAATAACATGAAATATGTTTAAAATAACATGTAATATGTTTAAAATAACATGAAATATGTTTGGAATAACATGACATATGTTTAAAATAACATGACATATGTTTAAAATAACATGACATGTTTAAAACAACATGAAACGTGTTTGAAATAACATCCATCCAGCCATTTTCTACGCTTGTCCCTTTTGGGGTACACCATGGACAAGTCGCCACCTCATCACAGGGCCAACACAGATAGACAGACAACAACAGTCACACTCACATTCACACACTAGAGCCAATTTAGTGTTGCCAATCGACTTATCCCCAGATGCATGTTTTTGGAGGTGGGAGGAAGCCGGAGTACCCGGAGGGAACCCACGCAGTCACGGGGAGAACATGCAAACTCCACACAGAAAGATCCCGAGCCTGGGATTGAACTCACGACTACTCTGGACCTTCGTGGTGTGAGGCAAATGCACTAACCCCTCTTCCACAGAGCTGCCCGAAATAAAATGACATATGTTTAAAATAACATGACATGTTTAATATAAGATGAAATATGTTTAAAATAACATGACATATGTTTAAAATAACATGACATGTTTAAAACAACATGAAATATGTCTCGAAGAACATGCAATATGTTTCAAATAATATAAAAATATGTTTTAAATAACATTAAATATGTTTAAAATAACATTAAATGTGTTCAAAATAACAAGAAATATGTTCAACATGAAACTGGCATCTGTTTGTCTCGAGAGACAATAGAGTTTTGTGCTCAAATGTCAATTCCTGTGCAACGCCTGTTGTGACTATATAAGCCAATTCTTGACAGACATGCTTTGTTGCAATTCCTGCACACATATTGTATTGTTGGTTGATTCAGTGGGGGTGTGACTGTTCGCTTTCTACGTTCACGCTTCTCCTCCCATTGTCTTACTCTTCTTAAGTCACTCTGATGTACGCCCTCCTCCACTAACTTCCTCCATTTCCCACGTTCAGCTGAAGAAGCTTCCCAGTTTAATGGGTTGATGTCACTGGCCTTCATATCACGCTTACACACATCTTTAAATCGAAGGACAGGTCTTCCCACAGCCCTTCCCAACATGAAATATGTTTCAAATAATATTAAATTTGTTTCAAATAACATGACATGTTTAATGGAACATGAAATATGTTTAAAATAACATCAAATATATTTAAAATAATATGAAATATGTTTCAAATAACATGAAATATATTTCAAATAACATCAAATATGTTTCAAATAATATGAAATATGTTTCAAATAACATGAAATATATTTCAAATAACATTAAATATGTTTCAAATAATATGAAATATGTTTCAAATAACATGAAATATATTTCAAATAACATTAAATATGTTTCAAATAATATGAAATATGTTTAAAATAGCATGAAATATGTTTAAAATAACATGACACGTTTTAAATAACATGTAATATGTTTCACATAACATGAAATATGTTTCAAATAACATGAAATATGGCGACTTGTCCAGGGTGTACCCCGCCTTCTGCCCGAATGCAGCTGAGATAGGCTCCAGCACCCCCCGCAACCCCGAAAGAGACAAGCGGTAGGAAATGGATGGATGGATATTTAAAATAAAGCTTACCTTAAAAAATGGAAGCATCACATCCGACCAGAATGATGACAGCTATGTTCCTTAATGTACCATTTTTTTAAATAAAAATGTGTCTATTTCCATTTTCTATGTAGCTTTATTGCTCAGCTCCTTTCTCCACTACATGTATTATTATTATTCATATTATTATGATTATTATAGATAGATAGTACTTTATTGATTCCTTCAGGAGAGTTCCCTCAGGAAAATTAAAACAATTATTATTATTATTATTATTATTATTATTATTGTTATTATTTGACATGATAGTTCCAAGATGACGATTAGACTCAAAGTGTCACGTGACAAGCGTTGTACTTCAAACTAGTTGGGAAAACGTGATTCATACAAATTTGATCGTTGTCATGATGATTTCTACTACGATCAATAGAAATATGATTCTTTTTTCTTTCACTTTACAGTGTTGCCAACATGACAAGGGAAGAAAGCTTCAACGTAACTCACGTCCAACCATTCGCTAAGAGGGACTACCAGAACAATACTTCTCAGACGGAAATAAAAAAAATGACAACTTAAAGGAAGTGGTTGAAAGCTTCAATAATTATTTTGTAAACATTGGACCAAAATTGGAAGAAAGGATTCCAGACCCAGTTTCAATTGAGGACTATAATGATACCATAGAGCGAAATCCCAACTCCATGTCCCTCAGTAATGTGACACAGGAGGAAATAGTTACAATCGTGAACAAATGTAAATCTAAGACTTGAACTGATTGTAACAGAATTGATATGGAAACGATAAAAAAGGTTATTGAAGAGATCTCAGGACTAACCTATCATTTCAAACAGGTACATTTCCAAACAAAATGAAAATAGCTAAAGTTGCACCAATTTATAAGACTGGAGACAAACATCAATTTACAAATTATAGACCTGTTTCTTTACTTCCACAATTTTCTAAAATCATTGAAAAACTGTTCAATAACAGATTAGAGAGTTTCATAAATAAAAATAGAATACTCGAAGAGAACCAATATGGATACAGAGCTAATGTTTCAACTTCAATGGCTTTAATTGAAATTACAGAAGAAATTACCAATGCAATAGATAGTAAAAAATGTGGCAGCGGTTTTTATGGATCTAACTAAAGCATTTGACACAATTAATCACAATATTTTAATCAAAAAACTAGAACGATATGGCCTCAGAGGGTTAGTCTTAAACTGGATAAGAAGTTATCTAACGAACAGGAAACAATACGTGAAGCTAGGCGAACACAGATCTACAACGCTAAATATATCCTGTGGTGTACCTCAGGGATCAATACTAGGACCTAAATTATTCAATCTGTATATAAATGACATTTGTAAAGTTACAAAAGATTTAAGGTTAGTATTATTTGCGGATGATACAACAGAGTTTTGTTCAGGAGAGAACACACAGGAGATAATACAAATAATAACAGAAAAAATTAACAAATTAAAAAGATGGTTTGACAAAAACAGACAATCGTTGAATCTCAGTAAAACTAAAATAATGCTATTTGGTAACAGTAGAAGAGAAAGTCAAACACAAATACAAATAGACGGAATAGAAATTGAAAGAGTAAATGAAACTAAATTTCTAGGTATAATGATTGATGATAAATTGAACTGGAAATCTCATGTAAAAAATATAAATGATAAATGAGTTATACTTGTATAGCGCTTTTGTACCTTCAAGGTACTCAAAGCGCTTTGACACTATTTCCACATTCACACACATATTCAGACAATGATGGCGGGAGCTGCCATGCAAGGCGCTAACCAGCAGCCATCATTGGCAAGGGTTAAGTGTCTTGCCCAAGGACACAACGGACGTGACTAGGATGGTAGAAGGTGGGGATTGAACCCCAGTAACCAGCAACCCTCCGATTGCTGGCACGGCCACTCTACCAACTTCGCCACACCGCACAACATAAAGTAGCGAGAAACACGTCAATAATGAATAAAGCAAAACATGTTCTAGACCAAAAATCACTTCATATTCTCTACTGCTCGCTAGTGTTACCATATCTGAGCTACGGTGTAGAAATATGGAGAAGTAACTACAAAAGTACACTTCATTCACTAACGGTGTTACAAAAAAGATCAGTTAGAATAATACATAATGTTGGATATAGAGAACATACAAACCCTTTATTTATTGAATCAAAAATACTGAAATTCCACAACATAGTGAATTTGCAAACAGCTAAAATTATGCACAAAGCAAACTATAACCTGCTACCCAAGAATATACAACAATTCTTCTCAAAAAAAGAGGAGAAATATAATCTTAGAGAAAAACGTAATTTAAAACATTTGTATCCACGTACAACACTTAAGACCTTCAGTACATCAGTATGTGGAATTAAATTATGGAATGGATTAAGCAAAGCAATCAAACAATGTACTAATATGATACACTTCAAGAAACTCTTCCAACTTAAAGTGTTTACAAAGTACAAAGAAGAAGAACCATGACAAACATTCTCAATGTATTTCATCCATCCATTCATTCATTCTTAAAGTAATCTTACTTATCTCATCATATGAAATATGACTTACTTCACCAATTATTATTATTAAATTATTACTATTATTTATTTATTTATTTTTATTGTGATTACTTATGGAGTTTATTGTGAATAAATTGTGAACAGGAAGTGAACAAAAAGTTTTAGCAACTGTTATGTAAAGAAAAGGGGTAGGATTAAATAAGCTCTGCTTCTTCCTACTCCTTTTCGAACATGTTGAAAAGAGAAACTGTAAATGGTGATGTATCATGTTGTATGCTTGCATGTTCGAAATAAACTCAAACTCAACTCAACTCAACTCAACTCAACTCAACTCAACTCAAGTAAAAAACAAAAAACAAATTTCCTTCATTAAAAAAACGATTTGCAAGAAAAGAAAAACAATTTCTTTCACAGAAAAAAAATATTCTCAAGTGAAAAAAATAACTATTTTCCTTAATAAAAGTAAAATGGCGGACAGAAGAGAGGGGGAATTTACAGGTTAACTTACAGGTTGAGCTTGTCCTCCCTCACTTCTGTACGCCATTTTACTCCCCACCCTGCTTCTTTTCCTTTGTTATTCATGGTGGATGGCACCATGCGCAAGTAACAGTAACTCTGACGGCCTTGAAGTGACTCAGCAGCACCGCCTGTCCTTGGAGAATGTGAACTACAAGTGCTCTGAGCACACACGTGTGGATCGCTCAGGGTGGAGTATTACTGCCTCTCTAGCGCCCCTAGAGGCAGGCACCACTGGGACCACGGAATCATCTATAACAGGGGTCACCAACGCGGTGCCCGCGGGCACCAGGTCGCCCGTAAGGACCAGATGAGTCGCCCGCGGGCCTGTTCTAAAAAAAATAAAAAAAATAAATAAATAAATAAATAAAAATATATTTTTTATTTTATTTTATTTTTTTAAATTAAATCTACATAGAAAAAACACAATATACACTTTCAATCAGTGCATCAACCCAAACAACCTCCCCCATGCACACTCATCCACACCCACTCACACAAAAGGGGTTATTTATTTCTGCTACCAATATTCTGGTTCCCACAACATAGACAACACATCTGCAAGGGACACAGTCCCTGAAGCACACATGATTGTATAGGCTGCTGGTCCACTAACATTTTCATTAATTACTATTTTTTATGTAATTATTTTTATATTGTTTTACTTTCTTTTTTATCCAAGAAAATGTTTTTTATTTATTTATCTTATTTTATTTTATTTTTAAAAAAAGGGCCTTATCTTCAACAGACCAGGTTTTCAATGAAATTAGATTTGTTTAAAGGGTTTTTTAAACCAGGCCCAGTCCAGATAATGTCCAAGTCGGACTCAGCAACACACACCTTCATTCATGTACACAGAAAAAAATTAGGGAACACAACAGATTGCATATAATTTATAAACAAAATTACATTTTCAAAATAAGCATTTATGTACAGTCCAGATTATGTCCAGGTCACTCAAATTAGGGAACACAACAACAGATATCATATAATCTATAAACATAATTATACTTTCAAAATAAGCCTTTGAGGACTTCTCATCTTTTTTTTAAAATGTTTTTTGGCATCATTATCGTTTTCAACCATGTAACTTTCTAAAGCTAGAAAATACTGAATAAATGTTTTAAAGAAAGTAATACTAAGTGAATATCTGTTTTTGGCCTTAAAAATGAACATTTTACCGAGTACTATAATTAAATTGACTAAATCATGATTGTCAATGAACTCTCCTAAAATAACAGAACATTAAGCTTCATAAACAAACCAATCCTTAAATAAATTTGTTCAACTTCCACCCAAAACAAAGACACAATATGACAATACCAAAACCAATGCAGGGTGGATTCAGGCTCCTAACAACAAAATCGGCAATCATCTGACTGTCATATTCCATAATTTTAACATTTTCCCTATGGGTAAGAAGTTATAAATAATTTTAATTTGAAAATAACGATTTTGCACATCGATAGTGGTTTTATAGATTAGTTTGAATATGGCATCCCATTGTAACAAACGCACCCAAGTTCCCCGGGTGTCTTTGCCACTACGCATTTAAGGAGTCACGGGTGGGACCTGATATTCAGCTGGGAATGATTAATACATTAAATAAACACAAGACATGTATAACTATCAGCCACAAAACGAACAGGCTTATATTTAATATGCCACAAATTAATCCCGCATAGCAAACAACTCCCCCTTCCCGTCCATATAACCCGCCAATATAAATCAAACACCTACACAACACACTAAATCCCACAGCCCAAAGTTCATACAACACATATATTTCCCCAAAGTCCCAAAAGTTACGTACGTGACACGCACGTAGCGTGGCATGCACGTACGGGCAAGCGATGATTGTTTGAAAGCCGCAGCAGTGTACTCACGGTACCGAGACTGCGCATCCAACTCAAAGTCCTCCTGGAAAGAGTCCCTGTTCTCCCGGTTCTCCACAGGCCAATGGAAAGCACACCAAAAAAGTCAAAAGGCAGATTATTCCAAGAAGTGGCTCCGTGGCAAAAAACACTGCGTCTGACAGGTGCTCCAGGTGGTTAGTGACGTTACTTTCAGCTTCCGCCAGGTCTGATAGAACCGGATGCCTTTTATATCCCCACATATTATTTACGTACATATTTAATATTAACATGATTATTAAATACGCCTGTAACAGTTTATAATAAGTAAATGGATGACATAATAAGTATATATATATATTTATTTTCCCAGCTGAGCACAAGTTAACTGTGACTGGCAATTTATTATATATATATATATCGATGGACCCCTATGGCCATTACACCATGGCAACGGGCAGTCAAAAAAGTCCTCCCATTTTTCATTTGTGTTGTATGAGGCAGCCTTCAAAGATTTCTTTATTAAATAAAAATTATATATTTTTCTATTTATTTTAGTTCCTTTTTGCCAACTAGAATTTCTTATTAGAGGTTTACAAACTAATCATTTAGAAGTTCCATAATTAATTATTTGTTTCCATCTTTTCCCAATTACTCCAGTTAGTTGATAAAATGAAAAGCTTGAGCAAGCATCACCATACATAGCTCTAAATTCATCATACTTCATAATTTTACCATTCTCATTGATAATATCATTGACAAAAATGATTCCTCTTTCAAACATATTTTTCCAAAAGAAAGGCTTTCCATCTATTACAATATTAGAGTTCATCCATTTTAACTGCTGCAAAATATCGTCTCTTTTTTCTAGCACATAAAATTGAAAACACCATTATGAGTGGATTGTTTCCTTTATGAACCCCGCCATGTTTCCCAGCAGACTCTCTGGGAGGGGATCACTTGTAAAAAAGGATACAATTTCTTTTGATACAGTACATGTTTTTTGTCCAACAGGACATTTGTGTACCACTCAATGTTTAAATACATCTTTGGAACAATTGATGCTTTTAAAGACAGACACATAGCTTCCAGGTTGAGAAGTTTCAGGCCCCCATATTCATACTCTTTGTACAAAACCTTTCTTTTAATCTTTTCTGGTTTGCCGTTCCAGACAAAATCGAAGACCCTCTGCTCATAAATCTTAAAAAAGTTTTGTGATGGAGCTGGTAATGACAAAAACAAATAAATAAATTGAGGAATAATTAACGAGTTGGCAATAGACATTTTACCATACAAGGTTAGGGATTTCCCTTTCCATAATTGCATAATTTTGTCCAGCTTTCTTAGTCGATTATCATAATTTACTGAGCCTAGATCTTCCAGATTTTCTGGGACAACAACACCAAGTATGTTAACAGGTCCATCTGTCCACAAAACAGGCACTTTGCATTCCATTCGAAATGACGTTCCCTTTAGATTTCCGATCCTTAAAATTTTACATTTATCATAATTAAGCTTAAGGCCAGATTGCTGTGAAAATATGTCCAAAAGATTAAGAAGGTTCCGCAAACAATGAGGAAAAATCTTATCTTTGTGAATCAGCCTTTTCTGACATGAACTTCATCAAGAACAAACACAGAACACGCCTCACTGATGCACATCTGCAAGACTCACTCAGAGTTGCAGTGTCAAGTTACACACCAGACTACAACACACTAGTTAACAGCATGCGATGCCAGGCTTCCCACTAACTGACAAAGAAACAGATAACAGATTTGGTGTCCAGTTCAAAGTGTGACATGATTTAAAAATTTGAGAGTTTACTTTTGTATTTTACATGAGTTATTATTTGTACAAACATGGTGCAAAGTAATTCATGATTTGTTAAAAAATGTTAGTGGCTAGCTAGTTAAAATGGGATATTGTGATTTCACAAGACTGTCTTAGAAGTGATCATTTGAAAATGTTCAATTTGAAAAATGTGCACTTAGAGAAAATATAAAAATAAAGTGTTGCATATTGATATTTATCTGTTTCTATATATATTTATTGTGAGAAATCATTAAGATGATCAGTGTTTCCACAAAGATAAATATCGTTAATTATTAATAATAACAGAGTTAAAGGTAAATTGAGCAAATTGGCTACTTCTGGCAATTTATTTAAGTGTGTATCTAACTGGTAGCCCTTCGCATTAATCAGTACCCAAGAAGTAGCCCTTGGTTTCAAAAAGGTTGGTGACCCCTGATCTATAACCTATTCTGTAAATGAGTGTACATAAACTGATACTTTATGTACTTGAATGGTAATACAATAATTTGTAAGGCTGTCATATTACACACGCTTTTGAAACAATACTATTTTTGTCCACTTGATGGCAGCAGTGACCAAATTTTACACATCTGTTGTCTTTTCAAACACAACTATATCATGTCATATAATATCAATTTAATTTATTATGAATTATATCATTTTGTATCATATATGATCTTATATTGATTTAAATAAAAAATAAATTATATTACATTATATTATATTATATTAATTATGTTAATTATATGATATTATATATTTATTTCAATTAAAATAAATTATATAAAATTATATTATATTATGTTGTATTAAATATATTATACGAAATGAAATGAAATTACATTATCTTACATTATAGATTATATTTAAAAAATGATATCATACTATATTATGTTCTATTAAGTGATATTACAGCATATTGTATACATCCTGCTCAGTGGCTTAGTGGTTAGAGTGTCCGCCCTGAGATGGGTAGGTTGTGAGTTCAAACCCTGGCCGAGCCATACCAAAGACTATAAAAATGGGACCCATTAACTCCCTGCTTGGCACTCAGCATCAAGGGTTGGAATTGGGGGTTAAATCACCATAAATGATTCCCGGGCGCGGCCAACGCTGCTGCTCACATCTCCCCTCACCTCCCAGGGGGTGATCAAGGGTGATGGGTCAAATGCAGAGAATAATTTCACCACACCTAGTGTGTGTGTGACAATCATTGGTACTTTAACTTTAATATTGCATGACTATTATTTAGTTGAAAATAATATTTTGTAAGATTCCTCAGATTTTTGTGATAATCGCCAACATTACAGAACCTTGAGGATGTTCAATCTTCCACATGTCAAGTTGTTTGAGGAAAGGTGAGAAAGTCCAAGAATCATTTGAGGTTTATTGAGAATTTAATGAAAATGATAATTTTTCCTGTAATAAGTCTGAGGTAGCGTTTAGGGATGAAAGTATTATTTTTGACTAACAAGAGCAGCTGGAAGCAATGAGAAGGGGGAAAAAATGATTCTAGTGACTCATGCGCAGAACATATGCAGCATAGAATTCCGTAATGGAAAAATAATTACTAAAACACTTCCAATTTAATTTCTGTCACAAATCAAACTATTATCGAGAAGCTGAAAATATGTATTTTTATTTTTATCTTTCTTTTTATGTTGTTGTTTTTGTCAAAATAGTTGTTGACCAGCACTCACTGCAAACATCTTAAACTATTTATTATGCATTATAATAATCTCCTGTATTTACTCTACACTCTTGTGTGTATTTATAATGCATCATAATCTACTGTATTTAATATATATATATATATATATATATATATATATATATATATATATATATATATATATATATATATATATATATATATATATATATATATATATATATATATATATATATATATATATATATATATATATATATATATATATAAATATATATAATATAAATATATATATATATATATATATATATATATATATATAATATAAATATATATATATATATATATATATATATATATATATATATATATATATATATATATATATATATATATATATATATATATATATATATATATATATATATATATATATATATATATATATATATATATATATATATATATATATATATATTTGTTGTTGTTCATCTTGGACGTGGTGAAACGCTGAGATGGGAGAAGGTCACGTGTGGTCAGTGTTGCGCAATGTGGACATGTTTGTCAGGCGTGATGTTTCACAAAGTTCACGTGGTGACGATTATTCAAAACACATGTTGCTCATGTGCACACGCCCAACTCTCGCTGTGTGTGCGTGCGTGCGTGCGTGTGTGCGTGCGTGTGTGCGCGTGCGTGTGTGTGTACGTGTGTGCGTGTGTGTGTGTGTGTGTTTTGATGAGTTGTAACATAAAAATATATTTCCAAGGCTGTAAAAGAAACAAAAGCCTTTTCTTGCTTGTTGGCTGAAGTTGTTGTGTATTTGACATCCAAATAAAGACTGAACATGTATTCAGAGCATTAAGAATACAACCCCAATAAAAAGTAGAATATAATCCGAATAAAAAATGGAATATGATCCTCATGAAAATTAGAATTAAATTCTAATTAAAATAGAATACAATCCTATTAAAAAGTAAAATATAATCCCAATACCAATAACGTGAGCCTAATAAAAATATAATTAAATCCTAATAAAAAGAAGTTTATAATTCTATACAATGTAGATTATAAACCTAATAAAAAATAGATTATAATCCTAAAAAAAAGTAGAATATAATCCGGATAAAAAATGCAATATGTTCCTAATACAGAATAGAATGCAATCCTAATAAAAAGTAGAATATAATCCTAATAAAAATAAAATATAATCCTAATAAAAATATAATATAATCCTAATAAAAGTAGATTAAAATCCTAATAAAAAGTAGAATATAATCCTAATAAAAAAGAAATACAAACACAATAAAAAGTAGAATATAATCCTAGTACACATTTGAATATAATACCAATACAAAGTACAATATAACCATAGTAATCAGAATCGGAATCAGAATCAGAAATACTTTTTTAATCCCCGAGGGGACATTAAAATTTTCAGCAAAATCCCATTCAAGATCAGACAAACATTACAGGGAGACAGAACAGGATCGCTGATGGGTCTGCCGACTTCCGGTGCCCCTTACAAAAAAGGTGAGATACAGGTAAACAATGGGGGGGTTTGGAGGTTGAGAAAAACAAAATCGGTCTAAACCTGGGCCCCTGGAGAGGGGATCCAGACTGAGGCCAAGGGATGATGACACTACCCTCATCGGGCTCACCTCGGATGGCGATGAGACCGCCTACAGGAGAGAGCTGGACCGGCTGGCGTCCTGGTGCAGCCTCAACAACCTGGAGCTGAACGCCCCGAAAAGAGTGGAGATGATCATGGACTTCAGGAAAGTCACAGCCCCACCATCCACCCTCACCCTGATTGACTCTCCCACCCCCGTCTCCATTGTAGATTCCTTCCGTTTCTTGGGCACCACCATCACCCAGGACCTCAAGTGGGAGCCGACCATCAGCTCCCTCATCAAGAAGGCCCAGCAGAGGATGTACTTCCTGCGGCAGCTGAGGAAACTTAAGGTGCCGACCGAGATGCTGGTGCAGTTTTACTCAGCCATCATAGAGTCCATCCTCACCTCCTCCATCACTGTGTGGTTTCCCGGCGCCACAGTCCAGGATAAGCATTGACTGCAGCGCATCATACGTGCTGCTGAGAAGGTGATTGGCTGCAAGCTCCCATCCCTCCAGGAACTGTTCTCCTCCAGGACCAGGAGGCGTGTGGGTCGGATCACAGCTGACTCTTCTCACTCTGGACACAAACTATTTTCCCCTCTCCCCTCAGGCAGGAGACTACGGTTCATCCAGACTCACACCTCCCGCCACCTGAACAGTTTTTTCCCCTCGGCCATCAGACACATGAACCATAACTCCTAACAGTAGCTCCTTTGAATTCCTTCTAAGTCTATAACAAGATCTGATAGTTGAGTTATATGTTATATGTGTTTTATGTTGCACGATTGCACCAAGAAAAATTCCTAGTTTGTGAACCCGTTCTCAAACAATGGCAATAAAACTATTCTGATTCTGATTCTGATTACATGTGTGTAAGAGGGAAACATCAAACTTCAAAGAACACAAAGGACATTAAAGACGTTAAAAGAGCAGAGCTGATGCAACCAGCCACTGCTACATACAGCTATGAATAAAATGTAAAAGAAACATATACACTGTGGTAGCCTCTGCGGTGTTCCACGCCATCGTCTGCTGGGGGGGAGAGAGCATGGCCAGAGATAGGAGCAGACCCAACAAAGCAACCAAGAGAGCCGATTCTCGGCCACCAGACCCTCGGCCGCCCACTAACTCGGCCAGTGTCCAGTCTGCATGGATGAGCGAGGATGTGTCTAAGGAGACTGAAGTGTCTGATACCTGCTCATTCAGCCAAGACACTGTAAAGCCTGTCCGTCCTGGCGCTCAGTGCTAGCTCCGCAGCCCTGTTTCTTCATCTGCATCTCCTCCAGTCTCTCCAAATGGACTCTGGTGTGGCAGAGACCCAGCAGCTGGTCTCCATGGCCAAAAGGCTCCCGGGAGGCAGATCCAGAAGTCCACAAAAAAGCACCACAGAAGTCATGAAAGTGCCACCCCTTATCACACAGTCCCAAAGGGTCCCCAACCAAAAGGCAAAAAAATATATACCGTAATTTCCGGACTATAAGCCGCACCTGACTATAAGCCGCACCAGCTAAATTGAGGGGAAAATACAGATTGCTCCATATATAAGCCGCAGGCGTTTTGATGTGTAATTACCGTAGTATATAGGGGTTCCTGTTACCATGGAGGGGATTGTCGGGACAGAGATGACTGTTTGGGAACGCAAAGCGTCCCATTTATTAACAATAAATCTTTCAATCATTCATTCAAACTTTCACATCTTTGACATGGCGAACAGCATTCGTGCAGAGTACAAAGAATACAATGGTATTACCGGTAGTCAGTCTTTAATCATTGTGTCATCGTCTTCCTCCTGCTGGACCTACTCTATATTTCATGCTGCTGCTGTCATATATACTATATATACTGTAATATTGTACATGGTCATTGGTTTGTATTGTATTATGTTATAGACATAATATAATATATCTGTATATAAAATATTCTGTACACATATTATGTATATATTCGTATATATGTTAGATTTTTTTTTTATAGCTTTTTTAGTCTATTTATACCTGCATTGTCCTTTCCATCCTTACACTTTCCATCATTGTAACTGAGCTACTGTGTTGAACAATTTCCCTTGTGGATCATTAAAGTTTGTCTAAGTCTAAGTACTAAAACCACCAAAATCCTCTTCGTCGGTGTCGGAGAAGAACAGGTCCATAATGGCGTCGTCAGCCACTCTCTCTCCTTTGTTCTCGCTCTCAAAACCTTCCTCTTCGTCAGTGGAATCGACGGCTCCGGCCATCTGCTTTTATTACCTCTGAAGGATTTTTTTGTCTTTTTGCATTGAATCAGTTCTTCATGCTGCCGTCTCCAACGTCTCACCATTGATTCATTGATGTCAAGGCTACGTGCAGCAGCTCTATTTCTTTCTTTGACAGCCAGATCGATTGCCTTTAACTTAAAAGCAGCATCATATGCACTTCTCCGTTTGTTTTCCATATTGAGGGTGTTTGCATGAACACTTCCTTCGCGCAAACTGTCGCTGACGCTCTCCTACTCTTTGTTTTGCTCTCGTTACCTGGCACCAGATGTCTGCCTCGGTCGCGCCCCTGGTTACCGTAAGCCGTAAAAAAAGCTGTAAAAAAGCCGCACCGTCGTAAAAGCCGCAGGGACCAAAACGAGGGGAAAAAGTAGCGGCTTATAGTCCGGAAATTACGGTATATATATATAATAACACATGAAAACAAGATGGGAACACAAAAGGATGACAGAAGAGCACAGAGCTCCTGCCAACAGCAGCCACTACTGCGGCGCCATCAAAAAAAAAATCCTACACCCGCTGCTGCAGCTCGCCGTTCAAAGATAAGTGCTATCTTTCTATTGTGTGCTTCAAATTGTTTTACAGCTTTCTTTAATCCTTCTCCAACATATTTAGTAGTCTTATCAAACTTACAAATGACCCACTCTGTCTCCCACTGCCTCACTTTCAGCTAGCTCGCTTCTAGGCCAGCAAAGCTAAACTAATTCCGGTCCAAAACAAGGTGAGTATGGCTCCTTGCTCTACGTGCACCGTTCTCATGGATAGGTTGGCCTTACTAGAGGGCCGGGTCCGCCAACTAGAGTAGAGTAATTTCCTAACTTTAGAAGCTGTGGACACATTTGCTGCAACATTTCATTTCAGTAGGCCTTTAAAGGTCTACTGAAATGAGATTTCATTTCAGTAGGCCTTTAAAGGTCTACTGAAATGAGATTTTCTTATTTAAACGGGGATAGCAGATCCATTCTATGTGTCATACTTGATCATTTTGCGATATTGCCATATTTTTGCTGAAAGGATTTAGTAGAGAACATCGACGATAAAGTTCGCAACTTTTGGTCGCTGATAAAAAAAGCCTTGCCTGTACCGGAAGTAGCGTGACGTCACAGGTTGAAGAGCTCCTCACATCTGCACATTGTTTTCAATCATGGACGCCAGCAGCGTGAGCGATTCGGACCGAGAAAGCGACGATTACCCCATTAATTTGAGCGAGGATGAAAGATTCATGGATGAGGAAAGTGAAAGTGAAGGATTAGAGGGCAGTGGAAGCGATTCAGATAGGGAAGATGCTGTGAGAGGCGGGTAGGACCTGATATTCAGCTGGGAATGACTAAAACAGTAAATAAACACAACAAATATATATACTCTATTAGCCACAACACAACCAGGCTTATATTTAATATGCCACAAATTAATCGCGCATAACAAACACCTCCCCCCTCCCGTCCATATAACCCGAAAATACAACGCAAACACACGCACAACACACTCAATACCACAGCCCAAAGTACCGTTCACTTCCGCAAAGTTCATACAGCACACATATTTCCCCAAAGTTACGTACGTGACATGCACATAGCGGCACGCACGGACGGGCAAGCGATCAAATGTTTGGAAGAAAGCTGCGTACTCATGGTAGCGCGTCTGCTATCCAACTCAAAGTCCTCCTGGTTGTGTTGCTGTAGCCAGCCGCTAATACACCGATCCCACCTACAGCTTTCTTCTTTGCTGTCTTCATTGTCCATTAAACAAATTGTAAAAGATTCACCAACACAGATGTCCAGAATACTGTGGAATTTTGCGATGAAAACAGAGCTGTTTGTATTGTGACACAATGGTGTCCCAATACTTCCGCACAATCTGTGACGTCACACGCAAACGTCATCATACCGAGACGTTTTCAGCCGGATATTTCTCGGGAAATTTAAAATTGCACTTATAAGTTAACCCGGCCGTATTGGCATGTGTTGCAATGTTAAGATTTCATCATTGATATATAAACTATCAGACTGCATGGTCGGTAGTAGTGGGTTTCAGTAGGCCTTTAATATCCATATGAAAACCCCATCAGACCCTCCGTCCGTGGCGTTCCAGACTATAATTGATAGCTGTGGTCTTACACAAATAAGAAATAAACCCACGCATCGCAACAGTAATACGATAGCCTAGTCTTTTTCCAGGTTGTCACCACCTCCAAAGTTATGATACACTAAAGTAATGTCCGATCATTACCTTATAAAATTTGAAGTTCTGACTCATTGTCAACAAACTCCTAATAACCACTGCTTCAGCAGTCGCAACATTAATGCTGTCACAACTATGACTCTTGCTGGCCTACTGCCTTTGATAATGGCGCCATTCCCAAATTATGTGGGCTCTAGCGATAACCTCACTAACAACTTTAACGATGCCCTGCAACACCATTGATAGTATAGCAGTGCTAAAGCTAAACATATCTCTAAAAGGCGTAACCCCTGGTTTACAGAAGAAAGCTGGAATGCAAATGGTGTGCGACTAAACTTGAGGTTTTCCATGAAGCATGGAGTGATAGTTTAATAAATTATAAACACACTCTTACCTTAGCCAAAACTAATTACTACTCCAATCTCATCCGCCTCAATAAAAACGATCCTAAATATGTGTTCAGTACAGTAGCATCGCTAACTCAACAAAGGACTCCTCCCAGTAGCTCCACCCACTCGGCTGATGACTTTATGAATTTCTTTAATAAGACAATTGAACTAATTAGAAAATAGATTAAAGACAACGCATCCCAGCTACAACTGGGTTCTATTAACACATACATGAATGTTTATACAATGGATATTGCCCTCCAAAATAGTGTCTCTCTTTTTGAAGAAATACAATTAAGTATTTCAACGTGTAAATGGGACAAAACAAACAACATGTTTACTTGACTCACTTCCTGAGAAATTTATCAAGGAACTGTTTGTTAATATTAGGATCATCAGTGCTAAATATTATTGTCACGATGTGGACTATCTTGCAGCTGGCTGCGTGGATTGTTTTCCCGGAATGCAATCGGACCAGACCACTCATGGCTTGAAGGTATATACAAACGTACATGATTTAATCTTTTATTCAAAAAGTACCAAACAAAAGGCTCGCACAAGGCGAAGGCAAAAAAAACTTAGGACATGAAACATGAACTAAACAACGCACTAAACTGTGGCTTGAATAACAAAAAAAACGTATGTGGCAAGACAAGAGCAGCATGAACCAAGCATGAATAATGAGCATGAAAATGTCAGGAGTATCTATGGCAGGGGTCGGTAACCTTTTTGGCTGAGAGAGCCATGAAAGCCAAATATTTCAAAATGTATTTCCGTGAGAGCCATATAATATTTTTTAACACTGAATACAACTAAATGCCGTGGAACTGTGGACCAGCTCTATACTCTCAGCAGGGTCCTTAAGGGTGCATGGGAGTTTGCCCAACCAGTCTACATGTGCTTTGTGGACTTGGAGAATGCATTCAACCATGTCCCTCGGGAAGTCCTGTGGGGAGTGCTCAGAGAGTATGGGGTATCGGACTGTCTGATTGTGGCGGTCCGCTCCCTGTACGATCAGTGTCAGAGCTTGGTCTGCATTGGCGGCAGTAAGCCGGACACGTTTCCAGTGAGGGTTGGACTCCGCCAAGGCTGCCCTTTGTCACCGATTCTGTTCATAACTTTTATGGACATAATTTCTAGCAGTCAAGGCGTTGAGGGGATCCAGTTTGGTGGCTGCAGGATTAGGTCTCTGCTTTTTGCAGATGATGTGGTCCTGATGGCTTCATCTGGCCAGGATCTTCAGCTCTCACTGGATCGGTTCGCAGCTGAGTGTGAAGCGACTGAGATGAGAATCAGCACCTTCAAGTCCGAGTCCATGGTCCTCGCCCGGAAAAGGGTGGAGTGCCATCTCCGGGTTGCAGAGGAGACCCTTCCCCAAGTGGAGGAGTTCAAGTACCTCGGAGTCTTGTTCACGAGTGAGGGAAGAGTGGATCGTGAGATCGACAGGTGGATTGGTGCAGCGTCTTCAGTAATGCGGACGCTGTATCGATCCGTTGTGGTGAAGAAGGAGCTGAGCTGGAAGGCAAAGCTCTCAATTTACCGGTCGATCTACGTTCCCATCCTCACCTATGGTCATGAGCTTTGGGTTATGACCGAAAGGACAAGATCACGGGTACAAGCGGCCGAAATGAGTTTCCTCCGCCGGGTGGCGGGGCTCTCCCTTAGAGATAGGGTGAGAAGCTGGTTCAAAAAGGAGATTGCGCTTCTCAATGTGATTCAAGATGGAGTGCCAAACCCAAAAAAAAAAGTAATCCAGTAAATGTTTCAAAAATGTTTGAAAAGGTAGCACATCCCAAAATTAAGACTAGTAGGACAAAATACTCACATTTCACTTGATTTATTGCTCACATCAAAAAAGAGGAACGCTTACGCGTTTCGGCACGTGGCCTTCGTCAGAGCGTTTGAGATAGGGTGAGAAGCTCTGTCATCTGGGAGGAACTCAAAGTAAAGCCGCTGCTCCTCCACATCGAGAGGAGCCAGATGAAGTGGTTCGGGCATCTGGTCAGGATGCCACCCGAACGCCTCCCTAGGGTGGTGTTTAGGGCACGTCCGGCCGGTAGGAGGCCACGGGGAAGACCCAGGACACGTTGGGAAGACTATGTCTCCCGGCTGGCCTGGGAATGCCTTGGGATCCCCGGGAAGAGCTGGAAGAAGTGGCTGGGGAGAGGGAAGTCTGGGCTTCCCTGCTTAGGCTGCTGCCCCCGCGACAGAAGCTAGCTCTTGGGACGTGGAACGTCACCTCGCTGGGGGGAAGGAGCCTGAGCTAGTGCGCGAGGTCCAGAAGTTCCGGCTAGATATAGTCGGACTCACTTTGACGCACAGCAAGGACTCTGTAATCAGTTCTCTCGAGAGGGTCTGGACTCTCTTCCACTCTGGCGTTGCCGGCAGTGAGAGGCGACGGGCTGCGGTGGCAATTCTTGTTGCTCCCCGGCTCAGAGCCTGCATGTTGGAGTTCAACCCAGTGGACGAGAGGGTAGCTTCCCTACGCCTTCGGGTGGGGGGACGGGTCCTGACTGTGGTTTGCACTTACGCGCCAAACGGCAGCTCAGAGTACCCACCCTTTTTGGATTCACTCGAGGGAGTACTTGAGAGTGCTCCCCCGGGTGATTCCCTCGTTCTACTGGGGGACTTCAACGCTCATGTTGGCAACAACAGTGAAACCTGGAGAGGCGTGATTGGGAAGAATGGCCGCCCGGATCTGAACCCGAGTGGTGTTTTGTTATCGGACTTTTGTGCGCGTCACAGATTGTCCATAATGAACACCATGTTCAAATATAAGGGTGTCCATATGTGCACTTGGCACCAGAACACCCTAGGCCGCAGTTCCATGATCGACTTTGTAGTTTTGTCATCGGATTTGCGGCCTCATGTTTTGGACACTCGGGTGAAGAGAGGGGCAGAGCTTTCTACCGATCACCACCTGGTGGTGAGTTGGCTGCGATGGCAGGCCCAAACGCATTGTGAGGGTTTGCTGGGAACGTCTGGCAGAGTCTCCTGTCAGAGAGAGTTTAAATTCCCACCTCCGGAAGAACTTTGAACATGTCACGGGGGAGGTGCTGGACATTGAGTCCGGGTGGACCATGTTCCGCACCTCTATTGTCGAGGCGGCTGATTGGAGCTGTGGCCGCAAGGTAGTTGGTGCCTGTCGTCGCGGTAATCCTAGAACCCGTTGGTGGACACCGGCGGTGAGGGATGCCGTCAAGCTGAAGAAGGAGTCCTATCGGGTTCTTTTGGCTTATAGGACTCCTGAGGCAGCGGACAGGTACCGAAAGGCCAAGCGGTGTGCGGCTTCAGCGGTCGCAGCGGCAAAAACTC
This sequence comes from Entelurus aequoreus, assembly GCF_033978785.1. NCBI lineage: Eukaryota > Metazoa > Chordata > Actinopteri > Syngnathiformes > Syngnathidae > Entelurus > Entelurus aequoreus. The sequence goes on along the minus strand of NC_084733.1, from coordinate 61,197,536 downwards.
GGACATGGGAGAAGTTCGGGAAAGCCATGGAAAACGACTTCCGGACGGCTTCGAAGCGATTCTGGACCACCATCCGCCGCCTCAGGAAGGGGAAGCAGTGCACTATCAACACCGTGTATGGTGAGGATGGTGTTCTGCTGACCTCGACTGCGGATGTTGTGGATCGGTGGAGGGAATACTTTGAAGACCTCTTCAATCCCACCAATACGTCTTCCTATGAGGAAGCAGTGCCTGGGGAATCTGTGGTGGGCTCTCCTATTTCTGGGGCTGAGGTTGCTGAGGTAGTTAAAAAGCTCCTCGGTGGCAAGGCCCCGGAGGTAGATGAGATCCGCCCGGAGTTCCTTAAGGCTCTGGATGCTGTGGGCCTGTCTTGGTTGACAAGACTCTGCAGCATCGCATGGACATCGGAGGCGGTACCTCTGGATTGGCAGACCGGGGTGGTGGTTCCTCTCTTTAAGAAGGGGAACCGGAGGGTGTGTTCTAACTATCGTGGGATCACACTCCTCAGCCTTCCCGGTAAGGTCTATTCAGGTGTACTGGAGAACCTCGGATTCAGGAGGAACAGTGTGGTTTTCGTCCTGGTCATGGAACTGTGGACCAGCTCTATACTCTCGGCAGGGTCCTTGAGGGTGCATGGGAGTTTGCCCAACCAGTCTACATGTGCTTTGTGGACTTGGAGAAGGCATTCGACCGTGTCCCTCGGGAAGTCCTGTGGGGAGTGCTCAGGGAGTATGGGGTATCGGACTGTCTGATTGTAGCGGTCCGCTCCCTGTATGATCAGTGTCAGAGCTTGGTCCGCATTGCCGGCAGTAAGTCGGACCCGTTTCCAGTGAGGGTTGGACTCCGCCAAGGCTGCCCTTTGTCACCGATTCTGTTCATAACTTTTATGGACAGAATTTCTAGGCGCCGTCAAGGCGTTGAGAGGATCCGGTTTGGTGGCTGCAGGATTAGATCTCTGCTTTTTGCAGATGATGTGGTCCTGATGGCTTCATCTGGCCAGGATCTTCAGCTCTCACTGGATCGGTTCACAGCTGAGTGTGAAGCGACTGGGATGAGAATCAGCACCTCCAAGTCCGAGTCCATGGTTCTCGCCTGGAAAAGGGTGGAGTGTCCCACCTTCCCTTTACTTCAAAAATTCTCGAAAAAAATGTTGCACAGCAGCTAAATGAACACTGAGCGTCTAACAATCCCTTTGAACCCTTTTTTGGTCCAAATCACTCTACGGAGACAGCCCTCGCAAAAATGACTAATGATCGATTGCTAATGATGGATGCTGATGCGTCATCCATGTTTGTGCTACTAGATCTTAGCGCTGCTTTTGATACCGTTGATCATAAAATTTGATTAGAACGTATCAAAACACGTATTGGTATGTCAGACTTAGCCTTGTCTTGGTTTAAATCCTATTTTACTGACAGAATGCAGTGCGTCTCCCATAATAATGTGACCTCGGAGAGTGTTAAGGTAACGTGCCGAGTTCAACAGGGTTCGGTTCTTGGCCCTGCACTCTTCAGCATCTACATGCTGCTACTAGGTGACTACATAGGCAAATACGGTGTTAGCTTTCACTGTTATGCCGATGACACCCAACTCTACATGCCCCTAAAGCTGACCAACACGCCGGATTGTAGTCAGCTGCAAACGTGTCTAAATGAAATTAAACAATGGACGTCCAGTAACTTTTTGCAACTTAACGCTAAGATAACAGAAATGCTGATTATCGGTCCTGCTAGACACTGGCACCTATTTAATAATATCACCTTAACATTTG